>NC_136807.1:30698234-30720734 GCF_951216825.1 Electrona antarctica
CCTGCTAGCTCCCTGACTCCTTGTCACCTCCTCTGTATCCTGCTAGCTCCCTGACTCCTTGTCACCTCCTCAGCATCCTGATAGCTCCCTGACTCCTTGTCACCTCCTCAGCATCCTGCTAGCTCCCTGACTCCTCCTTGTCACCTCCTCAGCATCCTGCTAGCTCCCTGACTCCTCCTTGTCACCTCCTCAGCATCCTGCTAGCTCCCTGACTCCTCCTTGTCACCTCCTCAGCATCCTGCTCCCTCCTCCTTTAGCCATGGTTACAGGTGCACTCCCTCTGGGGAGAAAGCCAGACATGTTCTTTAGAGCAGTGGTTCCCAAAGTGGGGCCCGGGGACCCCCAGGGGTCCTTGAGGGAGTTCCAGGGGGTCCCCAGCTAAATGATAGTTTGGAACCAAGTGGACCATTATGGGTCTGTAACTCTGAGAGTGTACAAATGGAACAAAATGGACCCATGTGGTTCCATTTGTACTCTCAGAGTTAAATTACCATTGATTTTACAATATAAATTGGAATCCCAGAGATAGAAATGCCATTAAATGGGGACCGTAGACTAATATGCATGTCAATCTGGGGGTCCTTGAAATTAAACTGGTTGAGAATCACTGCTAGAGCCGTAAAAACCTTCTCATATGGGGGTCCCTGGCATATCTTTTCAAATGGGGGTCCGCGGGCTAATTAGTGTCAATTTGGGGGTCCTTGACATGAAAAAGTTTGGGAACCACTGCTGTAGAGGCTCCAGGGCAGCCCAAAAAACACCCATCCACTGTAAAAAATAACAAAATAAAAAAATTATGAAAAAGCCCTTTATCTGCTGCACTTGAGAGAACCGCTGGCTGCTGCCAAGAAACTCCCACAGTAGTAGGCACTTGGGTGGCGCAGTGGTAAAGTCCCTGCCGCCCACCTCCACGGAGGTTGTGGGTTCTAATCCACCGTGGTACAACCGGCTTTGTCAGGCGTCTTACAGTGTAGACTCGAGTCTATGCAAACACAATTGGCCCCGTGTTCGGGGGAGGGAAGCTGGGTGAGGACGGTGATAATTATCATTGCACGTACTCCTACAGGCTGGGCGCCGCCTGTCAGCGAATACTGGACAACTCACCCCGGTGCTTGCCCGTTTTTCCTCCCGGGATTTTCCCCAGTAAGGGGGATAACTTTGTAATATGCTATTGGCTGTTTGTATTCTTTTTGGAAAAATATAAAAAGATACTCCTGTGGAAAGGCTATATTATTTTACTTATATTGACCCTATAAACAATTTAGTATTGTTTAGTATATGTAAGGTTTTTCCCACTCAAATGGTACCTCGTCAGATAATCCCCACATAGCCTACAACAACTTCTGTGAACAGACTTCACTGTAGTAGCTTTTCATAAATATATTTGTACTTAGGCTGTCTGCTGTCGTGAAAGTTTATAGTTAGAGAAATTCAAAGTCCAGCCGTCTGCTGTCCAGCCTCTCCCACCCCTCACTGGGGAAAATTCCGGGAGGAAAACGGAAAAGGGGTGAGTTGTCTTGTTACCCTGTCAGCGAGGAGTGTTGGGCGGGAGGAGTAGGACGAAGGCTCGGAGCTGCGTCGCACATCAATCGAACACGGAAGACAATTGACTGGAGTTATACTGGTCAATGACTGGCTGCTATATTATTAAATCACTTTACCTGGGTTACATGACTTACATCTTCTGATAGTTATACTTGAATGTTGACATGAAAAATGTATCCCGGTTAGTGTTTCATCAGCACGAGCCTGACAAAATACAGCTTGTGAGTCGTGACGCACGTGGAAGGGCTAGGTTCAAGGTTCAAGGTTTCTTTATTTTGTCTCCCGAGGGAGAAATTTGTCTTGGACCCCAAGGACCCGCCTGCAAAAATTGCTGCGGAGCCCTTGTGCCCGTGTCGCCGCAGAGCAGCGCCACATAACATCTTCCTTGCAACATCAAAGAAAAAAGAAAGAAAAGGGAGGGGGTGGGTGGGGGGGTTGCATACACTGGTGGGAGGTGGGGGTGTTGGACGATACGATAAGGATACCAAGGATTCGACAGTGTTTGTGTCACTGTTAGGCAACACGGCACAGGCTCAAAGCTGTTTATAAACCACTGTGACATCACTGACAAATCCTTGGTATTGGTACCTTCATGCGACAGAGTCAACTTTTCTCGCTGTTTGGAAGATCTGCAAGGTTATATAGTAGATAGATACACGGCCAGGAAACTGAATTCCGGGCATAGAGTATCTCTCTCTCTTTCTCTCTCTCTATCTCCCTCTCTCACTCTCTCTCGTGGGATGAGGCAGTCCCTGGTGGAGAGGAGGAGCAGGTGCATTCATCACAAAACACCACAAACACACACTCTTATACAGACTTATGACTTATGACACTTTCTTCTGTTTGCCCAAAAGACCTTGAAACGTGCAACTCTCCTCAGAAATGATCCCAGAAATGATCAACAATCATCATCATCATCCTTCCTTATCGTTACCGTACTTGGTATGTGGAATGAGGAATGGGAACACAAACAACGACCAACCATCACTCAGAAGTCAGAACTGTAAAATCACTCCCCATCTTCCACCACAGTCTGAAAACCCACCTCTTAAGACCCCCAAACCTTCTGTACCTGATGACTATAAATACTTCAGTCAGACAACTCAAGAAGGATGTAATATATATTTATTGAATATAGATGAGCAATACAGTATATTTATTATGGTTTGGCGATGTATTGGATCTGCTTTTTAGGTACTCAGATCAAGCGCATCAGTCCCGACCATGGGACTCCGAATCCCCCGTACCTAAACAGTAGATCCAAAACGACAGGTGGTAGCTGGGGTGGAGGTGGGTGCGCAGCAGGTTTGTATACAGCGGCACGCTCATACAGCAGCAGCAAGCAAGGTTGTATACTGCAGCGCGCAGGTATACGGTAGCAGCAGCGAGCAAGCAAGCAGGAGGAGCAATGCAAACCTCCGGTTAAAGTAGCCGGTATGAAGATGGAGTGAGAGTGTGATTGGCTGAGTGAATCATGTGAATGAGAGCGTGATGCTGAGGTGGCCCAATTAACGGCCAGCAGCAACTGCACTGAGGTTCCCTGACTGAACTTGCTCTGCGCATGTCTACGACAGGCACAAATGCTCATTTGTATTATATGTAATGGTAGTACCCAGTTATTAGTTACTATGTTGTTGCCTTGCTATACTGTTTACTAAGTTATCTTAGTTATTTTGTAGCAGTTTGTATTTGACCACTATGTTGTTGGTTGACTATAGTGTTCATACTATCTTTCTTACATGGGAGCGTCCTCTAAATGCCTAAAAATGAGTCTCAGTTATTCAAGTAATCTATTCTACATGAGCAGGATTAAGTTGAGTATTGGTTCTAAATGTCGGTTTCAATATATTTCCGGTTAATTGCCCAGCCCTACTCCTCTCCTCATATGCTCCTCTCCTCTCCTCTCCTCTCCTCTCCTCTCCTCTCCTCTCCTCTCCTCTCCTCTCCTCTCCTCTCCTCTCCTGCCAGCTCAGCGGTCCTCAGACACTTTGCGCGGCACCTTGTGTTCTGGAGCAGCAGCAGACGGATCTGACGGCTCACATTAGCCCAAGTGTCTGTTTGGCACCATCACACCCCTCAGTTCTGCCCTGCTCGCTTCCGCTGGACAACGGGGGGGGTGGGGGGGATCTGCCCCATACCCCCATTCCTCCCCCAGTCCTCTTGAGATAACTGTGTCACCACCACCTCACTCTGCATCCCTGCAGAGCCCATTAACTCCCCACTCACTAGAGCCCTGATTCCCAGAGTCACAGCGGGTTCTGTGGGCTCAAGGTGTCACTCACACCGGGGTCAGGGCCGCGAGGGGAAGGGCTTTGTAAAGGCATTTAATAAAAGCTCCGTACGAAGACCTGGAAGTTGACTAATGGTCTTTTTTGTCCGTCTCTATTTCCCCTCTCTCGCTCCCGGCAATGTCTTCGACATAGCACTGGAAACAGGCTGGTCATAGTTTCCATAAGCTGACAGAGAGAGAGAGAGAGAGAGAGAGAGAGACCAGGGGGAGATTGCTCAAGATGTTTACCCTATAAAGAGGAACAAGGGTTTGATCTCCTGGGTGACGGGTGAGTGGCCACGGCAGAGCCATTACCACGTTAGGAGACATCCTGCCCTCTGGTAACTGCTGGTGACATCATGGCTGTGTGATGTATTTACACTGCTGTAAGGCCTGACAGCATGCACCGCCGCATGCTTCCCCCGGGAAGGTCTCTACTATAACTTACTCTAGCAATTATTAACCTACGGGAAGGTGTGTGTGTGTGTGTGTGTTGGGTTTACACCTGCGCGCTGCTGAGAAACAGTAACCGCAATGGGAGTATAAGTGTTGCATACATAAAACTGGCACTCAAATCAAACACGTGCATACTGTATGTGGAGTACTTCCTATATTCACTGTTAGCCTATAGGTAACGTTCTTGATATCAGCTGTACGTAATGGCCTCTCTTGTGGCAAACATCTTGTGACAAACACCACCCTTGGCCTCATGATATGTTCTACAATATGAATATTATCAAATCAAGATGCCACCATAGGCCTGGTATTTATTGTTTGGAGTACAGCTTGGCTCCCTTCTTATCTATGTGTGTGTAACTATGGGATGACTGTGTTGAACGTACCTCTACGTGAGCTCATGTGATAAACGTGTAAAACTGACACCGTTTGATTGGACAGTCTGATTGGTCCAGAGTCCTTCGACACAGAGGATACGTGGTTGTCTATGTCACTGGTCCCTTTATTTTTTGGCTTACATTTTGATTTCAGTTATTATTATTTCAAAGATCATTCCCAAAAGTGCTCTTTGCGCCTTGAGCTAAAAGGTTTGGGAACCACTAGTCTAGTACTACACACAACTGTTTCTCGAGGGAAACAAAACACCGCCCGGGCCGCCGGGTTAAACCGCGTCCTTGAGGCCGGGGCGGCGATTAGCAGACCCGGTTTGCCATTGTTTGTTTTTTTTCTAGCTGGGGCCGCCCATACGCTTGCCCGGCGCCCGTTCGGCCCACGTCAACTCACGGTCGAAAACAGGCGTTCCTCGTTCCACTTTTCCCACATGCACTGGTTTCCATATATATATATATATATATATATATATATATATATATATATATATATATATATATACAGTATACATATGTATATGTATGCATGTGCTGTATGTACAGTACATATAATGGGTGGCTGAGTGACCTCTCTCAGTCTCGTAGTGGAGCAGTCAGAGACGGCTGCCCTCCATATCCCATAAACTTTAGTGCTGGGTTCCACCTCACGCTTCACTGGACGTTATGGAGGTGCATTTCCCTTGTGGACCAGAGATTTATACTGGACGACATGTAACAGCCTGGGACTCGCAGGAATGTGTCTGGCTGAGGTTAGGCCCTACTCTGCCCTGGGCTTTTACAGGGCACCACCATACCGGCTGTGTTTAGCCAAAGTGGTGAGGACCAAGAAGCCATGGCGTATATTGACTCGAAGATCCGGCAGTTAACGCGCTACTGAGTCACCTCAGGAAGCTGGGAAACCAGCAGCGTCCTCGTCGCCATGTGTACTCACTCTCTGACCGAGATCCATCAGATCCCTGAGAGATATTCCATTCTATGAAGTGCGCTAAAGAAAGATTCTTCCGCTTTGAAAGAGCCTGTCTGCTTTGAGCTTCAAATGCATTTGCGGCCGCTGTTCTGTGGTGTTTTATATGTGCTGAGAGAGTGGGATAAACGGAGAACAGAGAGATGGTTGCCAAGCAGTGCGGGATCTGTCAACTAATGCCACTGTAACCATCTGCACTTCCTCTTAGCTGGGGGATAACACAACTGAAAGAGCTTGTGGAACCACAGTCATTCGGTTTCCCCTTTTCCCTCTTCCCCTCATCCCCTCATTTTTATGTTCTTTAATTTTGCGGCCGCAGCAACCACTCCCTCCTCAACCAGCCAAGCCGCCTCTTATTATAGACCTCAGGAGAATTCTCATACAATGCGGACATTGGCACATGCAAGCGCACAAAGAGACACAACGCACATGCATGTGCATGCATGCGCACAGGCGTGCACACACGCACGCACGAACGCACACACACACACGAACGCACACACACACCCACACCCACACACACACACACACTACAGGAGATTTCCCAGTGCCTACATAAACCTTTTTATAATTCCTTCCCCCAAACCCTAGGGCGGCATCTTACGTACATATGACAGGCACCTTGGCACCCTGATTTTAAGAGCTTGTTGTTTATTTAGTTTAATTACAGACCACTCCGTTTTAAAATAAACAAAATAGTTGCGAAGGGAAACACGAGGCATGCAGCTGTACGCTTGCCTAAATAAGCAGCGACCTGTCACATTCGATTCATATTTCATGTTAAATACTCTCAATATTTCATCACTTATAAAAACACCCGTGCACAGTTGTTGCTCAGCTTTTACAAGCTTTGATTTTGGCAGTTTGAGCCGGTCCGAGGAATCTGGTGAGCATTACGGCCTTCCGCTAACACAGCGACTAGCATCGCACATCACACGTCCCAGCTGGTGACGGGGTAGAATAGGGTGGCTCTAAAATAGTGTTTTATTGCACACAAACACACAGAAACTCATTCTGACACCGATGTTCTCCAGGCTCATGATGTTCCCACGATGAACAGAAAATAAAGCATGGTCTCTATTTAAATGTGTCCACAAACATTTTGTTATTCGTCATTACTCTCCTCTCTAATCCTCTCCTCTCTAATCCTCTCCTCTCCTCTCCAATCCTCTCCTCTCTTCTCTTCTCCTCTCCTCTGTTTTACCATTTGTCTTCACAGCAGCATTGGAACTGGATCTGTGGCCATTCTCCGGCCCACATCTGGGCTCTCCTCTCAACTCTGCAGCTTGCTAACCTCTCTTTCATGTAGGCTATATGTGTGTCTGCGCGTGTGTGTGTGTGTGTGTGTGGGGGGGAGGGCGGGGGGGGGGGGGTGGGGGTGGGGGGGGGGTGTTGGCTGGATCTCCAAGCTCGGCTATTTTCACTACTTATTAAATTCTTAGATTTTTGCTTTTTTGCTTTTTTCGGAATGTTTTCCAAAAATGTTTTGAAATAATAATAATTAAAAACAAAATGTAGTAAACGAAAAATAAAGGGACGCATAAAAATGTGTCCGTAACCCACAGATTGTTTGGGAACCAGTGGAATAGAAAACATGGCTCATGTACTCCTGGCCCGGGGCATTCCTGGCCTGGAGCGAAGCTCCGTCCATCATTTCTGCAGAGCCAGAGCGCCTGCTGCTCCGTACATCTGTGTCTTTTGACAACTCGCCACAATGTCAAGTCCCACCCGCGGCGCGTTTCATCATCTCTCACAGCAAGTGCCTCGGCCCGGCCAAGAAGACCACTGAGAGACTCTGCTGCACGCGTCCAGATGTCATTCCACACCGCCGGCCGAGGTTCTACTACAGGTGAATATTCATGGCCTGCTCGCCGGAGGAAAAGGGGGGGGGGGGAGATGTTTATTTTTGGATGTGACCGCTTGTGATCTTTTGTTCGTATGCGTTGCGTAAGCCCTGATCATAACAGAAAGTGGGTCGCTGCTGGCCATTTGCGTCTTTTTCTGTTTGTTTACACGCCGGACTGACGGAGAAAATGCGACGGGAAGTCGGGAACGACGCATGTGTGTTGCATGAAGAGGAGCTGAAGGTCATGCAGGCATGGATAGTGATACCTGTACCAACTGTTGCATTCCACTGCTTCAGCTCACTCCCTGTCCAGCAGCAACCATAAAACACACACTCACTGACAGTAATTAGCTCCAGAAACATTCCTTCAGTACAAACAAAGTGTGTGTGTGTGTGTGTGTGTGTGTGTGTGTGTGTGTGTGTGTGTGTGTGTGTGTGTGTGTGTGTGTGTGTGTGTGTGTGTGTGTGTGTGTGTGTGTGTGTGTGTGTGTGTGTGTGCGTGCGTGCGTGCGTGCAGGTTTATATGCCTGGCATGTGCTTATGCTTGAACTTGTACATGTAATGCGCATGTGCCAACATGTGTGTCTGTGTGTGTGTGCGTGGGTGGGTGTGTGTGTGTGTGTGTGTGTGTGTGTGTGTGTGTGTGTGTGTGTGTGTGTGTGTGTGTGTGTGTGTGTGTGTGTGTGTGTGTGTGTGTGTGTGTGTGTGTGTGTGTGTGTGTGTGCGTGTTACTGGGAGCATGTTACAAACCAAGTGATCACTTAAATCTATGGGAGGGAGGGATATACAGGGGAGTAACAGTGAGAGTCTCAAGGACAGACTGTACACACACACACACACACACACACACACACACACACACACACACACACACACACACACACACACACACACACACACACACACACACAGTAATGACTAGTCCTCATCCTGGACACATGGGTCAACAGAGAGAGAATGAGAGGCAGACAGACAGCTAGACAGGCAGAGACCAGGAGAAGGAACGGGGGGGGGGGGGAAACCCACAGGAGAACTTGAGAAAGTGTTGAAATGCTTTACGTCTGGGATCACGGGGGTTCAAACCACTGGTTGTAAAGGGGCAGAGCTGGAGGCAGGACGCACAAACACGACACTACCGGGTCTGAACTCAGACTGCACGCATGCAGGAAGCTCAGCGCTCATACAGGAAGGCAGGGTGTGAAGGCACGCCGCGGCTGTGCTTTGTGCAGGGGAACGCAGAGGAGGTTCGATACACGGAGAGTAAAGGAGCGGGGTGGAGAACGGGTAGGGGAGCGGAGGGGAGGGGAGGGGGCCTGCTGGACGAAGAAGAGATAAAGTTTCTCTGCGCAGCTGCTTTGGCCAGTAGACTGGAGAGAAACATCTGTATTAAACTCAGCCGCGCAGGCGGCCTGCAGTGCAGAGGAATGCAAAGGAGCCAAAGAGGGGTGCGGAGAGAATGAGTTGCTTGTATTAAAGGGCGCTATCATACGAGAAGCTGTGTGAGTTAGTGCGAAGCTGAGTCTGAGGAGCTCAGTGTGACTTGGTCTCCATCTGCCAGAGCATCCTCGAAATGATGTTAAACGCTGGATGTCGTTGCCATGACTCCTCCTATACTGTGGTCACGGTGTGACGCGAGGGGGGTTCGCGAGCGCACATCTGAGCGAACTTGCTCTAACGAATACAACCTAATTATTAGACATTTCGACCCCGCTAGCTCCCCGTTAACACAGGCTGTAAAGCAGGCCGGAGAAGGCTGGCAGAGAGCTCCATGCCAGCTCCCAAGGGAGAGGGCAGAGGGGTGTGGGTAGTTAGGGTGGGGGCAGGTGTCACGTCACCATGGTAACACAGGGCATAATTACCTGCTGCTGTTGTGACTCAACAAGCCCCACCTGCATTAACGACCCTGCTCACATTCACATGCAGAGTAAATATGAGCTGACGACAGGCTATTTGTTTTTGTTCTAATCTACGAAATCTGTTCACCATTATGTTAAATTATGGCTTGTTTGTTTGAAACGAGTATCAAACTCTGTGGCTCAGATAGCTTCATATGGCTGTGTGGTCTCTGTGTTACTGAAAAGGGTGCTTTTCTGTGCTATACAATGCGCTGAAACATAAACACAACGGCTATTCATCACTGCGCTGTATACTTTGGACAACTCCATTGTGTACCTCTGGTAATTTATGTACATGCAGTAATTTGACGTTGGTCCATTTGGGGGGAGAAAGAACTGCCTGGGGACTTTATTTGTTTAGACCTGCTTAAACTCAGTTTAGTCAACTGTTTCACACATCTGGAGCAGATTAATTGCAGCAGAACATTGGACAATTAAAATGCACCCCGGCGGTGTGCCTTTGTCAATGGCCTGATATTTGCTCACATGCATGTGCGAGGCCCATCGATGCATTATGAGGTCCCAACAGCCCCCCTCCCTCCAAATAGGCTAACGTACAGCAGGGCTAGCACACACACCCAGGGACCCATCAACCTGGGGTTTGGTTTCAACTTACTGAAAATGCCACAGGATAAACGAGCACAGTTTCATATGTTTATGCATACATATACAAGCACGCACAATCGCGCGCGCACACACACACACACACACACACACACACACACACACACACACACACACACACACAAACACATATGCACAAGCACATATGCACAAGCATGCTATCTCTCTCGCTTAATCTCTCAAACACATGTCACACACAATATGCACAATCGCACACGCACGCACGCAGGCACGCACGCAGGCACGCACGCACGCACGCACGCACGCACGCACGCACGCACACACACACACACACACACACACACACACACACACACACACACACACACACACACACACACACACAAAGGGAACACTCATTTCCTCACAATTACCTTAGGCTATAGTTTAATCCATGCAGGGTTGCATGAGAACAGGGGAAAGGAGGAAGCAGTGACTAACACATTTGATGATAACATTTTACAGTAAGGACTTACACCTGGGATAAACAGGCTGTAAACCTCCTACACACACTGGTGACAGTGTCGCTACTGTTAATCTGCGGTGCAGAATGCAAATAGCAGACATCTAAGTCACCCTGCCTGAGTGAGTGAGTCGACGTTAAAGTGTGGTGGAACTAGGCAGAGGCCAATAGAAGCCAAGCATAACCAAAGCCCTGGAAGCTGTGGTTTGTTGAGGGGAAATGCTTTAATTCATTGCGGCTAACAGCTAATGCCACTAGGGATGCCTGGGACCATATTATACAATTATCGAATACGCAGTTGTGAGCTTGCGTGCCAGCGCTCGCATGTGTGCGTGCGTGTATGTGGGACTGTGTGTGTGTGCGTGCGTGTGTGCGTGCGTGCGTGTGTGTGTGAGAGAGAGAGGGATGAGGATTTTTATTTTCTAGTCAATTAGGGACCTAGATTAATCACTTCAGCAACAAACAGTAACAAAAAAAAACATCATTGCTCATCATGACGCTTTCACAGACGCAAAGTGCCACTGTAGGATGCAGAGATGGAGGATGTGTTGTCTCAAAGTGCCACTGTAGGATGCAGAGATGGAGGATGTGTTGTCTCAAAGTGCCACTGTAGGATGCAGAGATGGAGGATGTGTTGTCTCAAAGTGCCACTGTAGGATGCAGAGATGGAGGATGTGTTGTCTCAAAGTGCCACTGTAGGATGCAGAGATGGAGGATGTGTTGTCTCAAGCTGTTGGCATGTTATCTTTGCGTGTCGCGCGAGCACACCCAGCGTTGGGGTGACCTGTGTTGCGTGTAGCCATGTACATTCTAAATGTATGCTGTAAGCCATTTACACAGCTGGGCTTTTAAACTGAGGTGACTCAGAGAGAGGACGTCCCGAGCCCTGGGGCCTGTCCCACCCTGGCCAGCTACACTGGCCTCGGCAGTACACACACACCCACGCACACGCACACACACACACACACACACACACACACACACACACACACACACACACACACACACACACACACTGACAGCATACTGTATCCGCTCCCAAGAGTGGCAATCAATCATGTTTAATAGAAGGATTTTATTTGTTTTCGTTTTGTAATGGTACAACATTGTTAAAAACACTGAAGTGGATCGGAAGTGCATACATTGTTGTTGTTTAAGCAAAGAGGAAACTGTGTCAGTTTATCATTAGAAAGTTGATCATTGAGAATAATGAAGTTGACCTCAATTGAACAGAAGGGTATAAACATTGCAGGATGATATGGTAATTCACAAAGTGGTGATAAGGATTCACTGGAACAGATGTCCTCCAGTACACTTATTGTTCGAGTTATTTCATGAATAAAGGTCATATGCCATAAATACTGTATGCACTCAGCCTTTTGTGTCACCACTCCTCTCCTATCCTACCTCTCCTCTCCTCTCTCCTCTTGACCTCTCTCTAGTACTATGAAAACTGTATGAGTGAAATCAGATACTCCCTTGTCATAATATTTAGTTTTAAGACTAAAATCCAAACCAGCCCATAAAAGCAGACCAGTCACTTCTCACACCACTACGTCTGACAGATGCACCTTTGCATGGTGTTTGTGAACACAAGCTAAATGAATGGAATGTGCGTGTGGGCCTTAGTCAATCAATGTAGTACTAGTCATTCTGTCCCATATCTCTCTCTCCCTCACTGTCGCTCCCTCTTTCGTGTGAAGGGTAATGAATCGGCATGCTATCTGCTGTACTGAATCTAGCCGGGCTCTGATGGTATCACATGAGACCCAGGAAGAACCATAACAATGAAGCCTATTGACAGACACAACACGCGGCAGATGGCATTGACATAGTTAAGACAAGCGGCCACTTTATATCCAAATGAGTGACACGGATAATTTGATATATACGGTAACAGGGATATGGCATGCCACGAGTGGAACTCGACCTGGGGCGAAGGGAAAATGGCCTCTGTGGAACTCGGTAATAAAATTATCCTACGGGTTTCAGCTCAAAAGGATGCGTGAAAGTGATTCTTGACAAGAATTCCAACCTGACTTTTATTAAAGCCTTTCTTCAACACACAGGCGCCATGCTGTGTCACTGAGCAGCTTTAACCACTTGAAACCAAGTGTCCCTAAGCTGGGACGAACATTCTGTGAAAATATCAGATCTATAAGCTCACAAGTCACAACATATTTTGGAAAGACTTTTGCTGGTGAAGGAAAAAGTAGCAGACCTATATAGAGCCCTGGTGGAAAACGTTTAAGGTTAAATGATACAAGAATGATACAATAAACAATTACTTGTTTTTGATCCTTTCATCCCGAGCTGATGTGAGCCACCTTTGCTTTGATAGAATAGCTACTTAGAAGGAGACTGTCAGAAGTCCAAGCTGACTATTGTATTTGTTCCCCATCGCACGCTCCCTCCTTCCTTGCCAGCTCACTACAGCCTTGGTCTAAGTGAAGAGGCCCTTGACTTTGCAAGCCGCTGTGGTCAGATCCATCTGTGTCACAGCCTGTCAAAAATAGTCACAATGCAGCAGCTCCCACAGTAATTACACAGTGCAACGGAGGAACCAGTGTCACCTCCCTTTCTCTTGCCAATGCAGTTCAACAATGATCTTTCCAGGATTAAAACGATCTTTGCAGCTCTCTACGGAAGCCTCTACTTTTGCTGTGTGATCCTGTTGGTTTGTTCATAGTTAAACTGACTTGTGGATTGATTCCGTCTGGCCCGAGGCTAGAATGTCTGAAAACCGTGCATGTGCCAAATCATGGGAAAGGTTTATCAAATAAAACAATAAATCACAACTCCACTGGACCATGACGTGCATGGGCAATTGCAGTGACTGCATAATTTGTTGAGCAAACTGAATCATGATAATGTGTTTATCTTTCCATAAATCTGACACTGCCTGTTAATGTTGTGATTATTTGCTCTGCCACCCGGCAAGGTGCTGACTGCAATAAAATAGACCAAGACTGTGGGATTTCAATAAAACAAACCGATTAGATAAGGTAAGTGGTGTTGAAACAAACGGCATACCATTTCAACAGCCAACACTTGAAACTGATCGAAACTGCTGAGTTGGAAAGAATGTAGTGTAGGCCGTACAAGAACATTATAGGTATAAAAAGACAGGGCCTGCATGACCAAACTCAATTTTGACCTTCATTGATTGCCATTATTGTGTATTGTCAGTGTGCATGAGGGAGGACCAGTGCACTTTGAACCCAGTCTGCTGTTGAATGACCCCTGTAGCCTAGATAACACATGACACACACACACACACACACACTGCCCCGCGCCTGAATATTGCAATGTTTCACACCTGTTTGAGAGACAGCAGCGACACACGGGAATGTGCCACTCCTATAGGCATTAGCTAGATAACAGCTAATACCCAGTAAACATGGTGATTGTCCTTCTGTGTACACACACATGGTGCAGAGGTACTCTATTATAGATAATACATGGCCTGCTCAACAGGTGAAACAGTTTCAAAATAGCATGCCAGCCATCACACAAATTCCTTCATGCTTTAGTTTAGAGGCGACTTACAAACCCATATCATAGCCCTTGCACTGATCATTTTAACTATATTGGATTTATGATAATATTGTCAATAATAATATAAATAATTAAAAAACTGAAACTTGGGCCTTATTTGAATAGCCACAGTAACTAGCTACAAATACAAATTCAATGAAACATTGTGCACTTGATATGATATATAAAAAATATCAAATCCTACCTAAATTAACGAAGCTCATGACCATATCCGCATCATTCAAGAAGTTGTTGTCTTGCAGACTGGCTATCGGGGGGCCCTGGGTGGTAAAGACGGGCTTGTAGGGGTAGGAGTATCTGTCCTCGTCCCCCTCCGTGGACATGGCATTGTACAGGTCCAACATGAACATGGGGGCCGCGTTGTGCTTCCCGTGGAGGTGGGGTCGCGGCCGGTGCGGCAGCCCGAGGATAGAGAGGATCTCGCGCTGCATCTCCCTGCGCTCCTGGCTCTTTAGCCGACGGTGGATGAAGCTCGAGTGGACCTCGTTGTCCAGGGTGAAGTTGGCAAAGACGGTATCCGCCAGGACGCAGAAGTACCCCCACAGGAGGAACAACGCTGGAGCGCGCCTATCCATTTGCAAATGCCGTCCGTGCGTAATTGCGCCCTCGCAAGTTCTCTCTTCCCGAAACTCCCAGATGGATATTGAACTTCGCGACAGGTATGTTCAATATCCAAATCAAAGACGGACCCTCATGTTGAGGGAAGCGTTCCCGAATGGAACATCAAGTCAACTTTCAGCCCTCCTTTTAATTGATATCAGAGCCCGAACTCTGATCGCGGACCTGCGTTCACATCTACGACACTCCAAAACCAGCAGCAACCAATAGCTTTTTTTGCACTCTGTCTGCTACTGCTGTCGGTCGGGGGAGACGGGAGCTCAGCTTGCGATGAGACGTGTGTCGTTCGGCTGAGAGCAGGACGCAACGAGGAGGCGCTATGTGCTGGGTGGAGCGGCAGAGAGAGAGAGCGAGAGAGAGAGAGAGAGAGAGAGAGAGAGGGGAGGGGGTGAAATGGCTTGAGGTGGATACATGTGCAAATAACCAGGTTATGATGACAAGTTGACATTTGTAATATATTTCCTCTCCTGTTAAAGTGAGCTATATTCATGCAAGCCCCTCCTGTTCCCAGGTGCACTGCCTGTCTGTCTATATGGATGGATTGTGTGTGGACTCAGTAATGACAGACATGCAGACAGTGACAATAGACATTTCAGTGTTAGTGTGCTTATGGAAAATAACAGACTGCTCGTATCATGGGGTAATTATTTGCCTTTAAGGAGGCAAATCATAGGGCAATTATTTGGCTGTGCGGCTGAATACTAGAATACTGTGTGGGAGAGAGGTTGAAACATGTAACACGCAATGTTGTCAGTATAATAGTTTCCCTGTGATCTGCAGGAGTGCAGGTGCACTTGCTGATTATCGTGGCACACAGAGGTGGAGGAAGATTTAACCAGCTGAACCTATAGCATCCCTCCTGTATATGCTGGGGTCGAAGGTTCACTGAGAATAGCAGATCTACAAGCTCGCAACTCCTCGCAAGGCAACATCCTCAACAGGTCCTCAACAGGGATCCTCAGTTAGTTAGTTAGTTACTGTGATAGTGAGGTCTATCCAACACCAACTCGGGACTCCTGGATTCTTGAGCTCTACAGTGTTGTTAGCTAAGCTGTCGCGCCGCAGTGCGTCTACATAGGTGGTGCGCTTCTTTCCCCTCCTGGCGTTGCCCTGGGTTGGCTCTCATTATCATAGAGTCAATTTACTTGCCTCAAGTTTTGGGTGGCTGACGCAGTGCCCTGCCAGCCTCATCCTTCTCTCTCTGACTTTGTCTGTGACCCGTGGTAGGTCCCCATAGATGTCCACATTTCTGATGCGGTCTGTTCATGACACCTAGTGCCATTCATAGCATTCTTAATGTGTAGACTCCATTCAGGGCTCTTTCCTGTTGTCCTCAGAGTTACTGCAGACAGGGGGGTCTCCAAATCTTTGAGTGATAGGAACTTTTTATTTTATTTAGCCTACATTAACCACTTGAACCCCATCCTTATATTCAGAGGGGAACATTAGCCACAAATAGCCGATTGTAGATCGGCTATTCATGGGCCATCATGTCATAGACGATTGATATACAGTGCCTGTGAAATGCATTCTGGAAAGCCCTTTCAGCCGTTGTGTCCCCAAGTGTTGGAGCAGGAAGTCTATGACACAAAAGCATGCAGTGCACATGACATGCAGAGAGAGAGAGAGAGAGAGAGAGAGAGGGGTACGTGCAGATGTTTGGCAGCTGCCTCATCCCTGGCTGCATCAGGCTGTCTGCCCCTCTGGCCCCAGCACCTCTTAAACACCACACTTTAATGGGACGCTCCTGACCCTCGCATGCTCTCTGCTCGCCTCTCGCCCATATGCAGGCGGAGGGATTTCAGATGGCCTTCTCCACCGTTAATGGCCACTTTATGTGGTGAGAGCTCACCCTCCCCCCCCCCCCACCACCACCACCACCACCATCCATTTTTGCTGTGGATAGGGGAATGGGGGGGTTACATATATAGAGACTGGTTTTAATGGCTTTGTAGTGGAGAGATGTTTTAGGACTGCAGCTTGCCAGGTAATTTTATGACAATAAAATTAAGACTTCAATGGCACACAGCAAGAGAGGCAGCCAGATTCCGAGCTATAATTGCAAGCAGAGGATGGTGGGGGTTGGGGGCGTGTCTCGGGGTCTTCCAGATGAATCTCACCTCCATGTCCACTTTAAAGTGTCTGGTCTCATCTTCAAAGGACTTCCGCACCCCCTTTTTTTTCTCCGATGACAATTCAATACAGTTTGCCAGAATGCCTATGCAGCCTGCTCCTACTCTTTTTTTCAGTATCATCTGCCAGAGACACTCTATTGCTTTTTAAATGGCCTTTCAGCAGTAGCCTGTTACATATAAACATTGCTATCCGGTCGCTCAGATAGAATCAGCTAATAGCCGCAGGTGTTTACATTACAGCAGTTTCCGACAGAGGACATGAAAGAGACTTGGTTTCAGTTATATAGTAACTATACATCTATCTCTCCCTCTCTCTGTCTCTCTCTCCCTCGCTCCCTCTTGCTGTGGGGCATGGGAGGGCTGAGCTCCTGTCCCTTTTCTCCAGCAACCCCCAGGCCTGGCCTCAGTCAGTGCCCAGAGAGGGGCTGACACTCTGGGCCTGGACAATAGGAACAGACCCCCCTTTGTTTGGACCTCCATGGCCCCGGTGACAGTCACAGTAAACAGTGGGCACAGACCGGGGCCAGGCCTGGGCCAGCTGCACTGAGGGGCCTTTGACCAGGGGAAGTAAAGCAGAACAAACAGTGTTTGAACCCTCTGTCGTTCACTACTACCTCTCTTGTTCTTCCTCTCTGGCTCTGTACGTTTCTCCTCTCTCTCTCTCTCTCTCTCTCTCTCTCTCTCTCTCTCTCTCTCTCTCTCTCCATCTCTCTCTTTCTTTCTTTCTTTCCACTCCTACACACACACACACACACACACACACACACACACACACACACACACACACACACACACACACACACACACACACACACACACACACACACACACACACTCACACACACACACTCACACACACGTACACAAAGAGCGCTAACACATCTGTGAGGGTCTGATAGAGTGGAAGAATAAAATACAGAAGGAGTGACTAATGCACTGGCAAGTCTATTACTATTAAACGCTCTCTGGACAACAAAGCCGTAAAGCTGCAGGTCCGATGATTCACCCCGCTGGGTTTACACAGACACAGGATCCCAACAACATCTTTACACTGGCCAAACCAAGACTTAAGCATCAATACAGATGCGTGCATGGTCTATTGTTCCTCCCTTTGGCTCCATTTTCTCCATTATGTCAGGTATTTCTCTTTAATCCTGCATGGTTAAAACTCACCTCCTGCCCTGCAGCACTTGGTGCACGCGGGCGCGCGCTCACACTCATAGACACACATGCGCACGCACGCATGCATGCACGTGTGCGCGCACACACACACACACACACACACACACACACACACACACACACACACACACACACACACACACACACACACACACACACACAGAAACACACGCCTCCCGCTTTGGTCTTGGCCCGCCTGCACAAATACACACCTCCCTGCTCCTGCAGGTTAGAGCATGACACCTGGCTCTGTGGAAGACCACACAGCAGTGGAGTGAAGCTCTCTCACACTCACCACAAACACACTGACACTCCCCGTGGAAGACTTTCTCTCACTGTCCCTTTGTCCGCGTGTTAACACGGTAAAATCACCAGTGTTCATTTCACTCCAGAGTGTGCAAATGGAACAAAATGGGCCTGTCCATTTGGTTTCATTAACTCCTTTCTGTAGAAGGTTATAGGACTCTTTCCATTTTTCTCCCCTTTATTTCTTATTTCTTATTATTATTATTATTTTTTACCAGATCAAAGGATGGGTTCAGAAGTCAGGTTAATATTTATGTTGCATGTTGCCACGGTAACCGGCAGGAGGCAGTCCTTTTGAATTCTCATGGACATGGGGGGGGACGCAGTTTGAGATGTAGGAGGTGTCTGCCCGAGGAAACCCGTCGAGAGGGTACAGAAAAAAACCTTATTTTCAAGGTAAACTGACCCTCAAATGAAGCAGTGCAGGTTCGGGGTGCAGGAACAGGGGAGGGGGCATTTTTTCCTCTCCTCCTAAACACCCCCCACCGCCGCGTCTGACTGCTCCATCCGCTCTCGTCTACATTTTGGGCATGGCCCCCACTGTGCGCACCATAGAGCCCAGCGGCCTGTTAAAACAGCCTGCCCAGGTGGGGCTGAGCAATTGCAAATGTTCCCCTTCTGGTGTCTGACACTTCCAGGGGCCCATATATGAACATATGAGACACAGCTGTGAGACAGGCAGCAGAGAGGGGGCGGCAGCCCTGTTCCTTTTGAAGATCCCACTCTCTGTAACCATCCTATAGGCCTATACTCACATTCTGAGACACTGAGCTCGACATTAACAAGACAAAAAAATCGACTCGCATCGCGTGACGAAAACTCATGTGTCCATGTCCGGCACGCGCTTCCTTCTGAGCTTCTTGGGCGATGAAGACATTTGAAACCATGCACCTGCATTACTCCTTTCTGTCACTCACTGACTACTTTCCCCTGTCTCCTCTTTCTCCTGTCCGTCTGTCTGCAGCAGGATATGGCGCTCATGGAACACCGGCCCTGGGTTGGATCTGATTCATGGCTCTCAGCGGTCCTGCCAGGCCAGACCCCAAATCAGTTATGTTTGGGGCCGTTGACAGCCAGATAGCGTTTACTTAATGCCCAGCTGAGTAAGGCTTATCCACTAGCAGGATGTTATCACTCACTTACCCTGTCACTTGTGTGTCATCAGCAGAAGGCACGCAGGCCTGACTCTGTGCCCGCTCGACGGGCTGGGGCCGTGCACTTTATCAGTGTCCATTACCGAGGTGTGAGGGCTTGATAAAAAATGCCCGGCCTCTGAGTTCCTCATTTAGATCCTTGTCTCTGTGGCGCGAGAGAGAGAGGCCTTTTTCTCGTCACTCTGTGAGCCTGTGCTCAGCTGTCAATCTCGGGTAGAGCCCTGGGTGATCAGTCACCGGCCTGCTGGCCCAGAGGAGTGGGCTGCCGCCGCCACCGCTGGCCGGGGGTGGTGGGAGGGTGGGGGGACTGGCCTGGGCTAAACGCTGATGAGAAACAGAGGAACAGGAGAGCCTGCGTTAGGAAGATATGCGTGTGTGTGTGTGTGCATGTGTGTGTGTTTTGTGGCTGGTGGATTGTTAAGGGGGTGGGGGGGTGGGGTGGTGGGCGGGAGGGGGTCTGGGTGGCTCTGTTTTCTATTTGTGAGGATTAGGTTGACAGATCTGTATTTAGTTTCTTTGGGCCTCTAGCCACAGCTAATCCCCCTCACCTGCACCTCCACTCTCTTTCCTCTGACCCGGCAGTCCCCCCCCCCCCAGCCCACTGACCCCTCCCACCACCACCTTGTGCCCCCCCTCTTCTGCCCGGCACAAACGCTCATCCCGAGACCAGCACATGACTCGTTGCACTCTGTCTCCTCAGCTCAGAGCCTCACACTTCACAGAACTCTCTCCCAGCCCGAGGAAAACGGCAGGGGTCTCCTCCGCCTTTCAGGGATGGAAGCAGTGGTGGAAGAAGTCAGCGTTGCCAGCTCTGCTTATATTATAAGCCAGTTTGGGTTTGTGTTTCTGTAAAGTCACTAGTACTTATTGGTAGTTGCGGGTGCGTTTTTTTTCTCTTTTCTTTTAGTTGCTTATTTTGGGCTTGCTGTGTAATGTTTTTTGTCTGCAGAACCCCATCTGAAAATATGTTATGCCAGCTGGACAATACAAGATTTGAGTTGTTAAAATGTTTCAAGATATTCCAAAAGTTACAGAGCTATGAGCCGATGCATATAGGTGCTGGAAGTATTTAAGTAAAAGTAACAATACCACATTTTAAACATACTTTGTTACAAGTAAAATGTCCTGCATTCAAAATCTTACTTCATTTAAGTCAAAGTACAAAAGTAGCCTACTCACATGCAGAATGCCCATATCAGTATAATAGGCTACCATACAATATCATGTTAAATATTGGACTGTAATTATATTGATCATAAACGAATTAAGCCCTATTTTATCGGGTTATGAGCTTGTAATCAGATTTTAGATTAATAATTTGCAAAGTAACTAGTAGGCCTAACTAGGCCTAATAATTTGCTGCATTATAAATCTGCAAAGTAACTAGTAGGCCTAACTAGGCCTAATAATTTGCTGCATTATAAATCTGCAAAGTAACTAGTAGGCCTAACTAGGCCTACCGTAAACAGCTGTCAAATAAATGTAATGGAGTAAAAAGTACAAAACTTGATTCTGAGATGTAGTGTTGTAGAAGTATTCATGAAGTATCATGAAATGGAAACACCGGGGTAAATAAAAGTACATCAAAGTATACAGTACTTGATTAATGTACTTAGTTATCTTCCCACTGTCTTCCAGGGGCCCCAGGTTTTGTGGACATATTTTTTCTTTTTTTCTTCTTCTTTTCTTTCTGGTCAAGTATAGCTAAAAGGTCATCCCACGTCACTGAGAGATAGCAATTACTTAACAATTAAGAGACATTACCAAGGAAGCAGCTTGTCAAAGCCACTCAGGAGACGGGGAGACCTTTGGCAAAGCTGCACATTAGGAGCTATTCAGGGTCAGGTCAGGGGCACAGACCTCCTCTCTTCAGATCTTTGCTCCCACACGTTCCAAACAGGCCTTCAGCACACTGCGCTGCACAAACACACACAGCATGCCTGCCTGCCAGCACATCTTAACAAGGTGGGGGACTCCCAATGATGGTGAATGACCTAATATTAACAAGGTGGGGGACTCCCAATGATGGTGAATGACCTAATATTAACAAGGTGGGGGACTCCCAATGATGGTGAATGACCTAATATTATACATCTTAACAAGGTGGGGGACTCCCAATGATGGTGAATGACCTAATATTTTGGGATCTAAGCTGGTTTCTCTGTAGTGACATCATGATTCCAATATTATAAGCCCACAATGCTCCCAAATGAGAACTAAAGAGGGAGTGTGTGTGTGTGTGTGTGTGTGTGTGTGTGTGTGTGTGTGTGTGTGTGCGCGTGTGTCCGTGTGTGCGCGCGTGTCCGTGTTACCGTGTGTGTGTGTCCGTGCGTGCGTGCGTTTGTGTGTGTGTGTGTCTGTCTGTCAGTGTGTGTGTCGTGCGTGTGTGTGTGTGTGTGTGTGTGTGTGTGTGTGTATGTGTGTGTGTGGGGGGGGGGGTCATTTCTACTCAGTCTGTGTCTTACTGTGGGCAGTTCAGAAACCCGTCCACCAGTGCCATGGTTGCAATGCGATAATGGAAGCCATCATTCTCACGATAATAAAAATCTAAATTATAATAATTAAAAGCATCTTGTTTAAAATTAAAGATCTGCCTAACGATGATGTCACTGGTGGACGGGTTTCTGAACTGCCCACAGCCCTCCTGAGACACAGACTGAGTATAGGAAAAATGGTGGTATTTTATCATGAATTTTAGTGAGGACCAATTAATGTAGTTGTGTTCACGTAACATTACCCACAGCATAAATACACACCTCATATCATTACTTACCTGTTTGATACCGCCTCGCGCTGTCAAATTTCCCCCCCCTCCTCCCCAACTAACCCCCTCCATCCTCAGCATTGCCCTGCTAACACTTCTCTCTCTCTCCTTCTCCTAGGAGCCCCCGGGGGGGGGCAGCGTCCGAGCAGAGGCGACCGACCGCTCCCGGGCGAGCAGGTCGATCGTCAAGCTCTCGAGACTACGTCCCCATCCTAAGTCTCGCCCTCCCCGGGCTCCTCATCATTACACCCACATCTCATTTGTGCAAATAAATACTACTAATCTTGAACAGTGGTGTGGTTTCTTACTAGTGAATATGAAGATAGGTTAAA
>NC_136807.1:30723234-31028234 GCF_951216825.1 Electrona antarctica
CTCACAGATTGAGAGCCAAAGGTTTCCCGGAGGAAACAACATGGTAAGGGGGAGGGGGGGGGCTCTCTCACAGGTAGCCCCCAGGGTCTAGGGATTTTTCCAAGGCTAGCAGGTGGGGGGCTGAAACTGTCAGGGGTGAGTGTTCCATGTATGATCTGTGTGGAATTCTTTCATGGACCCCACCCCCTCCACTATTTTCCACTTGAGTTGTAAATTGATTTATCTCTTGTTTTATGTTTTATTTTTATTTTTCCTGATTTCTCTTTTTCAGTTTTGACAATGATGTTGGTCTTCTGATGAGTGCAGAAAGTATTTGCTCCACAATTCGCTGCGACGATCCCATGTCTGCCACTAGATTTGGTAAGAAAACAAACACTCGCACACTTTTCCACATTCCACATTGCCTTTACAGTATGTGGTTCTCAAAGTTTTTTCTTAATTTCAAGGAATGCCATAACTCTGATAGTGTACAAATGGTCCATTTGATTCCATTTGTACACTCTCAAAGTTACAGACCTGTAAAGTGTCCATTTTGAGCCCCCTCAAGGAACCCAGAGGGTCCTGGGACCCCACTTTGAGAACCACTGCTTTATAAAAGCTACAATTCATACAAACATTTGAAATGACTGTTATTAAGAATTTAATCGGTTTCATTGCATTTACAGTATGTTATGTATACATTGAACAAAGCTTTGGTCTGGTACAGTATGTACGGCAGGTTTCACTTAACATTACTTTTAACCATTTTCCAAAGCGTGCAGCCATTTGATGCATGTTTTTGAATTATTACTGGATTTCACTATTTTTTGAAATAAAGATGATAAACCCACTTTATCATGGATGTTTGATTCCGTTAAACATTCTTTACACACAGGGTATGCGTGTGACATCATCATCATACCCGGAAGTTATGCGGGAACGCCTACTGAGTACTTTCTGGCCTTGACAGCCCATACATCGGTTACATCCAAACAGAAAAGTCATATCTGATTGCATTAAACAACGTTAAACGACATTAAACTCACTTTTCCACTCGATTTGCCACTCAAGTAAACCTGTCTTTTTTTTTTTTTCATTGAGTTCAATGGATGTTTTTTTGTAACCTTTTCTGTAACACCAAAAGTCCATCTTCTGTTCCTTTTCTGATTGGACAATATAATGTCCAATTAAACAGGAGTGACATCACAAAGTGACATTATAAATGGCAAGAAAGAATTCATCAAGAACAGAACTTTCTAGTATAAACCCATGAATTACAAGTGTGCAAATGACTTCCCACATGAAGAACAACAAATTCATGAAGAATTCAAGACGAAATTAATTTCCCAGCGGATCACGTCAGTGCAACCACACTTTTCTAGTTTATTATGTTTTCAAATCAATAAAATAGCAACAGATCACATGTTGCCAGACATCATCTTAATTACAACTGAAAGTAAATACAATTCCATTATTCATAGGAGAATGACAATATCACTCCTGAGAATATTGTTGACATAACATAACAATCATTCTCCTCCGTCCCACCCATGTTTTAATCTTCTGCTTGCAAACACATGTCATGTATTGCACATGTACTCGCACGTGCATACAGATAAAAAACGGCAACAAATAATGTTCTGGAGAGTCAAAACATCCCTAGCCTTTATATCACTTGCATTTATAAACAATCCATTTTCCCAGATTACATTGTAAAATAAATAAATAAAATAAATTATGTACAGTGATTGGATCCAATGTATCAGTACAGGACTTCGCTATAACGCTATTACCTACTCACTGTATCTCAAGCAAGTTTCAAAGTAGAGTTTTTATATTGTTCTAAAATAAATGGAATCCAGTTGCTTCCTTGAAAATAAAAAATAAAACACAGTATAGTCTGGGTCATACATTTGCCAGATCACAGTCATGCTTTTTTTTAAATTTATTTGTTTTTCTGTAGCGCACTTTATCAAGATTCTGGAAATCATCTACAAACTTGTCCAGAGCAACTCGTATGCAACAAAAAGGTGATTTCTCATCTATTTTCAAGTCTGCACATTTAAAATGGCACTCAGTGCAGCCAGATTAACATTATAGGTGAAGGGCTTAAATAGGGCATAAGTGGTTAAGCCAAACCATATTGTCTGAGATGTTTTGTATTGACTTTATGTAGTCATTTTATAATTGAAGCATATTAAACAGTGTAACATTTGCCAAAGTTGCCCTTGACAGTCATATCTTTGCCATGTTTCTACAGGGACATCTATTACAGTGACACAAAGCTGTTTGTCTCTCAGAGAACTGTGGATCGTATCGTGGACGACATCTCCTGCATGCTCAGGGTATCTCGAAGGAATCTCCATGTGGTACGTTTTTTATATGCCCAGTGGTGGAAAAACCACTCACATTTTGTTTGTAAAAGTATCAATACTGCAATGTAGAAATACTCTGTTACAAGTAAAAGACCAGAATTCAAAATGTACTTGAGTAAAACAAAAGTATTGGTATCAAAATCTACTTGAGTACCAAACGTAGAAAGTACTACTGAATGTGTCATTTCACAAGTTTTCAAATGTATGAAATGTATAAAAAAATATAAATCTTTTGCAAATGGCAGTAAATCTGAAGTGGTTAATGTATTTTTTGTAATTATAATCCAAATCTACAAAGTAGACTAGTAACTCAAGATTAAATAATTGTAGTGGAGTAAAAGTACAATATTTGCGTCTGAGATGTAGTAGAGTAGAAGTAAAAGTTTTGAAAATTGGAGATACTCAAGTAGGTAAATAGTAAAATATCTACATGTACTTAGTTACTTTACACCACTGGATATGCCATGTGATCAGAAGAATGGATGGGTTTTTTAGGGCTATTTTAGGTTGTGAAAATAATAATATATTGTGATAAGAATATAGATTTTGGCTGAGTGGAGAAGGGGGAGCTCTGTGCTAGGTCCGCTCCTATTTTCACTCAATACCAAATCTCTTTGCAGAAAATAGCCAATATACAAGCTCACAGCACATCGTATTGCTGCACATTGTGAAATTGTATATCTGCTATTTTTGCTGAATTTGAGCTTGTCCCGGAATAAGGACTCATGTCATGATATGGAAACAATATGGCCAGCCCTAGGTGGTGGTGTGGAAGGCTGCATATGTGACTGTGTGCGAAAAGAGTTAATACTCACTCACATGTGTATCAAAACGTCTTTTGATATGCTTTGTTATGATGAGTTCAAGTCCAACACATGTAATGTGTTAGTGTGAGTTTAGTGTTTTAAGAATTCTCTCTGATTCATATCTCAGGGAAACACCTGTGGAACAATTCTCTTATGGTTCTCGTGATCAAACGGCAATTGCATTAAACTTGATTCAAAGAGGCAGTGTCAAACGTCTGTGTACATAATGTGTGTGCGTGCGTGCGTGCGTGCGTGCGTGCGTGCGTGTGTGCGTTATGTGTAACCTTCACCAGTTGGCCACTTCCAGTGGATTCATCTCAGGCGATCTGTGTTACTTGGAGGAGGACGGTACCAAGGTTGACTGCCATTCCTGCTCCATTGTATGTTCCTACATCAGTATGAGCCAAATACACTTGACATGCGATTGCAGTATTAATTAAACAAGTTTGATACTGTATGAGAATGTGTTGTTAACCAAATACATTTCAGAATGTTACAGGATGTATGTCCGGCAACACTCAATAAAGTGTTGCTTCCCAAAGCAACAGCACTACAATAGCAGACCAACAAGCTCACAACGAGTCCGAGTCTCACAACGCAATGTGTTGTATAGATTGTATAAATCTGCTACTTTCGGTCGTACAACGGAGTATAAATTAAGCATGAGCCAGACATATATTACATAATGTGCTCCGTCTGTCTGGCCACAATCCACAGCAGGCTACACCAATGTTTATTCATAATGTTTTTTTGTTTTGTTCTTGTTTCAAATAGATATGTAAGCATTTGATCCAAATGATTCATGCATTCTTTCATGTATTTCCTTTTTTTCCCTTTTTTTCAGGCCGTTCCAGTTTCACCAAATGTTGTTGGAATCAGGAGTATCCTTTTATTATGTTTGCTCAGGACTTTTGTTTCTCTTCTTACACAGAAATATAATATCTTGGGTCTTGGCCATGATGGACCTTTTTCAGTGTCGAGAGGGGAGGGTGTACAAGGTCGTGCTTCAAGTTCAACTTGACCCAAAACAGATATTGTGTCATCAGCAAAGTTTGTGTTAATCGTGGAGAAGGACGCCACCTTCCAAAGATTGCTTGATGATGACTTCTGCTCCAAAATGGGTCCATGCATCATGATCACAGTGTGTCTATATTCTCATTTCATACTGTTGCTTTGATGGTTTTTGAAATATGATATGGCTGTTTTCATTCTTTATTTCACGTTTAACGACTGTGTGTGTGTGTGTGTGTGTGTGTGTGTGTGTGTGTGTGTGTGTGTGTGTGTGTGTGTGTGTGTGTGTGTGTGTGTGTGTGTGCGTGCGCTAGGGTAAAGGCGTTCCGGATGTAAACACCCGGCTGATGGTGCGAAAGCTTTGGGACACGCTACACGTCCCCTCATTCGCTCTGGTAGATGGTGATCCTTACGGTACACATGACATTACAAGCTCATTATGCATGTTGCAGTGCACACTGCGTGAGCTTGTTGATCGGGAGCTTGTACATCGCGTTGTGAGATTCAGGCATAACCATAACCCATTTAGCTGGTAAGGTCAAGTCCTACTGGAATAATGTACATTAAAGTCATTTCAAGATTACACCAGCTTGGAATGCTATCGATGCACTGAATGGGACATGATCCCGTTTATTCAGCCCATTGAATGGTCTCAGTAGCCGTCTACTGACCTACCAAGATCTCAGTAGCCGTCTACTGACCTACCAAGATCTCAGTAGCTGCATTCTGTGCGTTGATCGCGGCTGCTGTTTTGACAGCGACGGAGGCGCGTTGTCCAACGACTAATCTAACCCTAACCCTAACCTCAGTCTATGTATGTAAACATAAAGCGAAGGTGTTGTACAGCACAGTTTCACATGGTTTGCGCTTCGGCAGCAGTAATGGTTTGATAAGGAACATATTGGTGATTATCGGTTGATAACATTCGAAGTGGGTGAAGATTAAGAGTATTTGAATAGAACTAGGAATAGAATAGAATCCATGTTTCAAAGCATCTTCTGTAAGACCGTAAAACCCAATGGGCTTGGATATTTCACAACAACTGTTATAAAGTCTCAATCTTTAACTGGTTGGCAGTATATGAAACAGCACGAACATGGGTTTAGAACGCAAATTCCGAAACATCATTCATAATTTTACAACGTGTCTCATGAGATATTTCATCGCTTCAATCCATGGAGACAACAGATGAAGCACCTGACCAGCGTGTCATGGCGGTGCGTCTGGCGATGGTTTCCGTGCATGTGATCTCTCCTCCCAGGCGTAATTGCTCCATCCCCTCCCAGACTAGTATCTCTCCCATCTGGTCCCAGCTCACGGCAGGACCAGTGTTGCCAGATTTTGCGAAAGAAATACGCAACTGAGGCTATGAAAACAAGCCCAAAAGAAGCGACTTGGTTACATGCACACTTTAGACTATATGCATCGACAAGCTCACATGCGACACGTTGTGAGCTTGTAGATCTGCTATTTTCAAGAAAATCTTGGAAGGAAATCGACCCGCAACTACCAGTATTTACTGTGACATTACACTGACATTACATAAAACAAGGCCAAAGTCGCTTATAATAAGTGGACCTGGCAACACTGGGCAAGACACACGTGTCATGCGTTACTCTGCTCTCTGCTCCGTTACATGTCTGAGAGGATATAATTGCTCCGGCGTGGACCGTGGTGGTGATTGCAGTGTCTCTCTCTCTTTGCTCCGGCGTGGTGGTGATTGCAGTGTCTCTCTCTCTTTTTTCAGGCATTGAGATCATGTGTATCTACAAGTATGGATCACTGGTGAGTTATTCCTGTGCTGCATTTTATCCGGTGTGGCCTGGTCAGTGTCTCTGTGCTAGAAATATGTAATTACGCCTCTTAAGTGGAAAAAAAGAAAGAAACCGAATGATCGTCCATCTCAAAATATTTAACCACTTAAAACCTACAGTATATACTTAGTTGAGCGGAGTCCCCCTGGGCTGTATGCAAGGTCTGCTCCTCTTTTCCCCCCTCTTTGCCAAATGTTCACCCCAGAATGGCAACAATGGTGACGTTATATTGGTATCTCTCTATTTTTAATTGTGTTATTCAACATAAGCGGAGTGTTAAAGGAATAGTTCACCCCCCACCTCGATTACTCACCCCATGGAGCCTTGAATTCATGGATTTTGGGGGTTTCTGCCACATTCCTAATGATTTGACGACCGGCGGAGACAAAGAGTCTCCATTGAGTCTCCAGTCATCAAATTATTAGCTATAAAAACAAAAAAATCTCCATAAATTCAAGCCTTCATGTAATTCATAGAAAACAAGTCATTGTTTGGGTTAACTCACTCAGTGCCACAGGACGCCTTTGGACGCCTACCCCTTATGTCCTAAAGTGCCATGGGCACCTTTGGACGCCTTTTTTTTTATATTATTATTATTTTGTATGTACATTGGATTGCAATAGCCTCCTCAGAGTGTGTGTGTGTGTGTGTTTCATTTTTTTTTTTTTTTTTTTTTAATGTACATTGGATTGCAATAGCCTCCTCAGTGTGTGTGTGTGTGTGTGTGTGTGTGTGTGTGTGTGTGTGTTTCATATTTTTATTTTTTTATATTATTATTATTTTGTATGTACATTGGATTGCAATCAGAGTGTGTGTGTGTGTGTGTGTGTGTGTGTGTGTGTGTGTGTGTGTGTGTGTGTGTGTGTGTGTGTGTGTGTGTGTGTGTGTGTGTGTGTGTGTGTGTGTGTGTGTGTGTTTGTGTGTGTGTGTGCGCGTGCGTGCGTTCTATTTGAACGGGGTTTTCCACAGGCCATGTCGTTTGAGGCCTGCAGTCTGACCGTCCCCAGTGTCATGTGGCTAGGTCTCCTCCCCTCTGACCTCCAGAGGTTTGGATTCACCACTCGCTACTTCCTATACTTCCTCCTCCTGTCTCTAATTGTGATTATATTCTGGGGACATTTAGTTTGTTTTGGTTTCTGTTGCTGTTGCCCTCCTTGAGGAGGAAGTAGCTCTCCGGAGTATATTGGGTTTTAAGTATATGCCCGCTTTGATTTTTCTTTTTTCTTTTTTACATATAAGTAAAGCTTAATTCTAGTGTGTACGTTTACTCCTGCTAAGCATCCGCTTGAATGTATGTATACATGATCAAAGCTCTGCAAAGTCTGTCCGGACAGAGGATATGTCCTGCATTTTAGTGGCTATGAAAGAATATCCATCAACAGAAGTACATGATGCTGCCATCACTCAGTGATTTATGTTGACGGGTCGAAATATGGCCAAAACTGTTACTCTTCAGGAAATGACAAAAAGAACGTGTTCTATTTCATCCGATGTAGTTAGTCACAAGCTCTTGTTAATAGTTTTCATTATTTAAATATATATTAAACCCACAGACAGACTTAACAACTTTGCACATGGCGTTAGTATTCTGCTGGGCATGCAATTCAAACCAATTTCCAAATGTTTCCAATTGTTTCAAAAAGAGCAGATTACAAGATCACAATGTGCCACACCATGACGTAATTTGAGTTTGTAGAAGGGCTATTGTCATTATGAAAAATAAATAAATAAAATTTTGAAATGCTAATTTTGAACACTGATAATATGATATGCTTTAAGATTATTTAAAAAATAATAATAATCCTAATTGTCATAAGCGTTCTTTAGAAATAGATTATTAGAGGTGATATTAAAATATTTTGTAATAGTCAGTTGTGCATTTTTAGTGTTGTAATATATTCAATCTAATTGAATTCTACTTTTAATATTTATATTTATCATTTAGACTTCGGGTTCCTGAGAAGGCCCTGATCCCTCTAACCCAGGCAGATAAGAGCAAACTGAGCAGCCTGCTGAAGAGACCTTACATCAGCAACCATCCAGCCTGGCAGAGAGAGGTGGGCAATTATCCCAAAATACATCCAAACCCACATTTAGAACCAATAACCAGCTTAATCTTGCTCATCTTGAAGCCTGTTCTTTAAGGGAAATTGAGTCCCTATTCATTACAATGGAGGGGGTGGAGCGGAGTGGTGCGCTTCGTCGTCCACTCTGTTGTTGTGATCGCCACTTTGGAATATTTTTCAACACTACGACAAGCGATTACATAGTTTTAAAGTGGATTTTCATGACAAGCAACTCAGCGATCGGTGCAGTGGCTGTTCAAAGGTAACTTAAAACATTGGCAGTGAAGCTTGAAACACGATCGTATAATCCCGGCAAAGAACTGTAAGTGAGGGAGTGACGCGAGGTGGAACCTCCCTAATTTTAACCACTTAAATCCTGTATTATACTACGTGTGTGTGTGTGTGTGTGTGTATATGTATATATATATATATCCCAACATGTCACATTATGACGCATTGTGAGCTTGTAGATCTGCTATTTTCATTAGATTTCTTTGTTTAAATCACTCTTTAATCTGAATCGTAGCAAAACATTTTAATAATCGTGATAGTGATTTGAAATCATATCGTCCAGCCCTAGGTGTCACATAGTCATAATTATTACATAATCACCTGATAGCAATTATTTTGAGGTACAGTATTCGCAATAATTTGCATAATCATTTCAATTGTTTCCATCTGTATTGTTTTCATCTGTATGAAAACAGCTGGATGACATTAACAGAAAAGTCATATAATTATTTCCTCATTGTTAAAATGTAATTTTAATTTATGGTCCGATGTTCAATGCCAGAAACACAATTAATCATTAATCTCACTTAGTTTTATTGAAGGGATAGCCCCTTGAGTTCAAGTTCAAGTTTATTAGAAAACATCATTGCATAACAGTATGAATTATGATGTTTCTTATACAATTCAGTTCAAGAGGACCGCTCTATTAAAAAACAAATCATCGACCATCAAAACACAACAATAAAAAGGTTTCTATTACTTCTGGTAAAGCTTGAATGCTCTTGGGAGGAACGACGTCTGGTGCCTTTGCGGTTGTGGGAGTGTCCTCCCATTCCTTGGATTGTAGCGACTTGTATTTTGTAGACAGGCTCTGGATCATTGGACTTGATCATTGGAGATGCAACATCTCAATTTCAAGGGGGACCCATAAAACCTGAACAAGATACATAGAAATACACAGATACAGATAATATACAGATACATACATATATGCACAGATAGCTTGCTCACCATCTTCCACCCACCCCAGCAACCACCACATCATCAGCTGTTAAACAACAGAGGAAAGAAGCCAGGGCAAATCAATAAATCAGTGTATATGTCACTACTGGTACTTGTCAGTTTAGAATCATAAACTAGTTGAAACAAGATGTGAATGTAGGGAAGTCCTAAAGCGACTGAAGGATGAAATAGATCCAAGAGATAGAGGAAGATTATTCCAATCAGATGTAGCTTTGAAGCAGAAAGACCTTATTTATAGGACATGAACTAAAATGTCATGATGGTGACGACAACAACTGGCATGATGATGGAAGGTGATGAACGTGGGACATGTTTCCGTGTTGCTCGGAGTAGGACCACACTGAGAAATGGGCAGTAAAGAGCTAGAGACAACCTTGGGCATGAAAAGCCCTGCCATAGCGGGTCATTTTAACCAATTTTGGGCAGGAACCCTTTTTGGTGTTTTAAGCATTATGTTTTACTTTAGCTATTGAAAAATAGCAGATCTACAAGCTCATAGCGCGGCACCGGGTGCCGCACCACAAGCTTGTAGGTCTGCTATTTTTGAAAAATCGTGAAAATGTGGCGCAAATCTTTGAATATATATATTCTTTCAGAGCGAAAGTTTTTAACTCAAATCTTTGCTTCTGGGGGGTCCCTGGAAGTTTGGAACAACATATTTTCAGATGGGGGTCGGCGGCCAATGACATGAAAATGTTTGAGAACGACTGACATAGAAACATGGGTTTCTATATTTGTAGAATCGTTCCCACATGGGTTAAAAGCCCTGAGACGATGGCGTGTATCATTGAAAATCCCTGCAATGGCATGCGTCATTGAAAAGCTCTGCGATGGCGTGTAATGTATCATTGAAAAGCCCTACAATAGCGTGTCTTTTAAAAGCCCTCCGATGGCGTGTAATTCTTTCTAATAGTCGAACCTCTTGCACCAGAAGCTGTGACACGCAAAATTGTGAAACCATAGCTCTCTGTGTCTCCTGAGAGTTTTTAACCATACAGATGTGTTACAGGTGTGACACACCACTGAGGAATGCGTGTGTGTGTGTGTGTGTGTGTGTGTGTGTGTGTGTGTGTGTGTGTGTGTGTGTGTGTGTGTGTGTGTGTGTGTGTGTGTGTGTGTGTGTAGGCTCTTAGCTCCCTGGTATTTAGGATACAAACAGAGATGCAAGCAGCTCATGTTGTGAAATAGCTGCTGTAGATAAGAAAACACCTGGCTCTGCGTGGCGTGCTGTGCACACTGCACGGTGTCACGTGCGTGTCGTCTGTCTGATGCATCTCTGGAGACTAATAGTGCATGTTTGCTCATGTTGTAGATGGAACTGATGCAGGAGGACAAAGTCAAGGCTGAGATCCAGTCCCTCACGGCCATAGCCCCTGATTTCCTCACCAGAGTCTACCTGCCCAACAAGCTGCGTTATGGAGGCTGGCTTTGAGTGCAAGGCTGCCACCTTGTGGAGTCATGTTCCTGACATGTTCCCATTGTTGAATTATTTTCCCCCATTCATTTGTATGTAAAAATGTTGAAAAATGGCCATACATGTTTGAATCATTTCTAAAATAGCCGATCTACGAGTTCACTATACTTTTGGTTTACGTTACGTTTTGTTATTGTGACAAGCCTGCCTGATTTGTTGTTGTTGTTGTTTTTAAGTTTATTTAAATATATTTGTTGATGTTTATGCATTGTTTTAGGGCTGTTTCTGCTACACTACCATTAAATGATTTCTCATGTTCCTGACATGTCAGTTCTCATCTTTGGTTTAGTTCCATTCTGTGACTGCGACTGTGGCTCAGGAGGTAGAGCAGGTCGTCCAATGATCCATGGGTCGGCGGTTCGAATCCCGGCTCCTCCTGTCTACATGTCGAAGTGTCCTTGGGCAAGACACTGAACCCCAAATTGCTCCCGGTGTGCTGGTTGGTACCTTGCATGGCTTCCGCTGCAATCGGTGTATGAATGTGTGTGTGAATGGGTGAATGTAATGCACAATCTATGTAAAGCGCCTTGGATAAAGGCGCTATATAAATGCACCATTTACCATTTACCATTCCAGATTATTTAATGTTTTTTTAACCCAATATCAATAATCCTATTTTAACATCAAAAATCATTTGAAGTTATTACTTCTGTGTCATAGCTAATATATAGCTTTTCTGAAAACTTCTTGTTGGGTTGAAGGGCACTCAATTTCTTAAGTACCTCATCAGTTGTTCATAGGTTGCCAGGTTATTAATATGATGAAGATGATGATTTATAATTTATGATAATGAGAGAAATGACATGATGTTGAGAAAGGTAACAGGAAGAGTGGGCGCTAGGGAAATCCGGGCCCCAAACGGGCATCCACAGATAACGTTTTGCACCTGGCTGTCATGCATTGCTATGTGCGATAAAGACATCTTTAGGCTTTAGGCATTTAGGCTATTTTTGTTTTCATTTGACTGCTGGTATCATGTAGCTACTTTATTGTTGGTATTTAACTACCCTGACAAATCTATTGCAAAAAAAACATGTCAGTCTGGCCACCACTTGTCTTAAACCATAAATTGTATTGAGAAACAGACTAATTACAACTATACATTTTCCTATCTATACCAAATCTCGTTGCTGAAAATAGCGGATCTACAAGCTGACAATGAATAAAGGGTATGTGCGTGACGACATCATCATTACCCGGAGGTTATGCAGGAATGTCTAGTGAGTGGCAAAAAAATACTTTCTGGCCTTGACAGTCCATACATCCAAACAGAAGAGTTGTATTTGATTGCATTAAACAACGTTAAACAACATTAAACTGACTTTGTCACTCACTTTGATACTCGATTTTCCATTCACTTTATGCATGTGCAAATTGTGCATACCCTCTATCGACACATTTTGGACTTGTTAATGTTGATGTATCGAGCTCTAGGGGCTGTACATCAAGCGGTGCGTATAGCCAAAGCCAAGCACCACCCAAGTCACAAACTGTTAAGGGGGCCTACCGCAATGTCAAGAGCAGCACCACCCGGCCAAGGAACAGTTTCCGACAACCGTCAGATTGCTGAAACATGGCATGAGTCTGTCATCAGATTCAGAACAGATCAACAGATGTCATCAGATCAGGCCTCTGAGCAAGCCCCCTAGCACCTTGAATAATGTCAATGCACAGTACAGTGGCTGCTATGCCACTGCACTCACTCACTGAGTGTGTACTCACGCACCTTATACCGGTATATCTTTATTATCTTATCTCAGGTAATGTAAATTAGAGAACATATGGTTGCAGTTTGTAGCAAAAGCTTGTAAATAAGATAAGAGACCTTTTGGTTGTACTTTTGTGGTTTGTGGAAAAAGCTTGTAAATACCTAAAAACCACCTGTAGCCTACTTTAAAGCGCTCCAACCTTTTTTCTTTTTCCTACCTTGACAGACAATGGGAACTATGCACAAAAAGTTTTGACCTGTAAAACTGTGATAATAATAATAATGCTGATTATGATTCTGATTCTGCTATTTTTTCAGGCCAAGGGACAGCCAAAGGTGAGAGAGATGAAGCAGGGAACCCCACTACATTATATGTGTTCTATATTATTATTATTATTATTTTTAAGGCTTCACTACAACTTGATAATAGACTGTCCCCCAGTAGGGTATAAATTATGCTTCCAATTGAAAACTTATAGCTTTATATGTTTGCCGAAAACAGCCAATCAACAAGCTCTCAACGCATAGGGCACCCCCTATGATAGGGCACCATGTAGGGCACTGCCAGTCTTCTACTGCCAGTTTCGTCCATACTCTATGGTTTCGTCCCCACCCCGTTTCGTCCCAAAAGGTGCCAAGTCTTCCGGGATGACTGGGCACCTCTAGTGCCCACTAGTCTCCCCCCAAAGTGCCCACTTCTCTTAGAAGACTGGAGTGGGCACCTCTAGTGGAAGACTGGGCAGAGGAGTGGGCACCTCCGGTCAGGTGCACAGACTTCCCTAGCGCCCTCCCCTCCCTTATGTTGCGTTCACACGGCGGGGCTAGAGTAACAGTGACACATAAGTTAACACCATGTTGTATTGCGCAACACTCATATCTGTGATGATCCCGTGAATGATGATGTGTCATTGTACTGTACACGAGACTGGCAGGCGTGGCTCTTATGGGCGTGGCAAGCTTGTGCCGCACAAGTATCTAGAACCCATGGCCTGGAGAGACCCCCCCCTAGCCATGTGGACCCTGTTGTAAACAAGTGTTTAGCATGGTTTCGTCCACAAAGTAGCAGTTTTTGTATTGACCTGTGCTTCCTTGAAATATACCCATTCTACATACTGTGAAATACATTTTTCAATCAATCAATCAGTCAATCAATCGATTATCATACTGTACTTTGACTTTGAGGACAAGAATGAACCCTCTGACCTATGGCGTGGGTGGGGCTGCATGCGCATGGGCTGGGCACAGAGTTATATCGGGGGGGTTGCCTGGCAATCAAATATCCAATCACAGCACGAGCCGAGCTTCCCCCCACCCCCGGGCTATGGGCTCTAAACGTGAAACACGCTTCAGTTACGTCATCATCTGCGTCACAACACACCCCGCGCTAGCCATACACCGGCAGACCGACTGTCTGACTCCCATCTGGAAGAAATTTAGTCATTCATTCACTGATCAACATCAGATTCATCATCACTGAAGACTCAAAGATCAATACCTCGGCACAGGCCAGAAGAATTTGGTGGAAAACAGGTCAGCTACTACATTATTTGAGTGTTCTGAGAAGGGATATTATCAGCTATAATATCAGTATATCCGTGGTGAGCTTGCTAACACACACAAGCCCGCCATCTAAACCTATATCATGACTTTGGGTTTATTATGAAGTCATGAAGATTTTTCTGTTAATCCCTCGCCTCACCTAAAGTGTTAATTCTGATCTAAAACTGGGTTTGATTATGATTAATGAATTAAGGTTTTGTTTGATTTCTAACTTTCGAGATTGTATTCAAGGAGTCCTGTCCAGGATAGCAGCCAGCAATACATCAGTTACAGAACATAATGACATTTATTAATAATGTATTATTAATAATTAATAACACGTTTATTTTAGTGCTGATTGGGGTTTACTTTATATGAGGTATGCCTATGTAGGCATATGAGAAATGGGTCCAAAACATTTAAGTATATTGTAGTGCTGGGCTGGCAGGGTGGGGCAATATTATACATTTATATGATATGAGACTATAGACACCATCTGGGATTTTGCATATGTAATATCTTCACTCTTCATATGGCAAAAATGTCGTCTACCTGGTTTTAATCACAAGCTATTCTTGCAAAAACAATAATAATGGAAATTTAGAAAATATTATGTTGCCGTCACAATATAATATTATAGTCACAATATTGATATCGAGGGATTTGGTCAAAAATGTGATATTTGATACAGCCCAGCACTGCAGTAGTATATTGACAATCCATTGATGGCACCGCATGTGTGTGAGTAGTACCATTTATAGCTGTCAGCTGAGTCTCAGCTCAGCTGACTACAGACTGTGACCTTTCTCCCGCCAGGGACAAGAGTAAGGCGTCACTGGAGGTCATCAGGTTGGCCATTTTCTACTAAACACCTTTAGTTTCTAGTTTCTAGAAAGTCACTTACCGGTATTAGTATTCATTTACTGTATATAGGTGTGTGTGTGTGTGTGTGTGTGTGTGTGTGTGTGTGTGTGTGTGTGTGTGTGTGTGTGTGTGTGTGTGTGTGTGTGTGTGTGTGTGTGTGTGTGTGTGTGTGTGTGTGTGTGTGTGTGTGTGTGTGTGTGTGTACGACGTGTGTGCGTGCGCGCGTGCGTGCGTGCGTGCGTGCGTGCGTGCTTGCGTGCGTGTGTGTGCGTACGTGCGTGTGCGGGTGGGTTAAGGATGTTATACCTATATCTGTTCTGTTTCAATAGAAACCAGATGGTTTTGCTTCTTCTTTGTCTTATGAAGTATGGTGGGGTCTGTTTTCCATCTCTTTAGTTGCATGACAGCCCCTCAAGTGGCCTTCCCTATTTCCACTTGTCAAGGACAGCTGACTACACTACAGACACACTCCCTCGGGGAGGCTGCTTTGAACATTTCTCTCTGGTTTCAGTATCCTAGTACTGTATGTTACAGTAGTTCAGTATACATGCCATACGTTAGTTCTGTATATTACTCGGTCATGTTTCGCCAGGTGATGTTCTACTGTACAGTCAAAGTGGAGTGGGGCGTGTTCAGGTAACAGATCAGTTTACAATGGGAGCCAGATGTTTTGTACAAATTAGCTGTATTAATTGTGTCATAATCGAGTTTTAGTTTTTGGTTAAACTGTCTCTGTTGCTAATTCTATATTGATGATATTTACATACTTATGTTTGATTAACTGTTTAACCGAAACTGATTACATTTATTTTGAGGCTTTGTGTTTCTTTTAGATCAGCTTTATTTTTTGAACAATTTTTTAAATAAATCACGGCAGTATATCTATGGCAGATATGCAGATGTGGGACCTGAAACAAATTTTCTTTTAATATACATCGATGATGGGTAATTGTTGTCAAACAAATCATAGTTGTCATAAAGATGTTTTAACTTCAGTCTGGGACATGAACATGAGTCAGTAGACGTGACTCTTTAAATTGCACTGTACATACACCCTGGTTTGTCCTATCATTCAATCATTGTGTAACCCTTTACTGGTTGCATCTGATATGTTTTTGATGAGAAATGTCTACTGTCTACTGGATGAAAACAATATGATATATCTCCACAACTTGTCGACTACTGGCCTTCAAAGACCCTGCACTCATAAATAATGTATCCGCTCATCAGGTTTCGTTGTCAGTCCACTCCAAGCAAGTACATGTCATCTGAAATATCATTCTCAACCCATCCTAAATGAACTCTCCCCTTCTTCTCCTGTAGATCCAGAGCAATGGAAACGGTTATTCGCCGGTGTCCTTTCCTGACATTGGTTCCCAGTGCATTTCTGCAGCTGGCTGGGAAGTCATCGTTGCTGGGATGTGCCCAGAAGTGCCCTGTGATGATGGACCTGGCCTCCAGACCTCTGGCCAGAGCTCTCTCATCTTCAGCCTCTGTGTCCAGAGATCCTCCCAGAGATGAAGGTCAGTTGAAAGGAGGGTCTTTAGTACCTATGAGAATAATTGCAAATGTTTCCTATATTGGCATGCCCAAAACAGATAGTCAGATGTAATAGGTTAGTGTAGTGGTTAACGTGATTATATTGTAATTACAGTGTAGTGTCAAACTTGGTATGGTGAACATATTTTTACTATTGTGTTTATGCCCATGTTCAATAGATCCAAAATGTCCGGCCCATTTGCCCCGTGGCCACCCCTTGCCCACTGTGGGCCAACAGTCAGGCTCCAAATGCCCGTTTCTGGCTGCTGAGATGATGCAGAGCAACACTCGCAGTGTAGTGAGCAGCCAGGAGCTGCAGGAGGACAACCAGAACGCTGTCTGCACAAGTAAGCCACACGCACACATCTAATGCACAACTCAGTATATACACATTTACACTAAAGGACCACAATGTGTTTATAGGACTAGTATCGATACATGTTGAACTTAGATGAAGTAGTCTTGTACTGTATATCGTAGCTGAGTAAAGTTGCGAGGCTGTCTGGCTGGTAGTTGGAAAGTAGCCGTTTGGACCCTCTGTTCACCTAATCCTATATGTCCCTGAGCAACGCACTTAACCCATTAAAACCGGGAAAGCATCTGTGTCATTTTAGATTTTGCTCTAAAAACGGCCATAGCCGTCTTCACAAATGTGATGAGGTCATCACATTTGGGCAAGTGGCTATGGCTGAATTTAGCCCAAGGAGTGTTTTTCGTGCAAAACTAATGCTTGGAATGGATTCAGATTCAGAATCATGAATAACCAATTGACATGTCACATGCTACTTAAAGCATAATTCAAATTTGAAATGTTTGCCTTATATAGGTTTTCAATGGTACCCCAACGTTCAACCATTGAATTTACCATGATCTACATTCTACAATTTATATAATAATCAATGTATATTCAACATTGATTATTTGGATGACCCTAAGGATCATAAAAAACCTTGAACAATTGCTATTGCAATTTCCTTTGGGTCACCCCCTTTTTTTTTTAGCTTAGCCTTAGATTGACTGGCCTTCAGTTACCACAGGACAATCAGTGGCCAGTGGGGTTCATATTGAGAGCTGCCAGCGGACAACATTCTTGATTATTTTTCTGTTTGTCTTTAATGTCATAAAATAGAATATGTAGTATAGGGCTTTATGCTCCTTTTTCCCCTCTATACAAAATCTCTTTCGTCTCCAAAAATAGCACATAAGCTACAATGCGTCAAACCTCTCAATTGTCTCCCCAAAATAGGGATGCCAGGTTTCATGTGGTTATAACCCCAAACAGCATCCATCTCCTGAGTAAATGCAGAAAGTAATTTCCACAACCTTTCCCCCTTTGTTTTATAACAGAGAAAACAGAGGTGGAATCGTCGGTAATGGAGCTGATCGAAGCGGACAAGGTCAACATCAGGACACAGCAAAACCTGCTCAAGCCGGCAGCTCCCAAAGTGTCTCATTCTCTGCTGGACAACCTGCCTCACAGTGAGAACAGAATGCTAACCATAGATCATTGTTATTCATGATGAGCAATATATCCTCTCTGGAAAAGCAACACATGGATATGATGGATGCAGCTATTTTACCAAACAGTCAGCCCAAGCCTACAGTCAGCTCAAGCCTCTGACGCTGTGATACATTGTACGTTTGTAGAACTGAAAAACACCAGTAGGACCACAGCTATCGATTATTTCATCATTCAAAAGGTTTGACGGGAAAACAATGTCAATATATGTTTTATAAGCAATTAAATAGATTAGTCTGATTAACTACTAAAGGCCTATTTTAATTATAATTATAAAGTTGTACAACGATGCACAACGCGATTCAACTCACAATTGCGTACAGCGCTGCACAACGCGTCGCAACTAGTATAAAGCAAGCATCTGTCTCTCCCTGTGTGTGGAGCAGAAGCGGCTACCTTCCAGTACGACAGGTTTTTTGAGAGGAAGCTCGACAGCAAGAAGAAGGATCACACGTACAGGGTGTTTAAAACGGTGAACAGGCGCGCAACGTCGTTCCCCATGGCTGACGACTACTCCCAGTCGCTCCACGCCAAGAGGGACGTGTCCGTGTGGTGCAGCAACGACTACCTGGGCATGAGCCGTCACGCCAGAGTCACCAACAAGATCATGTGAGTGCTTTTGGATTGATTGAATACTTTATTGACAGAAAAAAGCACAGGAACGTACAGTTTCAATACAAGGTCTGCTAAGAGGATTTAAAACCCAAGAAAGCCCACAGTATGGCTTGTTTACATTGGGGTCCTTCATATTCAATTCATCTGAACATTTAATGACATACAGTACTATAAAATGGTTAGAAATCAGAAAACCCTCATGATTTAGAACAGAGATTTAGAACAGTGGTTCTCAAAAATAGCAGATGTACAAGCTCGCAGGGATTTTTGAAAAATCTTGAAAGTGTTTGAAAAAGTTTATCATTTTCAATTATTTTAACACAAATCTTCTCTCTGGGGGTCCCTGCAGGCACAAAGCATTTTCAGATGTGGGTCTGCGGCCAAATATATATCATTTTGGGGGTCCTTGGCACGAAAGCGTTCTGAGAATCATTGGTTTCGAAGGCATTTGTAGAATTGGCTATAATAGGTTAAACGTGGCCACTAATACTATGTACTGTATGTAGTCACCGTTTTTGGTAATTTCTCATAGGTTTTAATGTATGGTTTAAAGGCGGACAGTGTGAACACGGAGGATCTTACTGTGTACACCTGCTGAATATTCTATCCTTTACTTTGTTTTCTTCTTCAAGGGACACGGTACAAAAGCACGGGGCTGGTGCAGGAGGAACGCGCAACATCTCGGGGACAAGCAAGTTCCACGTGGACCTGGAATATGAGCTTGCAGACTTGCACGGCAAAGACGCAGCTCTACTCTTCACTTCCTGCTTTGTGGCCAACGATTCCACATTGTTCACTCTGGCTAAGATGCTTCCAGGTAGGAGATTTATTAGTAATAACTGATAATAATGAATACTAATACTAATAATAATTGTTGTTGTCAATTTATTTGCATATCGTCGCTGCCAGGTGGAAACCTTGTATCTCTAAAATTGTTACTTTTCAGGAAATGGAAAAAATAAGCAATGTATCCAATTTAGTTAATTTAGTCACATTTTCATTGGAGAATATATTTATAAAACCCACAGACAGACTTTACCATGTTACTTTTGCACGACACTGTCATACAGCAAAGTAAAATATACTGTAGGGCATTCATTTATGAAAAGAAAATCATAAAAAGATGAAATATGCCTACTGTATGGCTTCTGTTTGACAGCGACAGTATTCATTTATAGTGTGTTTGCTCAACTGAACTGCTTCATCAACAATTTCCCTGTGAAGGCTCTTTTCTCTGATTGCTCTCAGGATAAACATTTTGTCTGTGTCTTTCTCTGCCAGGTTGTGAAGTCTACTCTGACGCGGGGAACCATGCTTCCATGATACAGGGTATAAGAAACAGCGGAGTCAAGAAGTTCATCTTCCGTCACAATGACGTTGGTCACCTTCGAGAGCTGCTGGAGAAATCGGACCCCTCCACTCCAAAGATTGTGGCCTTTGAGACAGTGCATTCAATGGATGGTATGTCTCCCAAACGTGTTGTTGAAATTAATCTTTCTGTCATACATAGGTCTCTTTCCCATATCATATAGGTAATTCATGAGTATTATCCATTATCTATGACTATTAGCATTTTAAATCCTCACTTAATCAGACTTGTGCCTGTGAAATACTCACATCTGAAGGCGCTAATACACTTATTAACTTACGGTAACCAATATATACTATAGTTGACCAGGGTTCCCCAGGGGTAAATGGCGCTTTACATAGATTACATTCACCCAGTCACACACACATTCGTACACCGATGGCGGGGGAAACCATGCAAGGCACCAACCTGCTCACCAGTAGCAATTAGGGGTTCAGCATCTTGCTCAAGGGCACTTTAACACTAACTCTGGGGGAGCCAGGGATCGTACTGTGAACCTTCCGGTTACCAAGCGGCCATTCTACCCCTGAGCCACTGCCGCCCCAGGGGAATATAATTGGTTCAGTTTCAATTTGGTTTGATGCGCTACCTAGTAATCTAGCTGCACACTCTGTGTAAATAGTTTTTCTTTAATAAGTGTGTTGACACTGTGCTCTTGCCTTGTAGGAGCTGTATGCCCTCTGGAGGAGATGTGTGACCTCGCCCATGAGTTTGGTGCCATCACCTTTGTGGATGAGGTGCATGCTGTGGGTCTGTATGGGCCCAGCGGAGGAGGGATTGGAGACAGGGATGGAGTCATGCACAAGATGGACATCATTTCCGGAACACTCGGTATGTTGGATTCACTCATTAGGAGCGTTCCAACACAGAGACTATGTATCTGTCAAAACAGACTTGAGTAGCCAGTGTGTTTCCCAAACATGGGGTTGGGTCACAGAAGCGTAATTTCTGGATTTCTAGTAAATATCCCGTTGTTTAAAAAATGTGTGAGGGGCACTCTTATAATTATACATCATCACATTTCGGTGCTCAGCCAATCAAATCATCACATTCCGTGGTACATACACACACACACAAAGCTGGGAACCCCTCAAAACAATAATAATAACTTTTCAAAGAAAAGTTTCAAATAATGAAAAATGGACACCAAATTAATAGGACAGGTCATATCGGAGAAAACGGAATTAAATACTGACTGAGTGTTAAGGGTTTGATATAGTTCCTTGCGCGTGGAGTCGCAAACCGAAAATAGCAGATCTACAAGCTCACATCAAGTCACACTGCGTTGCCTTGTAAGCTTGTAGATCTGCTATTTTCGGTGTGCAACACCGGCCTGCAATTATGTAAAAAAATCTGGCTTTAAGTATATGTAAATGACTGTGTGATGCATTCTTAATGAATATATATGGTTGTGGGGTCGTCCTTGTTCTAAACATCCTAGTGGTCCAGGGCTAACACACACACACACACACTCCTAACACAGACTCTTTTCTCCTCCAGGGAAGGCATTTGGCTGCGTGGGCGGCTACATCGCCAGCACCGCCAGCCTAGTGGACGCGGTGCGCTCCTACGCGGCGGGCTTCATCTTCACCACCTCGCTGCCCCCCATGCTGCTGGCCGGGGCCAGAGAGTCCGTCCGGGTCCTGAAGGGCGAGGAGGGCCGCGCCCTGCGCAGGAAGCACCAGCGCAGCGTCAAGCTGCTCCGACAGATGCTGATGGACTCTGGTCTGCCGGTGGTGCACTGCCCCTCCCACATCATCCCTGTGAGGGTAAGAGCACCGGTCTACTTGTCACTTTCTAATTCAATAAGTAGGCCTGGATGGCTGGCGTTGCCGTCTGGGCACCTATAAGCTGCTAATTCCGCCTGACAGCGTGTTTTGCTAGTTCGACTCCCGATCTACTGTATCTATAAATAAAGCAACAAAAAAAAAGGTTTAAATAAAATGTATTACTAAGTAATTACGAATTATTTGTAGTTACCAATTGCTGACGGTAAGAGCACCCTCAAGGAATCCTGAGGGTCCCTGGACCTCACTTTTGAGAACCATTGCTCTAGTCTAGTCTACACCTAGATCCCAGGATCACCCCTGGGATCCCACTCTATGAGGCATATAGGGTTTTAAAGGAGTAGTTCACAATTACACACCTCACAAAGCCTTGAATTTATGGAGATATATTTTAGTTTTTGTCACATTCCTAAGCCAATAATTTGATGACCGATGGAGTATCCGGTAGGAGACCCTTAGTAGACTCCACTAAGTGATTATACATATTTTCTAAATCCTTTCAAAGTCAAAGTGCATGGAAGGTAATAGGTATCAAGTGAATTAAGAGCTATTAAAACACCTGTGCATATACCAGAGGACCTTAATACCCCAGATAAATACCTTCTTAAAATACTGCTAGTGGCAGCAAAAAAAGCAATAACCAAGAAGTGGCTGGATAGAAGCCCGCCTAAGAAAGGAGAGTGGACAGCCATTGTACGAAACATATACGAAATGGAGGAACTTACTTTCATCGTTAGGATATGTACAGAAACGTTTCACAGATACTGGTTGAAATGGATATTATACATGGGAATAGACATTTTGTAAAGGATCTCTGTATGAATGAATAAGAGGTGAACACTGTCATTACCCTGTCATTAATTATGTCATTATTGTATCTGTTGTGCTCATGTTTCTCCCCCCCCCCCCCCCCCCCCCCGTCATTGTTTTTCATTATCTTGTGCATTGGACGAGAAGATTGATTTAATTTAAGTAACAAGGAGAATGGAATACCGATGTATAATTATCATGAACCCTGTAACTGGGAACGAACGGACTAAGAAGATCTGAAACTACTCAAAGAGGGTTCCCTTACTCTCCTGGAACTGTATGACCCGTAACACAAGGAAAGTTAATAATAGAAATGTAACAAATGACTTGTAACAATTACGAAATGTACTGTGATGCCCAACATGACCCACCTGTTTACCAAAAAAATAAAAACACCTGTGCATCTGTTTTGACAGGTGGCCGACGCAGAGAAGAACACAGAGATCTGTGACATCATGATGTCCCGTCACAACATCTACGTCCAAGCCATCAACTACCCCACGGTGGCCAAGGGAGAGGAGCTGCTCCGTATCGCCCCCACGCCACATCACACTCCTCAGATGATGCACTACTTTGTCGGTATGTAATGAACGAATGTTCAGTAAAATCTGAAGATAAATTCAGATTAAAACGGAGTGCAAAATACACTAAGAAAAGGACTTGACAAACCATTTTTAGAAGATTTAATAGATGACACTGATTTTGCTAGCATTAGATTCTCAGGTAGGGCCTACTTGAAATTAGTTTTCCAACTCCAGAAAGGAATTGTATACTGCAGCATTTCTAGGTATGTTTCTGTACTTCTCAAAGTACAGAAAATTAATTGTCAAGTATGGAGAACTTATTTTTAGTCAGATTATAGCGGTGTATAGCTGCAGCAAGGTTTATGTAATTTGTATTGATGGATTTTCATCCATGGTGTCATAATCCCAGTGTTGGAAAAGCTATTCTGAAAAGTCCTTTACTTTGGAAATAGCTACGCTGCTGCTAAACTGATCTTCTTAGCAAGCCACAACATCATACTACAGCATATAAATGAAGCTTCGGAGACTTGTTCGAGTCCTCATTTGCATCCATATTCTTCCGCGTCTCCACAGAGCGACTGGTAAAGACCTGGACAGAGGTTGGTATGGACCTGAGGCCTCATTCGTCGGGAGAATGCAACTTCTGCCAGCAGCCTCTCCACTTTGAGCTGATGAGCGAGAGGGAGATGTCATACTTCAGAGGACTGAGTCACACTACGTCGGGGACAGCTTAATGTCAAACTTTAAACAGCAGACCCGAGCTACATCATGTCTTTCAACATATTTATTATTATTGTACATGTATCAGTCCTATCAATATCCATTAATTATTATGAATCACCAATAAATGTCTGGGGAAGGTGTCTATTAGGTCCAGTGGCTATGCATGTTTTTTTATTATAGAGGGAGGCATGTTACTGAGCATGATACAAACTGGAAAGCCGTAAACTCTGCTTCACAAAAACATTGGCTAAATGACCTTGCCTCTCAGAAGATTATATGACAGGATAGCAGGTGAAGGAAACAGAATTTGGGGCCCTTTCCGATCCAATCCACTTTATTTATCACACATTTTACAACTCAAGGTTTACAAAGTGCTGTAGACAGGTCCAGTGGTTTTCAACCTTTTTCATATTAAAGTCCATATTTGGCATTTGAGCCACATACCATCATTTGATGGGATGTTAATAATTTAACTAAAATCAATCGTTTCTTTTAACACTCAATAGTTGGGTCCATTTGGTTACCAACTCTCCATCATTTAGCTGGGGACCACCTAGAACCCCTGGACCAGGTGCTCAGACCACTGTGGTTGAGATTGAGAACCAACCATACTCCAGTCCAGTGTGTGGTCCTTTTGATACATTTTAGACGATTCTTGTATTTCTCCACAAGGGGGCATACTAGGGCTCCCTTTGGGCTCCTTTTGGTGACAAAAAAACAACACTCCCCCGCCCCTCTGGAGAGTGGAATGGATTGCTCATTGCTGCATCCTCTTCACGTTTATAGTCGAGTGGATACACCTGCTCTTTATAAGCCCCTTCGTCTACTCAGCTTCTTCAGTTCACAGTCACATAATGTTTTTGGTAAAGGTTGCCTTCCTAACTCCCTAGTCCCTACATGTGCTAGCCCTGAAACATGACTGTCAAATACATAATCGTGAAGTACGAGCGTCATGTGAAGTTGTGAACCATGGCTGTGGCAGTTTGGCTTATATTATAGTTACAGCTATAGCCTCGGTACCCATCCCAGGCTTTTATTTTCGTCGCATTCGGCTGTGATTTCTGTGGGGCGGGCAGAAAATAAAATAGGATAATTTCAAGCACTGTATGTCTGTATCTACTCTGACAAAGTAAAGGCATGTTGTTGTTGTCGTCGTGTTTGAGTCGGATAATCGGATTGCATAACTAGTAACTACTGACGCAGAAAGCTCATACAATCAATCACCACCAGATGGCAACTATATACACCATATTTTTGTCATAACGTTGTCTTTATTATTTAGTGGGAATAAAGTAACCATGTGAAATTATTTGAATGTAATAGACATTGTAATGTGACATAGGTCTACTGACATTACTGAACAATGGTAATTATGTGCAGGCCTATATTTGACATAGGCCTATCACACAAAAGAGGAAAACTCTGCCAAAAATATAATTTCCATATAAATATTATAATTTCTGAAGAAGCATCAGTTGCCATATAGATTTGAGGTTCTCTTGCCCATCCCGCCTTATATTAATACAAGTCGCTCATGATCTCCTTGAGCAGGGGATGCACGCACTGTTCCTGCTCGGTTTTCTTCAGGAGGTGGATGAGGCTGACTTGGTGCGCCACCAGGGGGCGCAGGTCAGTCACCTTCTGCAGCAGCTTTGCAAACAGCTGTGGAGAGTCTGGGTGCAAGGTCTTGAGCTGCAGCTCCAGGGCCTGTAGCACCATGGCCTGCAGCTCCTCAATGGGCTTCACGTTCACCAGGCCAGGCCGGTCTGCACGGCACCATGCAGGGGGGGAAACAGGAGCATCTGTTAGTACCATCTGCAAACATTATTTCTGTTTTCTATCTCTGTCCTTCATCCCTTTGCGGAAAACTACACATTATATGAGCTTTTCACATTTCACCCATTTTTTTGCTTTTTTTTTCTTTCACCTGTAAACCTGTGGTGGTATAACAATAAAGTTGAAGATTCTATTCAATGTATCATGTTGAACATGTTTGTTCAACTGGTCCAACCTGAGGCCTGGCTCAGCCCGACTAATTAGCATATACATTTTAGGCCCGACCCGGCCCTAAAACATCTGGTCGGTCGGGTTTGGGCAGAATCTGAGAATTCTACTGGCAAATATGTGTAATACCAGTTATTATGCATCACATTTGTCAGTCCATGGTGTGAGAATTGACGGACTCTTGGAGTGATGTACAAATAGGCCTATCGATAAATACTGACCTCCACTGAGCAATAAGACCGCCAGAAAGAGGGCCATGTCACAGTCATCGAGCTCCAGCATGTTAAACTTCACTGAAAACTCAAACTTGGGCTCCATCATCTCACAAAACGGTCTCCGCAAGCTCTTGAAGAACTCTCGGGTCATGAAGATCTGCCCGTAGGCGAAGAGCGTGCCATCTTTGTTCATGAGCGGCGCCAGCATGATCATGATGATCTCGATGGCACTGTGCTTCAGCAGGGTCACCTGGTCGTTTATGTCCAGTTCCGTCCATCCCGGGATGCTTTTGGCAAACTCTGTGATCTCGCGCACGTTTTCGGCCTGGCGGATCTGAATCCTGTGGAAGAACGAGAGTTCCACCTCTCCTAGAGGCTCCTGGGAGGAGGGGTTGGCGAAGGTCGGAGCAGGGCACAGCTCAGGTATCTGTTGGTCCAGCGCTGGCAGCTGTCGGCAGTTTATAAAATATTGACCGGCCATCAGGCTCTTCATGTCATGGATTACAAATGGCTGGAAGGACAGGGACAGCATGTTAGACACTTGGACCCTAGTGTCCCTATTCTGGGGGAAACATTCAACGAAAACAGCAGGACTTAGCTGGTAGTTCTGCTTATTTCTCTCAAAAATATCCAATTATTGGTGAAATTGTTATTACATTTTCAGAAAATAATTAAGCATACCTATACCATCCACATAAAATTTGTAAAACTGAGCATCTGCGTACAATGTGAGACAATGTTCAGTTCCTTCCTTACCGTGCATCCATGGGACCTCCCAGCCAGTATGGTCTGAGCCTTGCTACTGGTCAGTGGGAAGGTTTTGTGGTAGGCCGTGACCAGCAGCCTGGCCAGAGCCCTGAGGGGCCGCAGGTCAGCCACACACTCTGGCATGCTGGGGTCCACATCCAAGTAATCAGATAGCAGCTTTTCCCTTTCCACTTGTGGCATGCGACCAAAACGGATGGCTGTGAATAAAGTAAGGAACACATGCTGGGTCATGTTTAACGGCGATTCCCAACCTGTGGGCTGGGGCAAGTGGGCCCCCAAATAACTGGCAAAACACTAATATGTTATTGATAATGAATATGCAAACATGTTGCTGCTGTGTAAAGTGGTCAGATGGCTGCATGGGCCACACATGCGTTGAGACTTTCAAGTGGGCCCTGATCCAGAAAAGGTTGGGAACCACTATCAATTACTGGAATCAACACACTCATAATAAGGCCATATAGATTTGAAGGTTGCTAAACCCTAGTTAATCTTGAACTGTAATCAGGTTCATACTGTGGCTATATAACCATGGAAGACTACATGCAGTGCAGGCTGATTACATAACGCTAACTGAACAAAGAACAAACATAAATTCTCCTACTGGTATCAGTACACCAGATCGGAGTACATATGGACCTTCAGGAATTATTGATAGAAATGGTAAAATCACTTATTAGAAGAGATTAATCACACTTGGAAAGAGAGCAGGCCTACTGTATGTAGTATGTACAGTATCTGTTATGCAACAGTGAAAATAGTCAGTCTATGAAAAGACTAGTAATAGTCAGTCTAGTGAAAACAGTCTCTGCCTAGACTTCTGTGCTGCGGCTGTCAGCAATCCACCCATTGCAAAGAGCAAAGATCAAGTGTGCAAGATCAGATAACATAAGATCAGATAAGCCTTTATTGATCCCTAGGGGGAAATCTGGAGTGTTAAATGCACAAAACAAATATCACTAATAATAATAGTGTGCCATCATTACCGTCATGCGACATTCCCACGAGGAGGCATTTCTGAAAGCGGCAGTACTGACATTTGTTTCGACTCTTTCTGTGAACGCGGCAGTGAAGATTACAACGCTCATACACAAGTTTTAACCGTACAGTCCTGCGGAAGAAACCCTGGGGGAACAGAGAGGAAACAGAAAACAGGCATTCATAAGTTGTTGTTCTTTTTCCATTATACATACATTTTCTAAAATGTTTTTGTTAAATCTTGTTGGTCAAAATGAAGTCTATGTATATCCAACAGCAGGTGAGAAATCTGTAATATTGTATTTCTGTTGTTTTTGGAACTGTCTGCTAAAGCAACTAACTTCACCTCTCATGCAAGTAATTGACAATATTTAAAGTCACAACACCAACTTTAATGAGGCAATATTGCTTTTTTTCCCTTAATTTCCTGAAATGAAAAATGAACATTTTGGAGTTAGGTGGTTTCTTCCCGACAGCAGAGATATGCATGGGAAAGTGTCTTGTACTATTTTATGTTGTATTATGTATTACAATGTGGTGTTGAGTTTTTGTAAACGCAAGGAATTTGCCCCTGGGGGCAATAAAGTCATCATCATTACATAACACCATACAGTCCTCCAGTACCAGGTTGAGGTATTTTTTCTTTACTGGAGTATTTCCAATTTTCAGTACTTTTACTTCTACTACATCTCAGAGGCAAATATTATACATTTACTCCGCTACAATTATTTGAAAACTTTAGTTACCTTGTAGATTTTGATTATTATTACAGCTCATACATTAACCACTTCAGTCCTATATTTCGAAACAGCTGACCCACAAGCTCACCATGCCTCAGGATGTGACGCAATCATACATTGTGAGCTTGCAGATCTGCTATTGTCAAGCGATTGTTATACATTTACATTTGAAAACTTGTGAAACGGGACATGCTGCGTAATGAGTACTTTCCACTTTTGGTACTTTAAGCACATTTTGAAACTTAAATTGTACTTTTACTCAGGTCAAATTTTAATAGCCATAGTATTTCTACATTGCAGTATTGATACTATTACTTAAAGTGGAAAATGTGAGTATACTTTTCCCAGTACGCTGTCCAGTTATGTACCTTGCAGCCTTCACATGCGTGGACGCCATAGTGGAAGCCAGAGGCCTTGTCCCCGCACACCCTGCAGTCGATGTTGATCAGCGAGTTGCCCAGGTCTGCTGGGATGATGGGGGTCTTTAACCCAGGGTGGGCTGTGCTCTGACAGAGACCACTGTCCTGGTACGGTGGTGGTGACTGAGGCTCCTGTTTCACTGTACCTGAGCAAACAATTAATTCACGTGGTTTTCACTGTGCACATGATTTGTCCCCAGATGACAGTGAATTGACAATTTAAGGACTTTTAACATATTTTTAATAACTAAAAAAGAAAAAAAAACACCACTGCATCAATTCCAAAGTAATGGTCGAAATGATAAAAAAAAGGTAGCTTGTAGATCAACTATTTTCACAATATTTATCTGTGGAACCGAGTCAAACTAAATATACAGTCAAGTACAAGTACAAGTCCTCGTCAGGGTGGGGGATCCCCAGTTCAAATATGATTATTGAAAAGGTTGAGAACCAAGGATTTAATTGACTGGGGCCCCCAGGAGTCCAACCATGGCCCCCTCAATGTTTTCCCTCTTCACCAAATCTCTTTGCAGGAAAATTGCAGATCTATAAGTAGATCTGCTATTTTCGCTTAAATAGTTTGCGGCAGAAACGGGGCGCAATAGTCACATTGTCACAGAACAAACAGACAAATTGATCATGGAGGAATGTTTACAGTAAACTCACTGTAAAACTGACTCGAGGTGTAATACGGGTCACTGTACGTGGACATTCTTCCCATGGTGGGGTCGTTGCCGTGGCTGGGCGGCAGATAGGAGGCGTATGGGTACTCGAAGGGGAACTCCGTGGCAGACTGGGGCGCCATCATGTCAAACGAGTTGAATCCCGCATTATTCGTCCTCGTCACATCATATGGGCTAAACCCAAAACCCACTGACCAAGCTTGTCGCTGCTGAGTGTCCACCATTTCTACAGGGAGCACAACAGAACTGATGATCCTGCGAAACAGACTGAGAGCACTTTGCGAAATCATGCATGTGTAAATAGGCCTACAGATAAAGTATTTAGAAAAAGTATTGCGTGCGTGGTCCAAGGGTCAGCATATGGCACCATCACCAATAGCTATAGCCACTTGAAGGGTATTTCACTTCTGGGGTCATTTTAATGTCTACTCTGCTTTTGCGTGCACCCCAGACAGTTTGTACGTTTCTTGATTCAATATTAATTTTTATCAGACACGCTCCCCTCCCATAAGCCCTTCAAACTCCATTTAAACCATGTCAGACATAACACTGCTTCCGGTGACTGCTATTGTCCTTCTAGTGCTTGAGGGGGCTGTGTGTTTTCATTACTTTTTAATGTTTTAAATATACATATATAATTTCATGAAAGCAACTAATTGAAACAACATTGCCCCTCACCCATTATAACATCACCAGAAGCAGGGGTGTGTGTTTAAAATGAAGTTTGAAGTTCAATGGGCTTATACAGAAGAGGAGGGGGGGTGATGAAATTAATTATCTAAATTTTGAATCAAGCAACTTAAACAAAATGTATGGGGTGCACACAAAAACCAGAGCAGATGTTAAATTGACAGCAGAAGTGTTTGAAAGGGAAATACCCCTTTAAGGGCACAGTCACACAGCACTTTTATTCTACCTATATGAGGGCAGATTCTGCCAATGCAGAAATTACAGAAATCTGCAAATGCCAGCAAACCACTCAATTCCCATTGAAATGCAGTGACAGAATCCGCCTTCATAGGTCAAATAAAAGTGTGGTGTGACTGTGTCCTATGTAATTAGAAACTATATATACATTTTAGGCCACAGTCTTTCTCATGTGCAGAAGGCAACATTTTACTCATCCTGGTGAACTAGGTAAGGACACTGATGATTATGTAAAATCTAATTTCTACGTCATAATAATACTTACATGGAGACAGTGAACTGATTTCACTCTGATTTACTTTTACCAGTTGATTAATATACAATTATTGTTTAAGTATTATTATAAATGTGTTTAAGGAAATTAATTAATGGTCAAAAACCAATACATTGATGAAATGATCTCCAATTCATACTGTAGATGCCACACTTTCGGAAGGTAAAAGGACAGTTATTATGGAGCAGAGAATGTTACGTAGACATCACTAGAATTGCATTTTTATGTAGTCATAGCACTTTATAGTATATATGTATAGTATAGTATACATAGTTTATATGTATAGTTTCATTATATAGATATTTCACTGTTACGTTCTTAGCTTACGCATGTTTCATGATAACTACTTATGTATGTGATGTATTGCCATGCTTTTTGTTCTTGCTTAATGTAAGTCGCTCTGCTAAATGCCTAAATTGTAATTGTAATTGTAATAATGAATAGAAAACACAAATTGGACTACCAATTTACGATAACCATTCTTTAATTATTAACATTTCTGGTGTAGCCATTCAAGATCACAAACCTTAGTCGGGAACCAAATGTCCAAGGAAGTTTCTGTTGTTTTTCTTCAGCAAATATTCCCCCTTAAATATATAATTTGTTGTTAGGAATCAAAAACCATTAATATTTGTTCATATGGCCCCCATTTGAGTGATACAGGCAATCATCAAAGTTACGTTCTTCCTTGTAAAGAATCAGAACCGCAGAAGGCCCTCCCTCTCACCTCATACGTTGGACTTTGGAGTCACAAGAGGAAACCCAGTGTCAGTCCTCTCAGGAATGTACAGTTTATTGGCTGAAGGCAGGAATATATCATCTTTTAAAATGCTGTAGCTGCTGTCCGTGCAGGGAATCTTATGTAAATGTTACAAAATATTCTATTCGCAACTGAGAGCCTTTGGGCTATTTATTGTGCAGAGTCAAACAAGAGAGGATTTTGTTTGTATTACTGAAAAGACCACCCAAGTGAAATACATCATGCATATCATGCCATAACACCCAAATATCAAGAAGACAAAGCAACCAAGCTACAACCAAATAACAAATGCAAAAATGATATTTGGTTCCCTAGTGCAGAACATTGTATAGCCTAGGTTTATGTACTGTAAGTTGTAAGCTTTCCATGCTGTTGTTCCATGCTGACTTGATCACTCAACTTTATATATCAGCCAGCTTAAATGTAAATATTTAAGTCAAGAATACATAAAACATTATCTGAATGAACACTGATATCACAATCTACTACAACATAGTAAAGGTAAGTAAAGTATGTGTATAGTTTTCTATGTAGCCTACATAAGAAAACATGAAGATGAAAAAGTGTTTGCTGAAATAATTTGCGAAACTAAAGCATGTGTGGGTCAAGATGACTAGTCAGAGAACAGACTTGCAAAAGACTTCCTTAAGTTGCGAATGGTTTCAGCGTTCACCGCATCCTCAGTGGCCGTACGAAAGAAGGACACATCCCTTAGTGCAAAGGTACTGCTCAGGGACTGGGATTTACTGAAAGACAAAAGAAAGGGTAAAATGTCAAAACTATTGACATGAGACAAAATAGCCTCACAAATGTTCGTGTGGGCAATAGGTATACTAACTGTATATTCAAGTATAAATATCTGGACTTTAATACTCTAATATTAATTTGAGCATACAGTACCAACAGCTGAAACCATTGTCCTCACCTCAGTGATGGATGTGCCTGTTTCTCCTGCTGTTCAGTGCTCTGAGGCGGTACCTCCCGGTGATGCTGGGCAGCTGGCTCCAGCTCAGTGGACCCAGGTTGTTGTACAGGAGGTTGTCTCTGAAGAACCCGCTTGGCAGGTGGAGCCAGGGCCGGGCGGCGAACCTCCATGTCCTCTGACTGGCACCGGGACCGCCGTGTTGCCGGGTCGAGCCCTGGGCATGTGTCCTCTGTGGGAACTTTGGTAGTCAACTTTGGAGCGGGCCTTTGTGAAAGTAATCCCTGGGATTCCAATGACCCCCCTAATTTCAGTACAAGAAACACTTAATGATAGATATCAAGGCAGCTTTACTAGGCAGGACGGAGAATCATGACTTTAGATTTAATGTCGGTAGATTCATAAATATCAAGGTTATATTTTACTCACAGTTCACTGGTTTATTCCTCAACGGAAATGACAATACAGGACTGCTGTCCGACAGTAACACCATGTAGGGGTAGACGCAACAACATAGAAAACACAAAAGCAAAGATACAATACTGCTATTCCTCCATGCATTAGAAGCCATGAAATGTGGTTGAGCAATCATGCGATTAATTTTGATAAAAGCGTCATGACCAGCCATAACCTTGTCAGTTTCCCTTCCTTTTACTAAAAGGTAAATACTTCTTAAATTCTGATTTCTTCTGTGTTTTTCATTTTCTTTGGTTCTTTCTTTTTTTTATATTCCTCAAAACAGAATCATAAAAAACATGGTGAGACAGACCAAACATATATTGCAAAGTAAGCTTTTATTGCCAGTGACATGAGGGAAATATCCATAATGGAATTCTTTCCGCATATTGTATTCTGTTCTTGATTTTAAAACAGTCCAACCAACGTTTTAAAAGTACAGTTATTTAGTAAACTACCATGGTCCTAAATAGTTACAGTCTTTGAAAATATACAGAACCTCCATATGGACACAATGACCAAATAATAATACATAATTGGTCAACAAGAATCAATTGATTAAAGTGGAATTCCAACCAAAATTCAACCTGGATTAACCATAGAGATCATGTTCTTTGGCCAAATCCAATACATGTATTTTAAAAGTTTAAAGTGCAGACTTCACTTCCTTGTTTTGTAACTTGTAACTTTCTGAATTCTGAATTTGAGGTTGAAAATTGTTGGAAGATCACTTGGAAAGCGCTTGGAAAGCCTAATGCTTAATTTCTACTCTGTCGTTCGATGGAGACATGTGCGAGGGGAAAAGCCAATCTCCTACAATATCACAATGCATCGCATCATGACATAATTTGTGACCTTGTAGATCAGCTATTGTCGGTGCACGGCTCCAACGTGCAATAGGAGTAGAAATCTGGCTTAGCTGTGCAACTATTTCAGACCGTGTTACATCTGCGCTATCCTCCGTTTGAAATCAACGTCATGGCATATTTTCCTAGAAAACAAAACAACACTTTCATAAAGCCTCAGGCATGGCTTTTACAAGGTTACTCTCACAGACAGAATGGCAGTTAATACACCTTGGAAAAGAATTGCACACAGAGCTTGCGGTACTATCTAGAAACAAATGGTGGGAGAACAGATCTATTTTTTTTTCTTTTTCTTTTTTCTTTTTTACAGTTAACATGGTCTATGTAGTTATTAATCTTATTATTGTTATTATCACCTTATTGGATATAGATACACTTCGTGGCATCCTAAAAAAAAACACCCGATCACAACATAAGCAGTTTCATGTGACTCGTCCGTTAAAAAATAAATGTCCAACAACCAAATGTGGGGTGACACATTTGTGAATATAGCTTTATGAATAAATTATGGAGGAAGATCCGATTTTAAAAGCATTTTAAAAAAAAGAACAACAAGTAAAAACAAATCAATATTGCACTCTCCATAGCTCACAGGAGGAGCATGATAAGGCAGTAACAGAGGCATGCGTCGCTGGGCACTGTTGTCATGGCAACACCACAACGATAGCCCATATCCAGCATAAGGATGGCGGTGGTAAGATCAGAGATTTTTGACATCTGGCGGGGTTGTTGTTTACAGCACAAAACGTTAACGCAACGTTTTGAGGGCCGGTGTTTTTCTTGTTTGTTATTTGGTCTCTACGTCGCAAACACAGAGCCAAAAGATGAATCACTGAAAAATTGTATACTATTTACAGCAGGATATATTGGAAAATAAAATAAAATCAAGAAATGTATAAATTAAAAAAAGCATGTATTATACTCTTCCTGTTATCTAGTAGTATCAGAGCTTCTCGGCGCGTATAACAGTCCTCTCCCGGATATTTAGTGGAGTGCAAACAAGTGCTGTGTGAGAAATAATTCATTCTTTGGCTCAAAATTGCAAAAATGTGTTGAAATTGTTTGAATGCATGTATGTATGCAGCAGACCCTCTAGTCTACAGCAGTGATTCTCAACCTTTTTTCCATTTCAAGGAAGGGCCCCTAGTTTGATATGCATATTAGGCCACAACTATCCCACCACCCCTTATACAAAGTTATTTTAACTCTGACAGTGTACAAATGGAATCAAATGGACCCTTACAGGTCCATTTCATTCCATGTGTACACTGTCAGAGTTACAGACCCGTATAAAGGGCCCATTTGGCCCTCTGGTGGTCCCTGGACCCGTCATTGAGAACCAGTGCTCTGCGGTAGGTCTTGTGACATGTTTCTTTTTTTTTTTTTACATAGTAAAATATTTGAGTGAGGGGGAGGGTGTGTGGGGGACAGTGTAAAAAAAAAATAGTTGCCAGCACGCACTATCTATCTATTAATTCTACATAAGAAATATCTGTTATTCTGATAGGTATCTCTCTAGAGTCTAGATCAACAACTTAACTTCCTTAACTGAAAGAAAGACAAACATACGTCAATGCTGAATCCTGATTGTGTTTGCAGCAGTGTGCACACCTCAGCTGTCATATTATTAATACGTGATCGTTAACGATCAATTACATCTATTTGTGTAGAACTTATATAATATGCATTTCTTATGACACATTCACAATGCACACAAGCTTTAGACGCAACTGCGATGTTACTGTCAACATCCCGGTTAATCAGACACTTATAACAGACCTGTATTGGTTTTTTTCTCTTTCTATCAAACATGCAAAGCAAAAATAAATATCTATTCCAGCTATATGTATGAAAATAATCACCGTACTACATACACACCCACGTGTACATTATCCAGATATACGCACACATGTCAAACTGCACAAGAATGGACCACAGTTTGAACAATATTTAAAGGTAAACAGCTAAAAAACTGAGAACGAAAAAAGGGAGAGGGAGGGGGGGAGCTGGGTGACACAGAGCAGCACTGAGTGTAGGCACAATCATCATCATCAAACAGCCCCAAAAGAAAATCCACATCAGCTACAGAAACAAGGGTAGACCTCTACAAGCACACGAATCAACAGGTCAACAGGTAGACACGCGGTACATATTGACACTGCATAGAGGAAAACAAAACCCAGTCCAGGACAGCTGTTTGCTTTTTTCAGCCAGTCCGAGCCAACGTCACCGAGATCGGAGTCTAGCTATAGTATCAGCATCGCACACACCACACTTCTTCTTGTGTTTGTGTGTTTGGCTAATATACTTCATGGTTTTATCTCTAGACGTCACTACCTCCCTTTCTCCTGGGTGACGTGTTTTAGTTGGCCTGGACTGGTTTTGGCCCCACTGCAACGCCATTACAGTCCAGAATGTACTGCAGACAACCTTGAGGTGGGTGTGCTGTACCGTTCTTAGTGGGTTCTGACACCAGCTCTCCCTTCTGGCCAGCACCCTAAAAAAGAGGAGGATAAATAATTAATTATATTGATTCTTTTTAACCAATCAGGAGAGAGTACCCGTTTATCAGCTTAATTTTTAGTGTTCCAGTTCCAATTTTGTCTGCTCATGAATCCAACACAACGCTACACATTGACAGTGCTGTCAAACAAGTCTATAGGAAGCTATCTATGAAATCTATGAAAAGTTTAATCTGCAACACAATTTCACATACAATATGTAGGGGGGGTGGGGGGGGGGGGGTGTCCCTGCTTCATCTCTCTCACACCTAAGGGGTTCTTGGCCTCGAGAAGCGTTGAAGACCTGGCCTGGACTGCTGTGATATATGAGGACATACGCTTTTTGTAATTTCCTGTGCCATAGTACAATTTACAATTTTGACATTTAGCAATAGCAGACCCTGCCAAAGTAACTCGTAACTAAAAGTTAAAAGTAAAAATTGGAAATACTCAAGTAAAGGAAAAAAGGGAAGAAAAAAAAACCTGTGTACAGTACTTGCATATGAGCTAGGTCTGCTAGGATATAACGAGCAGAAAACCAAACATGGCATCTATCCAAATACTGCTGTTAATATTGTCTTCAAGTAAACAACACACGGCAGCCCGAGCTGTTGGCTGAGAAGGGATTCCTCAGTATGCCTCGGGCTGTTTCTGTTCTGGTTCTATTGTTGTGCTATCGTCTTGTTATAGCCACAGGGAAAGTATTGGGGGGGATCTATGTTGTATTTGTGAGGAATGTTTTTGATTTATGTTCATTGAGAAGAGGAAGGGAAGTCCACACACTCAGTGACGTAGAGTCTGGGGGGGGGGGGGGGGGGGGGGATTGAGGATTATGAAAACTATTCGTCCCTGCACACACTGTGTAATAGCTCCCGGTAGAAAAAAATATTGAAGTTTAACAACGTTTCAAGCCTAGTGGGTCTTCATCAGGTCAGAGCTGATGAACAGACCTGTTGAATCAGGTCAGTCACCTGACCTCACAACGTGTCGCAGGCACCGTCCTGTTTCACTGTGCAATGTAAGTCAATGGGTATATGCACTATTTTGGAATATCAGTTTCTAATCAGTTTGAGCAATCAGTGAAGATATACAGTATCTCATCAATACTTGGAATTACATCATATCAAGGTCATCATGGCCAAAATTCTACCTAAGTGTCATTGCGAGCTTTAAACTAATAAGCTTCCTATTTGTTTACCGGCTGTATGGTGGTGGGTCTCTGGGCCGTGTTGGCTGTCTTCTCTGAAGTCTGCTCCATACTTGTCAGCACCAGGTCTGCAATGAGCTGCCTGTCCTCAGCCTGGTGCTCCCCGACCAGAGGCATGGAGGAGCCCACCACCTGAGAGCAAAAAAAGATTGATTGAATGCTTTATTATACAGACATTCTAGTGAAGAGAAGACTTCCGCACACCCGGTTCCTTCCCAAGCAGGTGCGTAGGTGACAAGACAGTATAAATAGGACTAGACCTGCACACTGCCATTTGCTGGTTCAAGAGAATAATTCATTCAGGGGCAACGTTTCGGTCATGAGAGCCGATATGCGGCCCTCACACGGCCCTGACACCTACGTCACACAGCCGATCCGACCAATATGTTTGAGTCATCAACGGGATTTTGTCTTGGTACCCGTTGTACCCCTCTGTCTGTGTCTTTTGTGACCATATATGGAGATGTCTGTAACTGTGTCCCTGTGTCCCTTCTTTTATGCCCATATATGGATGGAGATGTTTGTATCTGCCCATCTACTTGTGTCCCTTTTATGTCCATGTATGGAGATACCTGATGTCATTGGTATACCCTGTATATTGGCATGCCCATATTTGGACATATCGGCCCTATCGCTGGTTCTGGACAACCAACTCGGCAGCGGGTATGGGTACCACTACTTGCCGATTCCGAGTTTGATATCAGTCGGTCCCATATATGGCATAGCGGCCCGATCTGTGGCTCTGGATAATCGGATCTCGATATATGCCAATACATTGGCCTACCGGGTTTGTTTATGCCTTTATGGTTATGTCTGAGTCAGAGTGACGTGGCCGTGGTCTGCCAGATGGTCCTCTCAGTAGGCAATTTTAATATAGGATTTTTTTTTTTTACATTTTTGAACAAATTAAGATTCTGGACATTTTTCACCTGATGTGCTTGAAAGGTAAGACTTGTACTAAGACAATAAGTAATGAAATAGGTAAATGCATTGCAGAACTTTAATGAAGCAAATCCCTTTATAAATTCAGCATGAACCTGAAAAACAGTGGCCTGTACCTCTGTGATGTAATCTTTCCCATCTTTCCCGTGGATGGCTTTGACCGCACAGATGTCCAGACCACCAAATATCTCTGAGCAAGTGTCTACCCACAGCTTGTACCTAGACACAAGACAAAATCAATACTGACAATAGAACAGCTGTCTCCAAATACAGCACAAGGCCAGACTCACCGATCGCACAAGCATTTTGAGAGATGTCCTCTCAAAAGGCTCTGCTCATGTTCGATCGTACTGAGAGAGATTTGCCAAACTACTGCAGGGTGCGAGACATTGGCAGGGAGGGGGCCATCCAGAACTCACCTGTCAGTCATGGCCACCTGTTCCAGCATGGCCGATCCGGTGTTGGTTTTCCAGTTACCAGATATAGAGGTTCTCCTAAAGTGTAGAAAATGACATCATGAAAGATATTACCATATAACTTAAGGTTTACTCGTGAGGTTAGCCAGTTAAGCCCGATTACACGTTCTCATAGGAACGAAGAATAGCGAGAATAGCCGATCTCAAAAGTGCTGAGATGGGTGGGTCGCGTGCATTATCAGCGCATATAACATTTTATGAATGATATATTATCATTAAAATCTTACAGTTTTGACAATAATTTGGGGGCCCATAGGTTGAGAATCACTGAGATAATGCATGCCCAAAGTGGTTAAATGACATCATACATGTATGCTTTGTAGTCGCTGCCAATTTTCTGGATTCGGACGTCATACTTGGAGTCGATCAGAGGTTCTGTGGTGGTGTAGGTCTGGGTCAGAGCCACCACACTTGCTATGTCCTGGAACTTAGTGTGGTTCTCCACCTTTACCTGTCAATAAATCACATGTTTTCAGTTCACTGATATCAAATGAAGGCATTGCATTTAATTGCTACTACTCCTACTACTACTACTACTACTACTACTACTACTACTACTACTACTACTACTACTACTAATAATAATACTAATACTAATAATAATAATTAAAAAAAAATAAAAAAATATATATTTTTGCCTGCCATCTGCCATGACATGGCAAAAATATGGACGGCAGGTTTAAAGAAGTAAGTCTGTTTGTGGGTTTCATATTGAACCAATAAAAAGCAATATCAAGAGCTTTAACATTGTAAAACATTCACATACCTTTCCAATGCCACAGTGGGCGTGTCCAATCTTCACAACAACAGGGAACGTTGGCATGGCAACCTGACGAGACAGAAACCTGACATTGAGGTTTTGTGCTCTGAAATTGTTTTGTTTCACAATCCCCCTCTTTGAAGAGGCTGTTTATTGTATTATGTTTAATCTCCCTCTTTGAAGAGGCTGTTTTATTGTATTATGTTTAATCTCCCTCTTTAAAGAGACTGTTTATTTCCTTTATTGCCAGTGTTGGATGTGAGTGATGATGCTCACCATCTCTTTGTAGTTTGGATAGAAGGTTTGTTCAATCAGAGGGAACTTCTCTGGACCCAGCTTCCTGAAGGTGTTGATCAGCTGGGCAAACTACACACGCACACGCACACGCACACGCACACACACACACACACACACACACACACACACACACACAGAAAGTCAAGTTGCTATTATTGATGATCTCCAAAAGCAGTTTGCAAAAATATCTAATACATTACGTGTGTGTGTGTGTGTGTGTGTGTGTGTGTGTGTGTGTGTGTGTGTGTGTGTGTGTGTGTGTGTGTGTGTGTGTGTGTGTGTGTGTGTGTGTGTGTGCGCGCATGTGCATGCGTGCGTGTGTGCATGCTACTGTGTGCCTATACCGCCCAGGGCTTGTCACAGAGGTTGTAGATGGAGTCCAGGGAGTTGGTGCTGGGGACGCCTCCATACTGCAGGCCAATGATCAGGTTGCGGAAGTCCTCGTTCTGAGTCATACTGAAGGCATGTTGACGGATGAGGACAAAGTCTGGCTTGAAAGACCTGCAAAATAAGAAGCATGGAAGAGATGTACTGTACGTGGGAACTAAGAGGCTCTGTTCAGAGTCAGACCGCAGGAGAAATCAGATTTGTTTCTCTAATCCAGTTCCCTTTCATATCAAGGTCCATTATCTATTCTGCATTGGAGCCACGGACCACCATTTTGATGACATTTAGATCAGTGTAGCTCCGATTGAGATTTTACGCTCTCAAGAGTTAAATATCTAATAAGGGTCCATTTGGTTACCAACTCTCTATCATTTAGCTGGGGACCACCTCAAGGACCACTGGTAGAAAACCAGCTGATCTAATGTGATATTCAGTGTTTACCGAATACACCAGTAGTTCTCAAACTTTTTCGTGTCAAGGACCCCCGAATTGATATATATTTGGCCGCGGATCTCCTATCTGAAACCTTTTGTGCCAGGGACCCCCAGAAAGAAAGATTTTGTGTTTAAAAATAAATGGCACTTCCTCTGCCAGGTTGGCAGAGGAAGTGTAGCGCCCAGGATTACATTAGATAATTGGCACTGGGTGAAAAAACTGGGTTGCAAAATCGTGGGATAAAAATTAGATACAAATAAATAAATAAATAAATGAAAATAAAAGAAGCTTGCAGCTTGGCACAAAGTGACACATAGTGACACCGTCGTATGACGTATGTGGTATAATTCAGGCTTTAGTGTCAACAAACCTAGCAAAAACATTAGCTTCACTTCAATTTGATTAAACCAATCTGACAGACACCAAAAATGTGTTACGGCAGAAAATGTTGACAGTATGTAAATGTGTACAGTCAGTGTTTTGACTTTATTTCACCATTAGCATCATTTATCCATTTTGTGATGAATGCTGTAAAATTGCTTTAGCTGGGGGAATTAGAATAATCTCTTGCCATGTGCTGTTCTTTTACCCCTCTTGTGGCAGTATTGCGTGAGCTCGTGTGTGTGCTGCATGCGTGTTCTCACCTGACAACCTTGGTGCCATTCCTCAGCACCTGCATGTCAACGGTGCAGGTCCCGTTGGCATACGCCACAATGTTGAGCTCATTGAACTCTGCCTGCAGATGGGTAAATAGATTCATGATTAAAAACAAACTCCACCTGAAGGTAGAAAAATAAGATTCTGAATTCAAAACAAACTCTGCCCAAAGCTAGATAAACACACTCATAATGGAAAAACAACAGACAAGTGAATATTAAGTAAATATTCGGGGCTTTGCTGAAACGCACCTGCTCCACTCTGATGTCAAAGTCTCCTTGCACTTTCTTGCCCCGGAACAGTTTTGCCCTAAGAAACAGAAACACAATGAACTGAACCTTTGATTGAATACACCCAAACACCACAAGTCGTCTCTCTATTGATCATCTACATTGTTGCTTATGTACACTCTTCCAACCAGCACAAACAAATCACTAATAATTGAATCTAACACAGTTCATTAACTTAATACATCAGATCTACAGGCTTTCGCTATCGCTAAGCACATTCTATTCATATTGGCAATTTGGCAACACAATTTCATAAACACAGCAAGACTTTGAGATTGATTTGTGCATTCTAACATTTGTATTCATTGCTTCTACTCTATACCACATTACTTTCCAGCAGTGCGTTATCCATATACAGTAGATTCTAGTTGGTGTTTCCCCTATGAATATTACTGTTACAGGTATTGTTATGGGGGGCATTTGTATGTGGATGTTTTTCTCCGCTTCTGCTCTCTGCCTGTCACTCATTTTCACACTTCCAGCCCATTCACTCAGCTTTCAATCATTCCACATGCTGGGCAAGACCTACTGTAGAGTGCATTGCTGGAATTTGGCAGAAGTAGCGGGATTTTGGCGGAAGTATCGCTCAAGGAAATGACGTTGACGCTTTACAAATCTTTTTACATTCTCCGTGTATGAAACAAGTGTTGTGATTGGTTGAAAAATATCGTATCCGGGGGAAATACATCTGACAGATGTTCCGGCCTGACACTTCCGGCTATGCATTCTCTGCCTTGTATTGTGACCAGGCTTTTCTCTTCGCAGATGAGTAAGGCTGAGACCGAGGCTAATCATTCCATAACTCAACCAAATCCGCCTCTCACCACTGGTTGGTCCTCTGCTCATCGGTCCACCAATTCTTTCCAGGCATCAGCCTATATAAACCACCTGTGTTGCCAGCCATAAGTATCTTTCCCTCCTGCCATGCTTCTACCAGTCATTCCCAAATTTGTTCAGGCCTAACTCAGCTTTGCAACCTTTCTTGAACAGCCAAACGTATTACAGGGAAGGGTTTAGTTTAGTCCGGGGTACCCTTTACATTCTACACATGTAGTTGACTGTTATTTTACACCAGCTTACAGGTGAGTGCCACTGCCACTTGGTGTAGGAAGGTTTTTGTTTGTCATTTTGACAGGTTAGCCTTTTAATTTTGATTGTATATTCTACTTTTGGCACCAGCAGTCCCATCCCCTGTGTTTTGTTATTTGGCTTGATTATTATAAACTCAGTTCACTCAAATATCTGTCCGTTTCAATTTGTCATTTTGGGTAAATGTTAGTCCCTCCTACCTAGAGATCACCAACTGGGATGTAACAGCAGTATAATGCCAATGCCACCTAGTGGGCCTCCTGAACAGGGAAATGGCAAAGACATAAAATGACTGCATCTCACCGGGCTATATAACATTGTTCAAATTCAAATCACATCTCAGAATCACAATCTTTTCATTGGCAGTATTTCACATAGGAATCTGACTTATATTGCACACAGGGAGACACGTCTGTAATCCACGAACTCCATATATGGGTATAAAAGGGACACAGATGTAATAACTGGGTGGGCATGCATTTCCAACTTACATCGTTCTAAGTAGGCCAGTGCCCAACGGGCACCGCTCTAGTTTACAAAAAACACAAAGTGAAAATGGAGATTAGAGGTTTCTGCCCGATTGCCGAACATTGAACAATGTCATTATTATAGTGGAAAACCACAGATGGAGACAGCAGAGTATTGAACAGAAGAGTTCTCCAGATTTCTGCTACACTGATATTAACTGTGATCTGTCGTGCACTGCAGACAACACTTTAACAACACAAACTAATGAGCTCTGACGCCTAGTGTCGAGGTGGGGAACATAGACATATATACATAGACGCCCCTTCCGGCTCTGAGGCGTGTGTCAAAATTGAAGGCACTATTTTCCCGACATTCCTTGCGAAGAATAGCGGAAGCAAAGCGGAAGCTTGTCAAGCTTCCGCGTGCGTAACATAAGTCCCGGAAAAGACGCGCTGTGATTGGCCAGTAGTCACTTGAGTGACAGCGAGAGACATGGAGGAGTCGCCTTCAGCAAATGCCTTCAGCACTTCTAAATAATAAAGCTGCGGAGAACTGTTGCTTTGTGTTCACTCTTTAATGTTTTCTGTTAGTAATCTAATCCCTCTGGCTCTGATGTTGTATTGTTAATAACTTTGTTGTTTGTGTTTGTTTGTTTGTCTTGTTTTGTATTGTAATGTATACGGTCATGACTGTTATAAAGATTTGTTTAAAAAAAAAAAAGCCTTCAGCACTGCACTTCCGCCTTCATTGGGATACACGTCGCTCCAATGAACTGCAGCGGCAAATGAGGCATCTATTTCTTAATATCTATGGTGGGGAACATTAAAGCACTCCCTTCTCCCATTCACTCAAGTTGCCATGGAGTCACACTTAATTCATCCCATAAAGCTTCCCAAGGTAACAACTTAACTTGACAGGAAGCCTTATCGGCTGATTTACACTATTTGTGAGCTTGCAGATCTGCTGTTTCCGGTGTGCGCGAGCCAGTATAAATCAGATCCCTGACTGGCAGTCAACTACTGAGTGCTAAATTGATGTCACATAGAACACACATTAGCCATTGAAGAGCTGTGAAGAGACATTCAGAGGATCCGGGAGGCAGCAGGGTTGCACAGGCTGCATTTCAACTTCTCATTTATTTAGCCTACTTAACATTCACCTTTCCCAATTATTGCCTGCGAATGATGTTCGGGATGGGGTTAAGCCCTCAGTACAAAAAAGCTCCCCTTTCGACATGATCAGAGGTTTAATTCCCTTTGTTGGAATCCCCTATGCAATATATCAGCTGAAACTAATAGGCCCTGGCGTGTTTAACAATGATGTCCCCTCTCGCTTGTATGACAGTGACTGACTGAACTCCGAGCAGCGGTGGGAAGATGGCGAACAGAATCTTTATTCTGAATAAGTGAGCTGTACAGCACGTCAGCACCATCTGTTCTCCCTGCCGCTAGAGCAAATATATATGGTAGAGCTGCTCTCCTTGGAGAAAAACAACGCTTCGCGGTGACTGACATCTTAATATGATAAATGAGCAGGGGCAGTTGTTTTAAAGCAAAACAACAGCTTTGCCGTCTCAATAATAATTAGGGGAGATAAATTCATTTCACAGAGCTAATATGAAGATTTCTCTAGGGATATCACGACCCGGCCTTTGCATCTGATCCCGCATCCTCTAATGGTGATTGCATCTCGCCCCCACAACCCAGCCATCCATGTTCACAATCAATACAGAGACACAGAGGCCGTGGAATATAGCCGTCTGACAGCAGAGCCTGAGGAAGGTGATGCCTTGAAACGTACTTGAAACCTTGTGTCTGTCTTTGAGTGAATTTCGATGTGTGGTGACTGGTGAGCTTGTAAATCTGCTATTTTCGGCGAGTGACACCATTGTATGATGGAGTATAAATTAAGCATTACACACAATAAAGACTCACAACGCATTTAGAGCCATTTCTGCAGGATGTTTGCCTATTAGACTGTATGACATGCCCAGAATAGGAACTCTAGGGTTCAGGAGGTCACCAACCCCTAGCCGTGCGTGTGTGTGTGTGTGTGTGTGTGCGTGCGACGTGCGTGAGTGTGCCCCACACAACACAAGTGACAATTCATGGTAAAGCTACTCAGCAGTTAACCTGGGGTTGACCTATGTGGATTTCAAGGCAGACCTGGCGTCAGTGATATTGGAGTTATGTCGACTGAGAGCAGCCTGATGACTCTTGACTTCCACAGAGGAAGTCTGCTCTAGTCTGACTAGATAAAAAGAAAATAATTCACACCCGTGTGAAGTGAGGGGCGCTCTTATCATCGTACATCCTCACCTTCGTCTTCAATGTTACGAAATGTTTGTGTTTACACGAACACTCAACATTGTCCATTCATTGTCAATGACATTTAATGTTTGTGTTTACACGAACACTCAACATTGTCCATTCATTGTCAATGACATTTAATGTTTGTGTAGGACAAAAAGTTTGGGTTTGTACAAACACTAAAAGCTGGACATAGGAGGGGCTAGCGCCCCTCAAAAAGGTGGACAGAGATACTAGATGCAACAAGAGATTTAGAAAAAGATCGGGGTCATATTTTCAAAGAAAAGAGAAATATTGTATTCATTGGTCATTGTTTCCATGTAATTGCTTTTTGATTCGATTAGCCTGTAAGATCACACACCTAATGAGGGTATGATTAGAGGTAATTTCCGGCCTCCATCGCCCTGTTTTGTCTGTGATTAGCCTTCTTTCAGGCTCTTTGTTAAGCACCGCTTAAACTCTAATCAGTTACACCTTCATATGTACAGTTGGAGGCCATCGATATTGTCCTTTTCTTTTTGCTGAGGTTTGCGTGATCTGCGCAAAAGGACAGTTAACCCATTTTGGGCGGGAACCCCTTTTGGTGTTTTAAACATTATGTTATAATTTAGCTATTGAAAAATAGCAGATCTACAAGCTCATAGCGCGCCACCGCGTGGCGCGCTACGAGCTTGTAGGTCTGCTATTTTTGAAAAAACGTGAAAATATTTTTTTCAGAAAACTGGAGGATGTAGAAGATTTTTTTTAAATTTTGAGGTCAGGCCTAAATGGGTCAAATGATAAGGTACAATATCGGTGGCACCCAACTGTATACGTACTGGGAAATGGGTACTATGTTTTATGTTTCAGGATTTTTCTATGCTCCCCGTTCCAAATGCCCGTACATAGACTAGAAAAGGTATTTCTTTCTGTACATATTCTGCAACTTCTGCCTAGAATATGTTCAAAAGAATCACTGTCGTAAAATAATTTAAAATCCCAACATGAAAGAATTGGATGTACAATATTCACGTTCTTTTTCGGTATACTGTACAGGTAGCTAGCTGTACCAGTGGTTGTATCTAACAGGACCAATTTGTTTGGCTGCCTGTCAGATTTATTTATTTTTAAGTAGCCAATTATTTTCACCCTCTTTTTTTTCCTCCCAATTTAGTTTTTTTCCCTTTTTTTCCCAATTTAGTTTTTATACCAATTAATTCCTTCCACTGCATGCTAGTGCTGGCTCGCCTGACACTGAGGAGCCCCCACTGAGAGGTCTTAGCATCTCAACTTCATAAAAGACCAGATAATAGTCTTAATTGGCATCTCAGGATTCCAAACGTTATAACAAAGGTTTTCAACATATTGGTGACAAAATTCATGCCTCTTATTTTTTACCCATTAATAAAATAATTCGCTCCAAACCGCAACCGTAAAGGCTATAGTCACACAATTGGACTACGAACACCTCAGGTTTTGATATCGGTTCATTTACCGACATCTTTCCCATTTGCGATCATCACACACATAATTTCCAATAATCCCTTAACCAATGGGAGAAGAATGAGGTGGGACTTCATAAACAGTTTCCATTGGACAGTTAGGCCAATTTACAATTTAGGCATTTAGCAGACGCTCTTAATCCAGAGCGATTTACAATAAGCATGGTCAACACAAGGTAAACATCAATATCATAAATGGTAATCTAGGAAGTGGGCATATATGTGGCCCCCTTCCACAAGTAGGGGGAGATGTGGCAGCGGGTGGCCGAACGGATTGCGGAGCGGTCTTGATACCGGAAGGTCGCCAGTTCGAATCAGCGGTCCGACATGTTAAAATTACCACAGCTGAAGTGCCCTTGAACAAGGCATTGAACCACTACGATGAAATGTTCTATGAGCAGGGCCTGGCTGGAAACAAGTTCTTGAGCTTAGCCCAGATACCCTGGGTAAATATAGTAATTTCATTTCATGTCCATGCAACGACACCCTCTCAGATGCATTTTACAAAGCACCAGCTTGATCCCAATGTGTCTTGACAGGCAGCTTAACTTTGCACTGACAGTTCTATGGCCCTGGGTCATGGGAAGTACTGCAACTGTCTCAAAGCATCATGGGAAATGCACAATTAAATATATCTCAATACTTTTTTTCACCTTCCTTTTCTTTTCTTATAATCTTTATCCCACGATTTTGTAACCCATTTTTCACCCCTGTGTCAATTATCTAATGCGATCCTGGGCTCTTGAACTCATGCTTCCTTCATGCCTGAGTGTCCAAGTTGCCCTCACCTTCCTTTTCAATATCCAATATTAATCTCCAATATTAATGTTAAGATGTTATTAATCTTAACATCATACAATAAAATACTAAAGATATTAGATTGAATTGCCTAATTGGTTAAATTGGGTGATTTCAGGAAAAAATATATCAACTTTACTTTAAGTATTTCCACTAGCAGATACAGAATGTTTTTCTTCGATATTCATAACACAGCGGAGAGATGACAGGAAAAGGGTGAGAGGGGAGAGGGTGGGGTGTGACACGAAGCAAAGGTCCGTCGGGCTCAGGAATCTAACCCGCAACTCGTCTGACAGGCTGCATCAGAGCTGCATCAGAGCCTGTATGGTGTGTGCCTTAACCACTTGACTAGGCCATCGACGCCCCAGTTAATGTCAAGGTTAAAGTTAATATTTTTAGCAACAATGCTACACCCCCCTGCACTGCCTGCAGCTGTGTGACTGGGCAAAATCCTCTCTGTCACTGGTTCTCAACATCAGGTCTGGGGACCACCAGGGGGACCAAATGAACCCTTGCGGGTAACGGATCCATTTGTACACTCTTTGTTGAATTAACTCTGCGGATTTCAAAGTGTAGAATGGGGTCCCAGAGACTAAACATTTCATTGAGCGAGCGGGGGTCCGTGTGGCCAAATATACGTATCATACCTATATTTACATATCCTTGAAATGAAAAGGCTGATAATCACTGCATGTTCGTTGTGAAGAGCCGTGTTGCTTTTGTTCTATGGCCGAGGAGTCCTTGCCATTAGTCATACGTCTGTGGAGCTTTTTGATAAATAAATTGGCCAGTGTCCTGCAGGGGCCACTGGCCAGCAGCCAGTGTCATGCAGGGGCCACTGGCCAGCAGCCAGTGTTGTTGTCAGCCTGGCTTCCATGAGCAGTGTGCGTGCGTGCGTGCGTGCGTGCGTGCGTGCGTGCGTGCGTGCGTGCGTGCGTGCGGATCGACGTCATCCCTCCCACAATGAGACAGGGCCAATAAAACACCCCTTATCCCTCCAAAGCCTTCATCCGTGCTAGCATTACAGGAGCTGCTATAACGTTACAAAAGGTAGATTGTTACAAAAGGTAGATCTATATATTTCTGGCAGTCAGCAGAAACGGTGTCCACAACACCAATGGAAATTGTTATTTAATTTTACAATTTAAAATGTACACTTTACGTTTAAATAACATAAATTAAAAGTCCTTCAAATTTAAGAAATATGTGAACGATGTGATGTGATGTGATGTCACGCACATGAAATAATCTATAAGCTCACAAAGAGTTGCACCATGACACATTGTGAGCTTGTAGATCTGCTTTTCCCCCGGTATGAAGATTTTTTGACAAATCTTCAAGATTTTTCAAAAACTAAAATAGCAGATCTGATCAAGCTCTGAGCTAGGAGCGTGTTTATCTGCTGTAAAATATGGTTAAAGTGGTTAAAATGATTGTGATGCTATAAAACTAATGCTAGTGGTCCAGAGTTCAAAATAGATTGAGAGCCAAAGAGCTACACAACACTGAATAGACCTCGGTCTACAGCCAGAATATAATGAATCTCAAGGCTATTAGGCTGCACTGTCACTGTGATGACAAAACACGGCAAACTCCCCACTCTTTCACTGTGACATAATAGTATGCCACACTTCCAACAAGGAGGAGAAACCCTTAATGCTCAGTCATATTTCAGAGATGTGCAAAATGGATGCATTCAGACAGAGGCAGATTTTTGGGGATGGAGACATCGTACAGTAACTAGGCAGAATTGTACACCAGATATCCTTAAGCGAATAGGTATTCATTCGAGAAACATTTGTCCATCTGTCTGTATCAATTTTTCTGGGTTGTCCATGTCTGAAATGACACGTGGGCATTGATCACTGGTGTTGACAGCAATGGACAAAGCTGATTTAGACATTCTCAGACATCGGTTTATTTGCATTTTGGCAAGCCTATAGTGCACGTACTGTAGTTGGAGCACACATTGAGCATTCAGCATTCAGCATTCAAATTCCAAAATAGCAAAAGTAGCAGATCTACAAGCTCAAAACATGCCACTTTGCGCCTCGTTTCCAGCTTGTAAATCTGCTATATTTGTGTGATATCGCTATATGGATATGGAGATAACTCGACAATATAATACACATTTTCTTTCCTTATTCCCCCTCTAATGATAATGAGTGCATATCATCGTAGACTATCCGTCCATCCAACTGACATGGGGTTATATCTTATTAGCATTGATCGGGTTTCCTTCCATTAGACCTCCTCACTAAACGGGGAAAGTGCACTTAGCATGGCCGAGCCGCCTTGATTAGGCTAGCCTTTATTCTTTTTAGTTGCGGTTACAGAGCACATTAATGTGAATATGAATTGACACTCGAATACTGTGGAATATTTACATATAAATGGCAAAGTCAGTGTAGTCTTCACTTCACTTCTCAAAACGTTCTTTTATATCAAGACATTTTTATTGTTTTAATTGCCTCTTTGATATTTTACTCATTTTCTATAGTGGAGATTTTGTAAGTTGTTTAATACTTTAATTGATGCCACCTGATTTTATTCATGTTTTGATTTTATAAAATTTTAATCGACTGTTGGTTTTTTTCCTGATGGGGAAATAGGCATAGCAGTGGCGTTTTGTTATCCCACAGATAGAAAACCCATGTGTTTTTCCCATAGAGATTTGGGAACAGAATCAATTGTTGTATGCATGATTCACCAGGAGCCTGCATTGTCTTGGTTCCAGGTTCTATACAAATATTTTCTGAAATCTCTATCGGAAAAATGAATGTGTGGCACCACAAAATGGCCGTCACTGCTAATGCTGTATTCTAAAGCCCTTGTAGTCTGGTTTCGTCAATAATTTATACCGGAAAAGTCAATTAAAACCTATATTCCACAAACTTGTATCAACTTGCATTTACAAAAAATGATGCCTCATCATCCAAGTATAGAGAATAGAAGCACATTAACATTCATTGTATGTCATTGTCATTCAGCAGATGGTCCCTGTGGAAGATTCTCTGTGCCATCTGCAGTGTTTACAAAACTGACCCAAGAGAATGAGTCTGTGATCTATTGAATAACAAATAAATTAGATCTTGTTCTTCAAATTAGATTAGTTCATATTGAGAAAAGAAAGACAAAAACATCTTACACGCAGTGGACGTGTAAATCAGAGGATATTATTTCATTCTCTGCAGCATGTTGGGATTCTGTCGGGTAGATCTTAATCATCATAAGCCCTAATCATAATGATGAATATTTTGTGAAAATTGTTTATGTTGATGAATTGAATACATGTAGGATACAATGGAAACAAGTCCCCCAGACTTGTTTGTGTTTAGCCTTTTACTGTACCATGTACAGTTTACATTTCTGACTACTATTCATTCAATCAATCAATAGCTGATTTACAAGCTCACAACACACCACAATGTGACGCATAGTGACCTTGTAGTTCTTCTATTTTCACTATTTTGGAACAGCTTGAAATGTTTAGAAAACATACCGGTATACATTTTTGGCTTATAATAATATCACGCCCAAAATAGGGAAGTCAATGGAAAAGTGGTTAACTGGAGTCTACAACAAACAATTTGAGCCTGAGCTATGTTAGTCTTTTACCACAGGACCGGAAGGATGACTTTTATGGGATGGATTCTCTCTGGATCAGGGTACATCTGCAAGATGTTAACAAAAAAAAAAAAATCCAGGTCCATAAGGTCTGTCTCTACAGTACGTTGCAACCAGAGCCATAGAGTAGAGTTACGCAAACTCTGTTCACTTCATGGGGCCAGTCCAATGGCGGCTCTTCTACATAGACTTCTATTGAATGGGGACAACCGGAAGTTTACGGAATGCATTGGAGTCTATGGGCTCGTGTGAGTACATGAACCATGTGACCGGGCTGTTTTCTGCCCCCTCAATATCGCAACTCTTCTATTAGATGGCGGTTGCAACTACTGCATTTTATCCAGTTGATATGATAAATTTAAGTCCCAGCTGTCTGGTTTCTAGTTTTGAGAGGTAATTGACATTATTGATGTAAAGAATGTTAGTTTGTCCAATCTGTGTGGTAGAGTATGTTAATACAATAACTTAAACAATTGGGGTGATTGTATGTTGTCTCCCTGCTCTTCTATTGAGACTTTTTGATTGTGCCAAAGCCATGTCTCACCTAGACACCGGATTTTGACATGAATTTTGACCTGATGTTCAAGATTCAAGCAGGCAGGCTCTATTAGCTCAATGGTAAAAAAGTCAGCTCTTGAGCAGGAAACCGGCCGGGTTCAAATCCGGGGTAGAAGAGGAAAGTTATATAGTGCAGACTAGAGTTGGTCAGGGTAAGATTCCCTGACCAGAGTTAACACTTATACCAGTGACCAGTGTCTTTGGCAAAAAAATAGCCCTTCTACAAGGTCACAGCTCGTCACAACTCACAATGCGCCGCTTGTGAGCTTGCAGATCTGCTATTTTTGGCTAATATTACCCCGCCGCCAGAGTGTGGATTCTGGGGTTCAATTTAAGTGGTTACTTACAAATATAGATTTTGTTGTGTTGAGCATCTTTTATTATACAAACCAAAATTACTTGAGTCTTCAGTACCTTTAATTTAACCCATCAAAATAAAGAAAGCCTCTGTGTCATTTTACATTTTAGTGTTGGCTATTCAAAAATAGCAGATATACAAGCTCACAGCGCATCACTCTGTGCCGTGCTGTGAGCTTGTACATCTGCTAAGAAGGCATTTGTATCTGCCTCAGGTCTTATAATGGGAAAATAAAAGATATTCTAAGAATCATCAACCAACCACCCTGGAGGAAATGAGACTTCTTTGCTACTATAGATTTCTTAAAGGGTTTCTCCTTTAACATGAAGCTGTATTATATAGGGGAGTAATACACAATTCAGTTGGGTAAAGAAAAAAAACTGATTTTATTCTTGTCAGCCGCTAAGCCTACAAGGTGTGAAATAGTCAAGCGGAGCCAGACAATGAGAGATCTCTGCCTATACTGATACGCGTGGGGGGGAAATCGAAAGTCCTGGTTCTGTGATTTTTGTGGTTATTTCCTAAATGTCTCATTATTTCCACCCAGTTCATTGAATTAGATGTCACCAGACGTATCGGTAGGCGTAGATCTCTGAACGTCCTGTGAGACTACTGTAGGTGTAAAATGTAATTTATACATTTTCGGACTGGGTTTAATACTTTATTTTTATTTGAACCTGAGGCCGATTTTACAACTGCCATAGTTCCGAATCAGTTCTCAAACTTTTTCGTGCCAAGGACCCCCAAATTAATATATATCTCACCGCGGAACCCCATCTGAAAAGGCTTTGAGGCATGGACCCTCATAAGAGAAGATTTGTGTAAAATGTTTCCAATACTTTCGAGATCTTTATAAATTGTCCAAAAATAGCAGATGTACAAGCTCGCAGCGCGGCACAAAGTGATGTGCTGTGAGTTTTTCGTTCTGCAATTTTTTCTAAACCACTGATTTCTGATAAACTTCTTTTGCTATATAAAATCTAAAATGACACAGATACTTTCCCGGTTTTAATGGGCTAATAATGTGTAATGCATTTTGTATTTTTGTATACTATATTACTATGCATCTATTGTGGCATGCTGTTTGGATATAGCCTGGTTAATAAACCAGACCGAATCAGCCGTTGGCAAAAAAAAGTTGCCTACCAGCGGATTTCGGTCTGGCGAGGCTCAGTAGCACGCCTCTTTCCTACAATCGAGAACAGGTCGGACCAATCGGGACACGGTATGCAATATGGGCGGGCTTTGGTACAGTGACGTTCAATGCTTGAGACTTTTGACTGACAGTAGCTCTGACCAATTGCGTCAAAGAGAAAATGTTTGAACCCGCCCCCCGGGAAATGAAATCCAAGTGGAGCCAGCCCAGACTGATATACCGCGACAGTGTTGTGTGATATTAGTCTGGCTTATTAGCCAGGCTAGTTTGGATATACAGTATATAATTTTAATATTGGTGGTGTTTTGTTCTGTAGCATTGATAGTGATAGTATTATGAAATAATTGTTTAATGCTATGTACTGTAATCTTGGATGAATAGTTCAAGCAGACTAAAAGAGATCTAAAACAAACCCAAAGATTACACTTGTGTGATGTGAGGGGCGCATGCAGCGAGGGCAGTTATATCAGCCAGACGACGTCTTACGTTGTCTTTTACTGCCCTAAACAAACATTAAAAGGTCCATAGACTTGGCTGCCACATGACGTAATTTCAGACAGCCATGCATTGGAGGGCTAGCGCCCCTCAAAAAACAAATCAAATCCAAGTGAAAGGAGTGTGATCCGAAGGTGCTTAAATTGCTTAAATCTACCTCTAAGAACACTACGGTGAGTGACAGTCAATGCTGACCACTTAAACCCTATACATCAATGACAGGGTTCCCCAGGCCACTATTTGGCACATTATTTTCCACAATGTCAGCTAGTACAGTGGTTCTGAACCTTTTCAGGCCGCGAGTCCCGCGACCCCCCCCAAATAAACACATTTGAACTGGGGAACCCCCATCCTGACAAGCACTTGGAATTTTAGGGGGTGGGACATTAAATTTAGTTTGACTCGGTTCCACAGATACAAAGCCTCTTTCTTATATTATTTGACAATTTGGCCAATGTTTGACCTGTTTTTAGTATACCGGTAGATTGTTGAATACTTTTGAAGCAGTAATGGTCTTTTTTCTTTTTTGTCATCTGGGGTCCCTCCCAAAATCAAGTGGGGACACCCCAGGGGATCCCGACCCACAGGTTGAGAACGACTGAGCTAGTAGATCTGCCGTTTTGGCCGAATGTATCGCCTGTCATGACATGCCCATAACAGGGCCGTCAGGGTATTAGTGGTCTATGTACACCTACTGCGATTCACCTGCCAAGAAGCTGACATCTGGCTATTTGGAGCGACTTTAGTTTGACCTTCAGACACCATTATTTAATTTTCTCCTTTGTTTCATTTGATAAATCTGCTTATAATTGGCTGTTCACTAAAGGAGCCATCATGTGCTGCAGTTCCCCGTGTAGGTCATGTGACCTAGCACGCTGGGATCGGTGAGAGGGGGGAAACCCCCATGCATGACATATGAAACCACTGCAGTCCCCGGCCTACTCTACACTGAGACAAGTGTCTTTCCCTGTTGCTTGCAGCCTGTTGAATATTAATAATGTGTTTCTTTCTAGAATGATTCAGAGCTGTGTAAAGGGGGGGGACTCATCTGATGATTCCATTTAATTAACCAAGTTCATTTGAAAACAAATCAATGTGGCTGTCATGATCTGTATCAACACGGATCATGGTATAAGCAACACAATAGTTTTCAAGCACAATCACCCACAAACTGGGAAAAGACAAAATATCAGAGAGCCCATGCAGAGAGAATGGACGTCTACATACGTCTTCCATCTTGCTGTAATTACTGCTGAGAATCAATCTACTCCAATGTACTCTATGCCTGTGCTGTGTTTCTTAACCACTCAACCTTCTAGACATAGTCAACTGGACCTGAGTTGGTCAGTGTTTTGGGGCAAATCTCTTTCTCCCCCGAAATTGCAGATCTACAAGCTCACCAAGCGCTGCGTCGTGAGCTTGTAGATCGCCTATTTTTGTCTAATGTTCCATGGATTCTGGAGTTCCTTGCATCACAACGGAAGGCTGTAAAAGGGTACATTTGGTTACAAGCACAATCTCAGTTAATTGAACACTCAGGGTTTTACAGTGAACCTATGAATTATTCAAGTCACACACACACACACACACACGCACACACACGTAGCAGCAGCATGTCGCCTCACCATTCTTGCTGTGGCTCGTCAATGACAAGAAGAGTCTTGAACTTCCTGGGCGTCGTGACTTGGGTCTGCTCCACCAGACCTGCTGAGGCAGCGGTCTGTTTGACCACGTTGGTGATGGAGCTGAAGAAGCCCACGCCAGCGGACTGGGACTGAGGCGGCGGTTGGGGCTTCCTCTCGGCAGCCGGTGAAGTGGCGGGAGGCCCGGCGGCCGTGGGGGACTTGGCCGGACCGGAAGAGGCAGCTGCAGCAGCAGCAGAAGCAGGCGCGGGAGGCTGAGCAGGGTCAGACCTCTGGAGGTCTGTCATGTAGCCATTGGGCAGGTTGGAGATGAAGGTGCTGTCAGAGAGACGCCGGCGTAAATAGTTCATGGCTGTCACTGGAAGAGAGAAGTGGAGTCAAGAAGGACGGGACGTTGAAGAATGCTATAGCGCTGTGTGTGGGGGGTGGAATATGGAATATCACCCTTGTGTTGGATTATTCTGCAGAAGGTCCCCGGTTCCCAGAGTGAGGCTGCGAAACGGCTCAGTTCTTCAGTGTGCAGCCTCGCATATCAGCATCGCATCCTCAGAGCTCCCCCTCGAGTGGGAGTGATGTCACACGATCCCTCAGCCAATCACCGTAGCCTCCGATACCCTGGATGACTGCAAAAGATGCTCCCTCTCCTCCTCTGCTCTCTCTCTCTGCTCTCTCTCTCTCTCTCTCTCTGGTGTGATTGTCTCCTCTACCCCTCCCCCATTTTGCACTGGCATAAAGGCGTCACGCATTTTTCAACCACTGCAGGAAAAAAGAGGGAAAAAATAGAGGGGTTTCCAGTGGAAGCACGGGGGAAATGATGAGGAATCCACCACTATACTCCTTCACGTTAACACCCTGTGTTCCTGTTCTCCCTGCTCTCTGCCTTTGGGTTTCTATACCTACATAACATGCAAAGGGAGCTCTAAAATGGCTGTTAGGGCAAGTGTTTATGGGTGATGCAAACGGGGAGAAAAGCATCCGCAGCCATCCCCTGAGATGATGTCGGTATATGTAATGAACCACCTGCCTTCATTAACTGGTCAGAGAACCCTCATTAATCTCTTGAATTTCATCTGAACTAAGTCTGCCCAACAGTCAGTGTTTAATCACAGAGGGGTTTCCTGTAAGTTTTGCATCAGTATTTTAGTGGACTGTAATGTAAGGTCCTGTCCGTGTATTAAATAATTATATTGCACATGATTATAGCCTAGGGCTTTTCCACAGTGCAGCAAAGACTGAAGCAAAATTATAATTCTGACACATCTTGCTATCATTTGCAGGGCTTTTAAACAGAAACAGGCAAAACAACCAAATATGTCAACATCTTCTCATTCTCATTTTGATAAATTGAAAATGGTGGGCCCTATTGTAAACAAGTGTATAATGCTTTATGGTGTTGTCCACTTACAGTTAACAGTTTTTTGTATTGAGTTGTACTTGAATTGTACTGTAATTCTGCAAACTGTTAATACATCAATCAATCAATTCACCCTGAATCTACACCGAAGGACACCAAACCTGAAAGAAATATCTGCTTTGGAATTTGGATAGAATGCCACTTAACTTAAAGATATATGATAAGTAATTGTATTTGTAATTATTTTACTTGTAATGGATTACTTTTTGAATGACTTGTGTATGGTCGGCTAACTCTATTGATATTTTTCAATGAATAATGCATGAAATGGCATGCAAATTTGAAGGAGGGGCAGACAAACATTGCTTTGTTTCTGCTATTAGAGAAAATATTGAAGGTTTGCCATTTTTTAAGTAGATAGAATAATAAATAACATCTAAAATACCAATGGAACTCTTTTAACTAATTCAATCAGGGAATTTTTACACTTTGGCTATTCAAGAATTAATTGATAATGAATGAATGTCATGCTGATCCTAAGTCAGCAGTGGTCAATATAGTGTGCAACTCTTTTCCTGAAAATGTATCTCCATGGAAACAGGAGTTAAGGAATTGCTTTCTTATAGATAATGTGTTAACTAGGCTAGAAGTGATGATCATATAAATATACTGAAACTGTGATTCTCTTGTTGTCTGCCAGAGAAAAACAGCATGTCTTAAATTATGATGTATGAAATGTGGCCAATGAAGAACTTACATGAGTCTGTTCTGTGGCTGTGCACTGTGTGCAGGTTGCCTGGCTTGCGGGTGATTGATGATTGTGCTGTGGTGCTGTTGCCCCCAGTGGTGGGTCACTGTGTTGCAGAAAGGACAACAAGATTTTTTTTTTAAAAGAAAGAAAAAATGTAAATAAATTAGAGAGAAGTCCATTTGTTTATCGTTGCTGTCTGTCGGGAAGAAACCTATTATCTCCATATTATTATTATTATTATTATTATTATTTTATTTATGCCCTACTACTTCATCATACTAGCCCTACAGCGTCACCAAAAAGCATCAAAAGTAGCAGATCCATTGTAGATCTTTACACCACATAGCATTTAGTTGATGAGCTGTGGTTAAATGATATGGGAACAAAAAGCATAGGAGTTTTCTTTTTGCATAATAATCAACTATAAATAACTGGCTGTGATAAAAGCAAACTTTATAAATCAGTTAAGTTTCCAACTAAATGAAACACAGTATTCACACAGAATGACTATATAATGAAGTGATATTGGGACTTTCCCAAAGTATTCTGTTGCACACCTGGACTTGTGTCACGGCACACTAGGGTGCCACAGCACCGACTCTGATAAACCCTGACCTATAGTGACACTGAAACCAATTATGTATTTGATGATTGTATATGCAAGTGACTGTACGACCCATTGGCTGTGTATTTGATTGTATATAAATATATAAACAGACTAACAGATCAGAGGATGGTTGATCATGAAGTGTGCAATGACTCAATGGAGAGTACGTGACACATTATGCTGTACTGTAGCTTATTTGTGTTGTGAGACTTTCATATTTCTATAAGGTTTTCTGAATTTTCACATGCTTTTCTAGATTCTATTTAAGTGTGTTTGATTGTATATAACCTAGTGCTGGAGAAACCCAAATATAATGAATAGCATTTTTGCATTACTATTAGTATACTTTGATTGATTGATTGAAGCATTTCTTAACAGTTTGCAGAACAGGTACATTTTACAAGAAAGCACAACTCAATACAGAGATTGTTACATTTCACATGAAAGCACAACTCAATACAGAGACTGTTACTGTGACACACTGATTAAATATATATAAATATATTTAAAAAAAATCAGACCCATCTGAAGTGAGTGGTGCTGTACTGTACTTGTGCTGTATGTACTGTAGGCCTACTGTACTGTACTGTACTGTACTGTACTGTACTGTACTGTACTGTACTGTACTGTACTGTACTGTACTGTACTGTACTGTACTGTACTGTACAAGCCCTCCTCCATGGCCTGTGTGTGTCTGTCTCTGTGTGTTAGGCTGTGCAACAGTGACACTTGGTGGTGAACATACGCTATAACGCTATCAGCCAGGTACACAGGGACAGACCCAGGGACACAGGCACACACATAGCTGTCTGAGTGGTTGCACCACTCAAAAACATACTAACCCTAACTGTGTACACTTTGATATAATAGTAGGCGTATTTATTACAAGTAAGACGCGCAAACGTGGGAAGCGAACGCAGCTCGTAAATTGCAAAAACAACAATTAGAATAAATTACGTAATTTTGTAAGGTTTTTTTTAAGTTCTCTTTTTTTGTGTTTAAGTTTTTTTTTTAAGTTAAGTTTCTTTTAAGTTTTTCTTTCCTTTTAAAGTTTTTTCCTTTTTAAGTTTTTTTTTTAAGTTACGTTTTTTTTTAAGTTAAGTTTTTTTTAAGTTTTTCTTTCCTTTTAAAGTTTTTCCTTTTTAAGTTTTTTTTAAAAGTTAAGTTTTTTTTAAGTTAAGTTTTTTTTAAGTTTTTCTTTCCTTTTAAAGTTTTTCCTTTTTAAGTATTTTTTAAGTTTTTCTTTCCTTAAGAAAAACTTAAGTTAAGTTTTTTTTAAGTTAAGTTTTGTGTGTGTGTGTGTGTGTGTGTGCATGCGTGCGTGAGTGTGTGTGTTTTTCTTTCCTTTTAAAGTTTTTCCTTTTTAAGCTTTTTTTTTAAGTTAAGTTTTTTTGTAAGTTAAGTTTTTTTTAAGTTAAGTTTTGTGTGTGTGTGTGTGTGTGTGTGTGTGTGTGTGTGTGTGTGTGTGTTTGCGCGTGCGTGCGTGAGTGTATGTGTGTGTGTGTGTGTGCGTGCATGTGTGTGTTTTTGTGTGTGATACAGCTGCGCCCTCTGGTGGTGGGCGGGTGGTGTTACAGCGTGACACACACACAGACACACAGACACACAGACAGGATCTGCTGGGTCTCATAGTAAATGCTCACTGCGTTCGCAATCACTGCGTTCGCAATAATAGTAATAATAGTATACTGCATTTCGAAACTGGCCCCCGTAAAATCTGAATCCCCCCTGCCACCTTACTGTATATGTTTCTTTTCCCTCCCTTGTTACCTCCTTACATGATTTCCTGTTTTTTATATAGAAGTGTATATTTTTTGAATTATTGAAAATGGTGGACCGTCACCCTGTTGTAAACAAGTGTAATGCATTGCTTTATCAGTGGCTGTGTGTCGTCCACAGTAACAGTCTCTGTATTGAGTTGTGAATTCATGTGAAATGTACCCAGTCCCATTCTGCAGTGCAAACTGTTAATAAATAGGCTACTTCAATCAATTAATCAAAGTATAGTAATAATAGTAGGCCCATTTATTATATTATTTATTTTATATGGGTTTTATTGTCCTAGAGATAATAAAACCCATTAGCCTGTGTATTTTATAAACAAAAACAAAAACGGTATTTTGATTATATATTGTAAACCAGCAGTAACTGTAAACGGCCACTTGTGGTTGTGCCCCGTCTGTTTGCGTGACGGCGTCGCGCCACGAAAATAGCAGATCTAAAAGCTCAGAACGGGTCGCACCGCGCCGCGCTTTGAGCTTGTAGATCTGCTATTTTCCGCAGCTAGACCCCACTCCTTTTGTGTGAACACTGGCGAACGTTCCTCTACTCACCACACAGTAGATGATGTAGAGCTGAGCTAGCCAGCATGCTAACAGTCAGCTAACCAACGTTATTATTATTTACAAAACATTTGCTTCGCCTTCTGTTTTTAGGCGATTGGTTTGGATCGTACATTCTTCGACTTCAGAACGCTATATATATCGTAAGTTAGTTGTCATCGACGTTTCGTTCCAGTTTTTGGGTCTGGGGATCGGATTACTAACTAACTATAGCGAAGTTATACGGGCTTTACGTTAGTTTGACCCCCTTTTCGATAAGAGTCGCTCGACGAAAACGACGTATTTAATTTAAGCGAACAAAGTGTCGACGCGAGCAAACGTGACGTTTTAAACTGCTGGTAAAACTGTGTCGCAATTGAAATGAGCTCGTGTTTTGATCGAGCGAAACGCTCGTGCCACGAAGTGTGTTGAAAGTGTTTTCTTTTATAGTTAGCTAAAGTAAGCTAACGCGGCTAGCTGGTGTCAAAGTGGCTACAGTTAGCTCATGTGCTAACTCACATTAGCACAACATTCAACAGATGTACATGTCAACTGGCGTAGCTTTCTAAATCCAAATAGCCAAGTAGCCGAATTTATATAAGCGTCATGACTATGAAACATTTTAGTATTAATTTAAAAGGTTGTCTGCTGGATACACTACTACTACTAACTAGCCTGCTAACAAGTTGATCATGTTTTCTAAAGTTGAGCGTTTCTATCTCCTTTTCTTTGTATCTTCCTCATGCAGGGTTGTGTGTTGCTGCTAACATCCATGTTAGCAACCATCCAGCTCGTGTAAATGCTTTTCTCTAGAATGGACCTGTTGAACCCTCAGTTCCTGGACAAGATGAACAACAACATCGGGAGACTACATTACGAAGGTACTTTAGAAAAATGATTCTCTCAATCTTTTGAATCTCAATGACCCCCAGTAGTTTGATATACATTAGACCAGGGGGACACCCCCTTTGATGTCCTCTTTTAATCTACACTGTACAAATTATTGATTGAATACTTTTTTTCCCAATGTACAAAAATGTAAAAACAGTACAGCAAGTACTCTTACTCAAGCAATGCTAAAACGATAACTCAAAAGCCCTGAGGGATTGTTTCTGTCATGGTCCTATGCTGCTGCATTCAATTCATAATCAGGACATGCACTGCAGTGCAAATCGTCATCATCCTCAGTGTTGTTACAGATCCGTAAGGGTCCATTTGGACCTCTGTTGGTCCCCGGACCTGACGTTGAGAAGTTACCATTCATATTAAACCCACTTGAACCCCTAACGTCCCTATCTCATCTGGGGAAAAAATAGCAGACCTAGTACAAGCTCATAAGATGCACTTATAGGCGCAAACACTGACAGTCATAATGGTGTCGCTTGCCAAACAGATGTGATGCGTTGTTAAGGCTGTCACGATTAGGGCATTTAGTTGACAATTAAATTAACTGTCGCTAAAATAATGGCGATTAACGATTTAATTGTCGTTGGAACATTATGAATACAATTCGTATTCCTATTAGTTTTTGAGTGGTGCAACCACTCCAAGGAACAGCAATGTCCGTGTTCACCAGCTATGTGACTCGTGTTAACCTATGTGACTCGTGTTAATGTGTGTGACTCATGTGTGACTCATGAGTACCAGTAGGTGGTGAACTGAGTGATTTGCACCACTCAGTTCACACAGGTGTGATTTTTAGGCTTCGTAAACAAAAGATGCACAGGGGCCGATATGACAACATATAATTGTATAACTTTGAATAGTGGGAATAGAGCGTCGCAGTCCCGCCCCCTTTCATGACCACGAGCAGCCCGGAAAATAATGTATTTTTTCCCATAGACGTTTCAGAAAGTATTTATTTAAAGACCTTTTAAACCTCTGACAAAGCCAACTCGGATCGTGACAACTCATGACAATAAACACCATTATTTTGGTGCGAACAAATAATAATAATTTAAAAAAAAGTGTTTTTTCTTCTTCTTTCTCGTTTGTCACGATCCGAGTTGGCTTTGTCTGAAGCGTAAAGGTCTTTAAATAAATACTTTCTGAAACGCTCTATAGACGATCTACAAGCCGAAGACGCATCATGATGTGATGAGTTTTGAGCTTGTAGATCTATTCCTGTGTTTTGGGCTTGTAGATCCTCTATTTCCACTATTTTTGAATTTTTCAACGTGGAAATGATTATGGCGATTATTATGCAAAAATAATTGCGATTAACTCAAATTACGATTAGATGATTATGTAATAATTGTGACAAGCCTACTGTTTTGGATAACGTTTTGGATATTATTGACTAACTGAATTTTCACATCTAAACACATTTGTTGTAGTTGAACAGATGAATCTTAATTTGTGCCAAGAAAATGTAATTCTGCGTGAATCTGAATTTCCTAACATAAGGTCTGCTCATTGATTAAATGTTGCTCAAGAACTAACATGAACTCCACCTTTACATACATGATTATACTTAAAGGTAGGGTAAGTGTCATCTTCTTGTTAAAATATAGTTCTATATTCTGATAGTACTAATTGATATTGAGTGTTTGTTCAGGTACAGTCTCCTGCTCTTGAGCAGACAAAATTGGAACCTCAACACTTTCAAATTGAAGCTGATAAATGGGTCCTCCATGATTGGCTGGAATTTGTCAAATCACCTGAATTTGTTTTGTTTATTAACCCATAGGCCCAACATCAAAATTAAAAAAATGTCTTCTAAATCAGTTTCAGTTTTCTGAAATACCCATGTTTCTATATCAGTGGTGCTCAATATTTCATGTCAAGGACCCCAAAATATATGTAATTGGCCGCCGAACCCCATCTGAAAATGTGTTGTTCCAGGAACCCCTCAGAAGCAAAGATTTGAGTTACAAACGTTCGCTCTGAAAGAATATATATTCAAAGATTTGTGCCACATTTTCACGATTTTTCAAAAATAGCAGATCTACAAGCTCGTAGTGCCGTGCTATGAGCTTGTAGATCTTCTATTTTTCAACAGCTAAAGTATAACATAATGCTTAAAACACCAAAAGGGGTTCCCGTCCAGAATGGGTAGACTGGGTTCACTGTACATTGTGAGATAGCAGAAGGGATGGGAAACAAGATAATTATGGCTTATGTCCAGAATCACCGTTTGGGTTTTTGTTCCTATGGGGCATGATACCCTTAATTAATATGCTTGCAGCAGTTTTAATCATCACCTACATGATGGCTGTTGTAGCCTGTTCTTCAATAATAGAAAAGAAAACCATTCACTGTAGGCTGTTGTTGAACATATTTATTATGCCCGGTCAGTCAAATGCACTTGGCCATGATCAGCTCCAGTTTTAGAACCTTAAGTCTTATCTATTTTTTCTGTTTTTATTGTGGATAGAACGCATTTCTTACAAATATTTTTATTTTCTACTGAAGACTTATAGATTATGCACACCTGACCAGCATAGGCACAGAGGGCCATGTCGGAGGTTAAGTCATCTTAATTGTCTTTTACATTGGTATCACCTATTTTAGCTAGAGTTACCCTCTTACTTATTCTATAGTTGTTCTCTACCCATATCTGTATCTTTGTTCAATCCTAATTGCAGTGCTGCTTTAGCACAGACATTTCCCTGCGGATCAATAAAGGTCTGTCTATATATACTGTTTAAAACAATTATTGAACATGTTGGTTCCTTAATTTTTGGGGTTTGTATATACACTTTTCACAAAAAACACAATGAAGTGTTCTGTTAGTTTCTTTGAGCAGTGCAGTTGCATGGGATTTCTGGTAGATTGTTTTCCACAGATGAGCTGTGTCCCTACAGGTGAGTCCAGGATGCCCTCCCTGCCTACTGCTATGTCCAACATGAGAACTGGGCCACCTCCTATCTGCCCCAGTAAAAGGAAGTATGGAGAAGAACAAGTGGACGACCACATCGACTGTGATAATGACCACATGACCAAAATGAGCAGACTGTTTGCAGCTCAACTGTAAGTGCTCTGAAAAGAGAGTGATATGTTGCTGATCCAGCACTTTGTCTGTTAGTTCTTAAATGTAACACAATGAGACAGAGGGAGTGCAGAGCGGAAAGGAACATAATGCATAGCATTGCACTGACATGAGTACGGTAAATGACCAAGGTAACACAGAACACCCTGTTCAACCACTCAAGTACAATTGTTTAATGGCGCCCTATTTTGGGCATGTTTATTAAATAAACTTTTTTTGACTATAAAAAATAGCAGATCTACAATTTTGCGATGGGACGCATTGTGAGTTATCGGCTATTTTTGTTATTTGTTGTACAATGTAGTATATGCAAGTCGTTAAATACCTTGTGGTGGAGATGGACACATCCTTGTGCTTTTCTCAGCACACAAGCTTATGTGTTTTAGCACACAAGCTTATGCGTTTTAAAGTCGGCAAGGACATTTTTAACCCTGGTTTACAGGACACAAATTTTATTGAATCCATGCTCAACTTCAGTAATTCATCCTGGACCGGTACACCACAGCTAATGCAAAATTAAACTCTTCCCCTGCAAAATAATTGGTTCACCCCAAACTCCCTTATCAGATCTGGACACCTGGATAGTAATCACTCATCAAGCAGGTCCCCTCTCACCTCCTCGCTCTCACAAAATGTTTTCCGTCTCAGATAATCACTCGGAATAAATGAAGATGGGAACAGTATTCTGACTTGTTAAAAGTGTGTGTGTGTGTGTGTGTGTGTGTGTGTGTGTGTGTGTGTGTGTGTGTGTGTGTGTGTGTGTGTGTGTGTGTGTGTGTGTGTGTGTGTGTGTGTGTGTGTGTGTGTGTGTGTGTGTGTGTGTGTGTGTGTGTGTGTGTGTGTGTGTGTGTGTGTGTGTGTGTGTGTGTGTGTGTTTGTTGTCAAAGCTAGATTTCTGTTACTTGTGACAGACTAAGTTATTTTGAATCTTGAGTTAGTTAGAATTGGCCTATAAAATTTAGATTGAATCCCATAAAGGTCTTTTGAAAACAGACTTGAGCATTTTGTGCCCATCTTCAGTTCCCATGGTCCTAAGCTGTTTAGCGGTCGACACTGCATTTATTATTCAGTATTCCGACGGCATGAAAAAGCCTCATTGCTAAAATTGCCGTTGTTTAAACCATCTGTTGGGATTCTAAATCTTGTAGTCTAGTCACAGCTTAAGTAAACACGGTGTCCACGGCGCTTTGAACAACTCGTGAGCTGAATCCTTGCACCCTCATTAACCCATTTTGACCTGAGATCAGATTCTAAAAATGTCTTCTACATCCTGACAGTTTTCTGTAAAAGCTATGTTTCTATGTCAGTCTTTCTTCGATTTTTCAAAAATAGCAGACCTAACGAGCTCGTAGCGCGCCACTCGGTGGCGCGCTATGAGCTTGTAGATCTGCTATTTTTCAATAGCTAAAGCACAACATAATGCTAACACAAAAAGGGGTTCCCGCCCAAAATGGTTTAAGTGTTGTGCTGCTCAGTCAGACTCCTGACATCAAAGCGGGAGCAAGATTTAAGTGGCCCTATGAATAGACGGAGCTGTTGGTGGTCTGTATGTCAAGTCACAGGGGTAATCTGCCTCTTGCACTCTTTATCAAGGGCCCGGCCTACTGGCGGAGACAACCACAATGAGCACTGGAGCCTCGGCCACAGCCCCGTGGAGTGCATTACGTCCTCCAATGGTCTCCATGGGAACCACCTGTATGCTTCCATCCCTGGCTATGCCGTCGACCAGCCATTGGCGTTGACCAAAAGCAACATGGACTTGGCCCTGGGGAGCAGCGAGCGCTCTGCCGTGGCTGGCGCTGTGGAGCGGCAGCAGGTATGTCTTTGTGAAACCGTTAAATTACAAGCATGGAGGTGATCTTTATTAATGTTGGCGTGGTCGGAAAGACGGGGCAGCATTCGTTGATTAATCAGGGTTGTTTAAGGAGAGGTACAGTAGATGTAATTTCTGTGATGAGCTATGAGGTAAAAGTTAGGCCTGGGCAATATATCCATGTTGGGATGAGACTAGGATTTTGCATATCACAATATAGTGATCGGCAAAAGTGTGGTCTTTTCCTCGTTTGCCTTATTTTATGCTTTCAAAAATGTAAAAAAGAATTTGCAGCCCTAGAAGCTTGTTGTGTTTTTTTTTTATGATCTTTTAATATTTAAAAATATATATATGGTATTTGGTTCATTTTTTTTATTTGATATTGTCAATAGTAAAAGTGCAGACCCAGATGCTAAGTGATTTTTGAATCATAATGGGCAATTCAATTCTGTCCCGTAACATATTCACTGCCATCCAAACGTTCACCATGTGACACTAGGTGGCGCTCTTGGCTAACATATGTCACTGTTTAAATGTGTAGTGAATTGAAAAATGAGGGTTTTTTTAATACTTTTAGAGCATATCCGTGTTCTTCATATGGGCATACCAAACAATGGATGCCAAAACAATGGGGAAAATTTTATGTTTGTGTATTTTTAGTAAAAGTCCATAAAAAGACAATTTTAATTACTTCCTGTTAGACCGCCCTTGTAATGCAATGTATGAATATGATATAGTACTTTATTGTCAGTTCACACTGAAATTTGCCTTACGACCCAGCGGCCATGTATGCAAAACACATATACACACATTTGACATAGCACAAAAAACAAAACAATATTACATACATAAAAGACATGAAGACAAGCGCAATGTCCACCGCTTAGATTACCCCATGGCTACTACAACTCCTGATTAAGCCTCAAAGTCGACTGGTGGACAATGGACTTCTTTAGTCTGACCTTATTGTATGCTGGGACACCATATCTCCTTCCTGAAGGTAGCAACCTATATTCTCCATACAACACATGGCTAGTGTTTGAGGTGATATTCCTTGCTAACCTTACGATGCTTTTATCATACGTGGATGTATAAAGTTTCTGAAGTGGTTGTCCAATAATCTTTGAAGTTTGAACAAATGTTCAGTTGTTGCAGCAGTTATGACTTTAGGGCTGCAGACATCCATACCAGGTGGTACTACAGTACTGAAGAACACTCATAATAACAGAAGTGAAGAACAAAAGAAGAATCCATCAACTAGCACCAAAAGATCTTAGACGGCGTAGGAATATTAGCAAGAACATGTTTAGTTTTATTTCGGTTAGAATTTATTGTAACATGAGATTTAAACCTGTTGATAACTTGCCACTTTGTTGGTTTTCTGTCCAGAATCGTCCATCTGTCATCACTTGTGCCCCTGCAAGCAACCGAAATTGCAACCTCTCTCACTGTCACATGAATGGCTGTGCTCCCAGTCCACCCATTGATCAGAGGAAGACAAATGGTAGGTTTAAGTCTTAAAACGGTTCATGCAATCCACCATCTGCCTAATAGTTTAGTAGTAGGGATGTTAATTTACAATCATCTCACAGATTTGAGTGCTCGATTCCACATCAATTTATGGGGGGAGTTAGATTAAACTTTAGAGTGCATCTTAGCCGAGCTTCGATAGTGGGTGTATTATGGAAAAAACAAGCATGTCACATGCTTGTATTATTGTATAATATGCACACAATGGCTCACATCGATGCCCAAATTATTTCATCATAATCCGCAATCCCTTTTATGGCATGGGAACGGCGTAGCTCCAATGTGTGTCTCAGAAACTAATCATGATATCCACATGATTAGACTTTTTTATAAGTACTTCTGGTTGCTATTAGACTCTAAACATCTCTCTGACTCCTTGTGTCCCTTCAGCGAACACGGTGTGTGATCCTGTGATTGAGGAGCACTTCCGTCGCAGCCTCGGTAAGAACTACAAAGAGCCTGAGCCCGTATCCAACTCCGTCTCCATCACTGGCTCAGTGGATGACCATTTCGCCAAGGCACTGGGTGAGACCACCTGGCTCCAGATCATGGCTAAAGGAGGGGGTCCCCAAAGTCCAGAGGGGAACTCATGAACCAAGAGAAAGATTGTTTGCCTCAAGTGCCGATTAGTTGAACCACAATCACTTCCTTAGTGTTTCCAGACGACCGCGCAGATCCACCGCTGTGCCATCCTTTGCCAAGCATTAACCACTTATACCCTGTATACTTTCGTAGGACGTCAAGCAGCGAATCTACAAGCTCGCAACACACAGCAAGCTTGTACATCTGCTACTTTCGCAAAAGATTCAACTATTTTGTACAATGTACACGCCTATTATGACATGCCCAGAATAGGGACGCTAGGGTTCATGTGGGTGACTTCCTGTAGCTACGAACAACACAAGTGATGTATTAGTTTGAATATGGTGCTCAAATAGGCTCTAAACCTATAGGTCAACTTCTTTTCAAATGGATCAACATTCAGTCTTTATTCTAAATTGTCGAAGAGTCCGGCTTTTCCTAGAAGAAACATGAACACTTCCACTGAGTCAACACACATTGATCCTCATTTATCAATCTAATGTAGCAACCATGAAAAGAAAATCAATGATGCGGTCAACGGTGGCAGAAATACAGTAGTAAATCACTCACTTCCCTGTGAGACTTTAAAAGAGCGAAATGAAAAGATGATCAACATTAAATGTTCATAAATGCGACTATTTGACTAACGTGAGTCAATTTCTCGTATTGAATAGCCACCATGCCAAACATAATTCTAGAGGATTGAGGCGAAGACCCGTTCCGTCATCTAGTCCCTAGCTGAGTCTGTAATATCCATGGCTTTCTGGAAGATCCATTGGCAAATGGCAATATTGTGCAGAACCCCACGGGTCAGAATATAGTCTTGACACTTTTCCAGGCCCACCCCTGCTGATCTAAGCGGCCCGTACGTGTTTGGATATACTGTGGAACCCGCAGCGTCACAAGTCTGCGGTGAAAAACGTTTTTGCATACATGAGCTGAGCCTTTACGTGAGATTTGATCGTCTGCTATGCTCGTGTCAAATCGACAGCAGATTGATAAATGCAGAGAATTGCATTGACATTATGCCCTTTTTTGCGGCTGTGAAAGTTTGATAAATGAGGGTCATTTTGTTGAGCTGCTTCATGCTACAGAAATGGGCCACATGGCTCGGCAAGGCTTACTTAATTATTGGGTTGACAGTCTTGATTTGGCTTGTGTAAACTGTACAATCATAGATTTGTTAGATATTTGCTAAATGATCAGGCTGTAACTGCTCTGTTTGTTAACCAAAGAAAGTCCCTGCCTTTTCCAACTACATACAAGCCATAGGTCTGGTTCCAGTCTTTGCGCAGTACTAACGCCCCATCATCTTTAAATTCTAAAATCATCCTGCTTATTTGTCTGTTTTTACTTGAAAAAGGACAACTGGGTCTGATTTGCACTATTGCGTTTGAGGCTGTTTTCAGGCAGCATTTTACCTTTTTTCCCCCCCCCCTCATTTCGTTATTATTTGAGCTAACTGGTTGAAGAATGTGTGTTGTGTTTGAAATCGTGATAATGCAATCAAGGCTCTGGTCTCCTATGGCCCCTTAAAACTTTCTTAATCTGAGTTTTCTTATTCAGAACTGGACTTATCCACTGTTAACTAAAGTTTGTCTTGTCTCGAGTCTTTATGCTCACTGTGGTTGAACACTTGGTAAGGTAGTACCAAGGATAGTAGGTTATTCCTCTTAACTAGGAAGCATGTTTCAAATAGCTGGTTTCTATTACAAACCTTATTCTATACTATTTACCCTCAGAATTTATTTTTTATCAGTAACCGTTTAGAAATACTTACTGCTGGTACAGTTGTACTTGATATATTTTTTGTATCTGGTTTTCATTAGTATATGTAGTGTAGGCATATACTTTAGCAATGGCATCCATCTACAAATCACAGCCTCTGGCAAGGTTGTCTGAAGGCAGTATAATGGGCTAGATTGCTTTGTTATTCTGTGGTACTGGATGCTATAGCTTTATGCATGACTGAATACTGCTAACATGAAGTCTCTGCAGAGACATTCTACCTGGTAATTGACATGATAATGCTGTTGGTAATGGATTTTATTTATTCTGGAAGTAACATAGCTTCACATTAACTTTTGCCATAATTTAAGATTCGGTAAAATCACTTGCCTGTTTTGTTTCTCTTTCCCGTCTATCGAGCATCTGAGAACATCTACATTCCTCCTTAGCATATGCCCTTTTCCTCTCAATTGTGAAAGGCAATACGCCTCCCTGGTGTATTGGCGTCTTTAATGTTATGATGATTGCGCATTGACATTCCACCAACACCATCGAACATTTGTCAGTCACTTAAAGTGTTGTTTAATCAGTTGAGTTTTGTGCGTGGGGGTGTTGTGTCCACTTAAACACAGCTGATGCTTTAGTGTGACCTAATAAGGATCTATAGACTTGTGCATAAAAGTAGGAGTACCAGTAAGTCTGAGTTGTTATGCAGTTGCGTTTTGTTTAATTTGTACGTTACCACCCATCTGAAATGATCTATTAACGTAGCATAACCCATGTGTCAACACTGATGAAAAATGGTATTGTAAATTGAGATTTTCCTTAAGTCAACTGTCTGCGAGAAAAGTATGCTTGTGTACTTGCTTTTTACTAATTTACACTGTTTTGAAAAATGAATATATACGCTACCGTCTCTTCTTTTGTTTTTTAGTTGGATATCGGACAACAAGACTATCATTACGCCGCGCGTAATGATGAATAGATATATTTGTTTTTTATTAAGAACAATGTACTCATGTAGCATGGATCCTCATTATATTCTAACCATGCATTTTATCTCTTTAAAAGTTGATCTTTTTTCCACCATTGTCAGAGGTGTAGTAATAAGTGCAGGAACACATCAATTAGCGAAGACTTTAAGTACAGTGTCATGGTGACATCGGTACTAACCGCCGGTGACAGTCTGTATACCACAGTAAGGGACTATCACAGGATCTACCTGTTTGACACAAGTTGATCCTCTGATACGTTTATTCCAATGTTATTTAATTGCTCTACTTTGACTGCTTTTGCCTCCTAAGACAAGTTGCTGAAACTAACTCCAGGTGTCATTCACATGGAAAATAAACATTTAAATATATATATATTTTTTGGGTTAACTTTTGGCCTTTTTTCTCCAGAAGAAAATGCCACTGTTTTGTACTTGATTTCTTCTAAATAAAGATACAAATGCATTTTGGAATATTTATTTTGTCAATTTATATCCTAAAATGTTGCATAGTGTAATCGCCACGAGTGAGATTGTTTTACTCCGATTCTAACTAGTTTGATGACTGATGTTAGTACAGGATATAAGTAACATTTTATTTTGTCTGAGGACAACCCCTTTTTGGAACCAAGTATCCAGGCCCTGACATAACCTAGTTTATCCTAGCCTGGCTAAAGCCAGACGCGAATCAGCCTTTGGCAAAAAAATAATTGCCTGCCAGTGCCAGTGTGATATGAGTCTGACTTTAGCCAGGCTAAGTTTATCCACCAATTCATACAGATCCAGTTTACAATTAAATCTTATCAGACAATTTGAAAGGAGTATTCCTCTATTTCCTGTTTTATCATCAATTTGGCATCTTCAGTTCATGCGTTAGTTAGGGGTGTGCACTTAGAGTATATATTAATAGAGACGTCACCGGATTTCTCCTCCCATCCACTTGCATTTAGTTGCTCAAAAGCGCATGAGGTGATTTCACTCCTCCTTCCGGGCTTGGAACAGAGTGCACTCTGGGATGCATTTGGGCCAAACACATGAACGAGTACCGTGTGTGCGTGCACTGCGAGCGAGTCATGGACGAGCGCCGCCGTTGTTGTGTATTGCTTGGCGCGTTCATGTGATTGGCCCAAATGCCGCTCAAGCTGCAGTACCGACTTTCGGCCAACGTGTAATTTCGCTTCAGTGTTTCCTCTCGGTGACGTCTCTATTAATATATACTCCAAGGGTGTGCAGGACAAACACCCAGAGCTAAGCCCACAAGCTTGTCTACGTACTAAATTAACTGGGACAATTGTATTTATGGCTTGACTTGATTAGGCCAATGTACCTCTGGCTGTATACAAGACAGGTGGGCACTTATAGCACTTGCCGTAGTACTTGTAGCCTCGACCTCCTACAGGCGTATGCATAGGCTCAATTTATGTAACTTAAATAGCACTTAATGTAAGACATATCACTCTATAGTGTATAGGTTCCTTAGATAGATATTCCATTGTTAAGCTTACGTAGGATTTATGATTACTTTTTATGTTTTGATTACCATGTTTACCATGTTTTTTGTTCTTGCTTACTGTAATTCGCTCTGGATTAAGAGCGTCTGCTAAATGCCTAAATCGTATAGGGACATCTGGGCACCATATTGTTGGGATGACTGGGCAGCTGGACAGGTGGTCACCAAAACCATCTGGGCGCCTGGACCATTTAGCCCCATTTATGAATTATGATACTACTTACTTACCCATAACAGTTTCATCGTCATCACCACTGAACCATGATTGATTGATGTTTTTATTGACACAAATGCATAGCTTATAGCCTATCATGGCATGGCCATATTTGCACATATCTGTCAAAAGCGGATAAAACACCAAAAAGCCAGAGAGCTTATTTCCATTGTGGTGCTTTGCTTTGAGCAAATGACGTGTGACAAAGTATTACAAATGATACACCTGAGTGATACACTTGAGTTTAACTAGTCTTGAACTGACCCCATTCTTTCACACTGATATTATGGTGGTTAGCAAATGATAGGCATTTGGCCTACATGTAGCTATCTCTCAGCTGGTCAGTAAGAAAAATAGATTCACTGACGGAAACGACATCAATGCTCTTATGACTGTGCTGCTACCTTGTATAATTCTCAGTTTCTGGCCATACAGTGATGTTGCAGACTGTTGCAAGCACAGCCTGCCTTTCACATAACTTGTTGTAGGTTATATCACAGAATAACAATAGGGCATGGGGCCTATATGTAAGTTACGGGGACCCAAGTGGGGCCTTTCACTTAACTGGGTCGGGCCAGCTCTGATTGCTTTTTTTAATGTTTTCTTTGCGGCTTTCGCCTTTTATTTTATATTTTTATAGAGGGACTGACAGGAATTGGGGGAGTGACATGCAGTAAAGGCCGTTGGGATCGGGAGTCGAACCCACGGCACACTGCCAGACTTGGACTACCGGCCAAGGTGCCTGGACCGCTGAGACACGGCCCAGGCCACTCTGATTGCTTTTAATGTGATTCTTTTTCGTGGTGAAATGGTTCATGAGAACAGATTTCCCAGAATAGGCTTGCATTGCAATTTAGTGCTAAATCTCTCTTATCTCCCACAGCGGGCTGATCACTTTGTGTTTAGAGGTCGTTATGGCTCTAAGAAGAAAGTCGCCGGTTTTCCGGCTCGCCGCGGTTTTAGTGCATTTTAGTTTTACTTCACCTTTATTTAAATTGCATTGAATTGAGAGAGAGAGAGGATAGTTGTTTAGAGTTTGCACTACATGAAGTAGGAATGCTAAAGTTTAAACACCATTGAATTCTCAACCAGCAGATGGCAGTGTCGATCCACTGAAGATTCTCCAAAAGTCTAGTCATTGGAGAGCAAAGACCATCATCACCCAGGGAAGACTGATGTGAATCCAACATTCTAATAGTCTATGTATTTATATTAATTGTGTAAATATACATTTTGTATGTAAATAAGGCCTAAAGGTAGCACAACCTGAACTTGATAGAACTGGGGTTACTCAACATTATTCAGGAGGTTACATTGGTTTGATACATTTCTTTTTATACTTTCTTCTTCACAGTGGGTGTAATTACGTTCTAGAAGCATATTGCTCATTACCTATATTATAACATTTAGGTATGAATAGAATCCTTGGAGTAGCCTCAAATATAATGTAAAATAACATTCTCATAAACACATTCATCTTCAGTTTGCCTATAATTTGAATTTGCCCAACAACCTTAGCTAACCTAAATCTTCAAACTGGAGAAGCATCTTTGGGTTTCCTTTTTTGTTTTGTTGTACTATAGGTCTCACCCCTCAGGCTCAAATCTGCTCAAAAGCCTCTACAACAGACCCCTGCCTCCACAAGATTAGGCCTCACTATTCACCAACCACAATGCCATGCTTCCTCTACGGCTACGCCATGCCTTCCAAAGACTCCTATGGGATTATGTCGACCGACGCGGAGAGCCACCGGCCACGTATCCCTGCCTGTGCAAAACTACACACACACACACACACACTGTATCACTGTACTTGTGGGGACATCAACATTTTAGGACAACAATTTTATGAATGCCATTTCCCTAAAGCCTGTTATGTGTTACCACCGAAAATAGCTTATCTACAAGCTCACAAAGTTGTGAGCTCATAAATTACATAGCCAAGTTTTCAGTGCACGCATTTGTTTTAACCTTAAAACAACGATTTATCTTGCGAGTACCAGTAAATGGTCCTCACAATGTCTTAAGTGTAGCCTACTGACACTTGGCCCTCACAAGTATAGTAATACAGGTACGCACGCACGCACACACAGATATCAGAGCACAGTCAATGACATGTAGACATGGGGGGGACATGGGGGGTGCAGATCAGGGAGACACTTCAGGGTCATGCCACATCCAGGCTGGCTCTCCTTACAGTGTGAAGGTTGTGAGGAGCACCATGACACCAGAGCTGCTCCCTCAACCTCTCTGCCCTGCCGCCAATACTGCAATGTAGCAATATTCTGTTACAAGTAAATGTCCGGAACATTTATTTGGGTAATCAAATGTTCAGAAACTTAACTTTGGTCCATTATTTCTCCACTTTATAATACCGATTGGTATTGTGTTTTATATCATTTTAATCGTTGATTAGTCACCTTTACAACGAGGCATAGACATTGCAAAGAAAAATGGCAAGTTGGTATTCACCCTTTCTTTGAGTTGCTTAGTGCATTGAATGATTGCACTCTCACACAGTAATAGGAAAAAACAACACATATTGGCCATTTTTACACTTCATTAATTGTACACTGTTAGGGAACTCAGTAGCATCTGGAAGATCCATATGCAGCCGCAACAGCTTGGTATGGTATGGTATGGGGCAGTATCGCTCTCACAGGCAAGACAGAACTTGCCAGTAACTTGCCGCAACTTCCCATATCTTCAGAATCTGGGACCTAACACCATCCTCCAGGATGACAACGCTCACCCCCACAGAGCCAGGATCATCACAGAGTACCTCCAGAATGTAGGAGTGGAGAGGATGGAATGGCCTGCCGTGAGTCTTTGGTGTGCTGTACATGGCAGTGACCAACAGAACCACGTTGGATGACTTGCAACAAAACCTGATTGAGGAATGGGATGTGTAAGAGTGTAAAATTAATAAAGTGTAAAAATGGCCAATATGTGTTTTTTCCTTATTACAGTGGGATAGTGGAATCATCCAATCCACTAACTAAGCAACTCAAAGCAAGGGTTGAATACCAACCATTTGCCATTTTGGCACATTTTGTGTGGGAGCTACATACGTTTTGCTGTGTTGCTCATTCCACGAATGCCCGATCCTTACAATCTATACCTTGTAAAGTCGTAAGTACAGAAAATTAGACATAGTCAAGTAAAGTAAAAGCTAAATGGTACTTAACTACAGTACTTGAGTACATGTAATTAGGTATACTGTACACCACTGCTCTTATTGAAGCTTGTAGTAGAGAAGGTAGAATGTGACTAAGTACATTTACCCAAGCAGTTGTACTTAACCTCTTAAACCCCATAATATGGTTAAGTGGAGTCTAGTACTACTAGTAAATACTAGTGTATTTTCAGTTTGTTATTGAGGGGAAAGATTTAGCTGAAAATTGCCGCTGTGAAGCTTGTCGATCAGTTTTTTTCTGTTCTTTTCCTGTGGATAGGCACATTTTGACAAGGCGCATTCATACTCCACCACCATTATTTGACATTTACATCGCAGATTGAGATTATTAATACAAAACATACAATAACCATAGAAGACTTTGGAAGTGTAATTGTAATTAGTATATTGTTATGCCACAGCCACTACCTTTTTACTTTTACTCAAGTAAACTTTTCACTACAGGCCTTTTTTATACTCTTTCCTCTTCTACCCTGAATTTGAACCTGGTCAAAGTGCTGAGATGTTTTGGTATTGAGCTAATAGAGCCAGGGATAAAGTGAATCCTGATCTTCAGGTCACAGATGCTGTGTCTAGGTGACCTTTGACACGATTAATTGTCTCCATAGCATAGCAGGGGGACAAAGAACAACCACCCCGATTGTATGAGTGCTATTGTATTAACATTACTCTACCATACAGATTGCACAAAATCTAAATGTATAGTGCCACATTTTTTAAGTAAACTCGTAGTACTTTTTCCACTAAGTAGAACATCAGTGCAGCCCTGCCTCTTCTTATTGACGGTAGCGAGGAGGAGCATGACATCAGCGCTGGTCTCTCAACCCCCCCTGCCTCCTCTCATTGCTGGAACACGGTGATGCCACTGCTGCCTTCAGACGTTGGTCAAGACACATATCTGTCCAACCACGTATACACGCGCGCGCCATTTTCTCCTTGCGGTTACGCAATGGGATAGAAGAACCAATGATCAGCCTGGCTGAAACGGTGCACTCTGGACATGGGATGGTGAAACTGTTAATTAATCAATTGGAATCGATTTAACAAAATTTGATTTGAATAAAATAATAGATTTTTAAAAATACCAAAAATAGCAGATCTACAAGATAACAATGTGTCGCATCGTGACGTAGAGCTTGTAGATCAGGTGTTTCTCTCTATTTTTGTCTGACAAGTACAATAAATCATAAAATAGGTTTCATCTGATGAATCAATTTACCATATTATAAAGATGAATTATCTTGATATATATATTTTTTAAACCCTGTGCTTCTCGATTATTCGATTAATTAAAAAAAAACAATCGATATAATTTTCACTAAGGAAACAATCGATATTTGCAGCCCTAGATGCGAGGTCATTAATTCCACGCAGGATAAAAGAGTCATTTCACGGGGTTAATGGAAACGTGTCCCTTTCTCTCTCACATGTGGAGCCTGCATGCGCGTCGGCTCGCGCAAACGTCTGATAGAGATCTCCCTCCCTCCCTCCCTCCCTCCCTCGTTTTGCATAATTCCAAATTTGCTGTGACTTGATCAGAACGCCAGGCTGCAGCAGCGCTATCTGCAGCATCCGCATCCCTGAGTGCGCGGCATTTCGGGAGAATTTGCATGATTGCCCGTAGATTATTTGAACATTATCTACGCCCCCCCATCCACCCCCCCCCCATTCCTTCCACGTCGCTCTGCTGTGACGATGCACACACATCCTTGGGGCGAAATAATCTAAAATAGATCGTACAAGAAAACGGAGTATTAGAGGCGCACAACGGCAGCGCATGCATGCATGCAGTTAGGAAGGAAGGAGCGCTTCATCATGGGCAGACTTGAGTCATGATGGCAAGATCATGCACCCTGAGCCCACAGCCCAACACACCCGATTACCAAGCACGTCATCTCCAAATGCAGCCACGGCCCCGCAATGGGTCGCCAGCAAAGGGGAAACAACATACCACACACACATGCACACAGAGACACACACAAACCTGTCTGTGGTGTGTAGTGTGGGGGTCAGTGATGGTGTGGGGTGGAGCGTATATAAGGTTGAAGAGAGCAATGACTGCCAACCCTTTCAACCTCAAGAACTAGTTTGATTATGCATTATGCCATGGATACCCATACTCTAAGGGTCCATTTGGTTCGTAACTATCAACTAATTCTAGCTGGGGACCCTCCATGGTCAAGGACCCCTGGAGGGGTCCCCGGGCTGGGAATAGAGGAGTGATGGAGGTTCTCTCTGGCCTCATTTATACACCATAGTGCAACAGTGTTGCAAGTGACACCGTCGTGCGATGTGGTATATCACTATTTCGCAACATCGGGTCGCCAAATGGACCCTTTTATGGGACCATATAGTAAAATAAATACAGTGAATTTGACACTGTAGCTAACCCAAAAAATATCAAATTGGGGTCCGAAGCCTATAATCTAGCAACCCGGGGGAGGGGGTGGGTCCTTGAAATGAAAAGAGGTTGAGAATCCATGGTATAAATGAAGCTTAATGGCGGAGCCTCATTCATTGTGTCATGTGGACTGCTGGCGATGGCATAACCTCTGTGGAAGGAGGAGAGGACAGGCCGGTCACTGTGGATCACGGTCTTCCAGTGAACAGAAACAGACCCTGTCAGGGCGTCTCAGCATCAGTTTGCCGCTGCGCACGACCAACGCCACACTCTGCCAATCGCTCTTCCCCTTCTTCACTTCCGCCTACCATCGGTTGAGACGTCTCCCATTTGTTAGGAGCCTTCCTTTGCGTGTTGAAGCCTAATGATCTATAGTCTCGTTGTACGGCGGTGTCGCTTGCCATCGAGTTATTTTCAGCATAATGCCGCTGCACGACAAAGTATAAGGATTGTCTTAGTCCTATTGTATTCTCCATCGGTCTCTGAAGTGTTTGACCTCTTTCGGAGCGATCGTTGGGCCAGTTTATCGTTTTTTTCCTTGCTGGCCGTATGGCGCCTGATACAGCCAGCATATTTTAGGGACACATTTGGCGTAGGTTTCATAGAATTATGCATTATTGATTCTTATTTGAATGATTGATTATGAGGGCCATCTGCTTGTAAGACAGAGTAGCTGTGAGGGCAATATATGATATTATTGCCGACACCATTTTGTTCTCCCTGGAAGATAATGGAATTGTTTCCAATTAGAATAAACAAATGGTCTGAGTTTAGTAGCTCTTGTTAAACAGGGACCACATTTTTTTCCCTTCATACCTTATGAGATCAGTACCCCATTTAATGACCTTTTCTGTAAACGACGGCCAGCAAGATGTTGGTAATGGAGACGGCAGGGTTTGGAATATTGAACCATCACTAAGGGGCATTCTCATGTCTCATTATCAGTCTCGTTAGGGCCCTACATTACAGCTGCTTGACTGAACAGCCTTAATAAGGAAAGTGACCCAACACCAATAGCAATGTTTCTCCAGTCACATCCATCTCTCTCTCTCTCTCTCCCTCTCCATGTGTGTGTTTAGCAGTCACACAGTCAGCCATGTGTGTGCTGAAGATGTTACATAATGCCCTCCTTTCACAACACTCCAGATCAAAGGGAACAATCCAGCGCAGAAAATTGCTCCTTGCCGATTTCCCTTCTCTTCTCTTCTCTTCCACCATGTTACATTGTTCTGGGAGCCTGGCGCAGCCAGCAGAGACCAACCAATACAGTATATTTTCTGCATCATCATTCCCCTTCATGTTGTAAAAGCCCACGCAGAACGATCATCAGAGGTTTACGGTAGCAAACAGACGACCAGGTTACGCATGATGATCAGCACAGAGCAATGGCAATAAAGACACTTCAGATGATGCTGAGATCTTACAGCTGCCTATGTGATCTTCTCTCATTCATTGGCAGCACATACTGTATGTGTTCACCGTTAAGAATATGCTTGAAAGATCATACAGATATACAGTACCAAGGAGAGATTCATTCAAATGAAAGGAAAGAGTCCATGGTCACGCATACCTTTTTTGTTTTATTTTTTCATTACATTTTTCACATCCAGATGAATGCCCAGATGACTTAAAATGATGATGCTATGATTTTGAAATAACTGCTTTCGGAAGCCTCTCTCGGCAATGCAGATTCCTTTTTGTTAGCCACTTAAACCTTATATAGTTCATTGACCGGATTCCCCCGTGGTCTATACTACTAGGCCTCTCCCCCACCCCCTCTAAATCACATCTCTAAACCAAAACCAGCAGATCACAATCCATTGCGTTGCACCAAATGTTCGGTCCCAGAATAGGGAATGCTAGGGTTCATGTGGCTAATTGGTGTGTGTGTGTGTGTGTGTGTGTGTGTGTGTGTGTGTGTGTGTGTGTGTGTGTGTGTGTGTGTGTGTGTGTGTGTGTGTGTGTGTGTGTGTGTGTGTGTGTGTGTGTGTGTGTGTGTGTGTGTGTGTGTGTGTGTGTGTGTGTGTGTGTGTGTGTGTGTGTGTGTGTGTGTGTGTGTGTGTGTGTGTGTGTGTGTGTGTGTGTGTGGTCGCATTACTAACACTGTCCCTAACCCTAACAGCATGCTAAGCCACGTAGTTAATTATGGGCATAGTCCCCGTGTATTCAGCCTCACTGAATATTGTGGCACCGCTGCACGATAATACCTCACAGGTACGCATCCTCAGGCAAGAGAGGACATCAAATGCTGTCAGATAGACTGTGCCTGTCCACAGCCTGGTGAGGATTGAAATAATGAGCATGCACTGGGGAAATACTGCCCCAATTCTTCTGGGTCCGTGGGGGACATGAAGCCAGCGGTCGAATAAAGGGCAACCAAAAAGGTCAACGGGAGGAAGCAGGTCTTCCGAAAGGGAGGTAAAGATGATTTAACAAATATAAATGTGTCCCCATAGCTGCTACTGCTGTTATTGGCCAAGTACATTTTGTCTGCATTTAATGCATCATATAACTACGGTGCTAAAGGACACTTGAACCAGGAACCTTCCGGTCCACAAATGGCTGCTCTACTTCCTGAACAAGGACTATTAAAAGAGGACAGGAAGCGAAGACCGTACGGTGGACTCCATGTTGCTCCCTGGAAGGAAAGAAACTTGCACAATGGGCTATATGCAGCCAACACTTCCGCGTTCAGCTTCCTTGGTCTCAATTGCGCATGTTTCTTGCCATGTTTCTTGCCACTACCAACCTATTTAAGAAACATGAACATGTAATATGACATTATAACACCAGTAATGCACAATGCTCGCACACAATCTGTGTTTTGATGATGCGTGATATGTGTTCTTATTTAGTTTTACATTAGGCCCTAGATTCCCCCCATTAATACTCCTATACGGTAGTTATGCTTTCACTCCACGAAGAATTGAATTAATGAAGTTGTGTTCAACGCAAGTTCAGGAGTAGAGACCACCCTCTGCTTGGCCACTCCCCGTTCTCAATCGCTTCCCTGGCTGCCTCCACTCATTAGCCACTCCCCATTAACAATCACCCATATCCACTACACCTGCCTCCACTCACCACAGCCAATCATGGTTACAATCAATCACCACAGTATAGATACAATCATACACCTGCGATCTCTCAACCAACTTGTTTGTTGTGCTTCACATCCTCCTCCACCGCAACCTCCCCCTTCCTACTCTATTCTCACTCTTCTGTCTGTCTCTACCTAATCCATGCAGGGGGGCAGTGACGAAGCAGAGACGACAGACTGCTCACCGAATAGAGCAACGCCCCCACACTCGCCCGATCTTGGTTTCCTCATCAATAAACCATTAAACTTAAGTAGAGGTGTGGTCTATTAATCGTTTACCCGCCAGGAACATAGGAATATTAACACGTAGAATCTTGTAGCCTGCCACAAACGGAAAAGCCGTTTTAACAGCGATGTATTCATTAATGCATGTTTTAATACGATCGTATCGAAATCTACCGTCCGTTAGCTTTGTTATGCTTCTGACACAATGGGCGCGGCCATTTTGAAAATGCGCGCGCATCCACTAACATTGCCGGCTCTGTTTTCAGACGGCTTTATCTCACAGAAGCGACATTGCAGAGGACGCTTTGTCCCAGACAAGCGTTTTCAACGGCCTGTAGCAGGCGCTGTGATACTCGCGGTCCACTTTTTCCACCACCGACCGAGAGAACGAGCACCAGCTTCGTCAACACACACGGAATGGTTTCATAGTAAAATGCGATACGGATATTTGGCTCTTCAAAGTAAGTGTCACGCGTGATTAAACCATGGCAATACGCAATCGAGGGATTAATTAATGGCGGCAGGCTAAGAGTTAGTGAAAAGAAGCAAAGGGCTAATTGTTCAATTAGCCCTTCGCAAAGCCCCACCCACTCCACTCTGCGATGGCAAGCTGTCCTTCTCAAATGAAGAAAAAAGTGGAATGTCCGTACACGATTTTTGAGTGGTGCAACCACTCCTATAGACAGCCATGTGTGTGGCTGGGTCCCTGGGTCTGTCTGTCCCTGTGTCCCTGGCTGTGTCCAAGCACGAAAATAGCGTTATAGCGTTTGTTCACCACCAAGTGTCACTGTTGCACAACACACAGACACAGACACACACAGGCCATGGAGGAGGGCGTACAGTACAGCATAAGTACAGTACAGTACAGCACAAGTACAGTACAGTACAGCACCACTCACTTCAGACGGGTCTGATTTTTTCTTCATTTGGTCACTTTTTGGGTCCAGCACCGTATCCGGAAACTGGGATGTGCATATCGTTTTCCTTCTTTAAGCTGTTCACCCATTGTGCTGCATGTTAAAGGAGCATTCAGTGATTTGGGTGATTTGGAACCCCCCCCAGTCCACCCGATAACAAGATGTGCACATTCACGCACTACAGTGGGGGGACATGTGACAGGCCAACACCAAGGCCCACCTCCGCTCGATCATGATTTGCCAGAAGGCCCCTCTATCCTGATTGGATGAAACCTAGGCCACATGGAGGAACTCCTTATATGGTCAGCACACACATTATCACAAAAAACAAAAAATAAGTGATATTGAATTCCAAATCGATCATTTCAGTAGCAAGACCTTCAAAATGTCTTCTAAATCTAGTCAACAAGGCCTGCAGTAGGCTATGCACTGGACAAATGTGCATGCATGACATTATTTCAATAAACTAGTAATACAGTGATTAGTATTACCCACACGGGTGGGTCAGTCGTGTAACTTTCCCGACGTTAAGCTGTGTATGTTTTGAACAACACAGCCATGCAAAATAACATTGACAGCTATGAGGTGTCGAAAGCTTGCCACCCTTAGCAGGTTGCTATTTGGATTGGCATTGGACAATCGCTTTTGGGGTGGGGCTTAGCGAAGGGCTAATTGTTCAGCATTCGATCCCCTCCACAGTCAGAGCTAGTGTGTTGCACGTGGTTCTCCCTCTAAGGCCTCATTCACACGTACCAAACACCAATCAAGCAAATGTTTGGTCGTTTTTTTGCTGGTGGTGTTCTGCCCCATCCCCCTCATCAAACAAAAATGTTTGGTCAAACCATGTGACTCCCATTGGAAAAGCATTGTGGTGGCCCAAAAAAACTAAAAAATGACCAAACATTTGTTTGATTGGTGTTTGATACGTGTGAATGAGGCCTGACTCTCAGCCCGGGGTGTCGGGGCTACAGGTGAACCGAGAGTGAAAGCATCTTTAGGCTATTCTAGCACATGCATGCGTGTTGCAGACAGTACAGTGCACAGTGTGGCGATGGCGTGGCAGCAGGAAAGGCGGCTTTCACAGTGGGTTTTTGTTACACAAATTGTTATCACACCTGACAGTGTCTGGTTGTGGATCCAGTGGTGCACATGGTGTGCGTAGGTGTGTTTGGTCATCTGTGGGGCAGGGTGGTCGAGTGCATGGAATACATAAATAAATCTAATCTCATGACTGAACCACAATCTGTGATTTGTGACCAGTGTGTTCTATCTTATTTTTATGTAGTTATTTTTATCTATAATTGATAGAATAAAACTTTCAATGGATTCTGTTACTATTGGGTAATATGCTAAATAACATCTACGTTCTGGAAAGGCATCATTTTCAAGATGGCGTCCACGACGGCTGCCGGGAGCTTAACACTTTCACCTCTATTAATGAGTTGCCCAAGTTAATACGTATTGTAGAACACTTTCTCTGCGATTCAGTTTTACCTAGTCATAAGGGGAATCCACCGGACATAATGCGATATGAGACGAGTTTTGATGACGTCATTGCAAACAGGTCCATCGCACTGTCGATCTTCCTACATTTTTAGTATGTTATTTAGCATACCCAATAGTAACAGAATCCATTGAAACATGTCTTCTATCAATTATGGGGGTTTCAACCATATACTGATTTATCTAATATTGGATTCATTGCAAACAGACCACTAGGGGGCAAGCCCAATTGGTTTGCGATGTTTTTTAAACCCTTAAGCCCGGATACTTAACACTATGCCAACAGTTTTCATGAATTCCCTCCCAGCTAGTATTGAGGTGTGTGTGTGTGTGTGTGTGTGTGTGCGTGCGTGCGTGCGTGCGTGCGTGCGTGCGTGCCCGGTTCAGTTTGTTGATAACTCCTCAGCTCACTAGCATAAAGAAGAGGTCACTGGCGACTATGCAGACTAGCTCGTTGCACTCTTTGAAGCACCTGAGACTCCTCTTACTCAGGCCTGGATTAGTTAATTAATTTAGGCGTTATGTGCAGTTATTTTGGCCTATTCCCGGCCGCCTCCCCTGCCCCAGAGTGACAAACCAGGCAGTAAAAAAATTTCTGTGGAGCTAAAAGATAAGGTCCCCCTGATGCCCAAGGGCCCAATGGCAGTGGGCACATGCCCAAAGTGTCCATATGGTAGATCCGGCCCTGTTCTTACTGCATAGAGCACTGCTTCCCATACAGTGGGTCGGGAACCATATTTGGGTTTTTATGGGTTGCGACTGTAAATATCCCACTTTTTATTCGTTTACTATACATACAAAGTATAAGTATTTCATGAAATGAAAATGAAATCATTTCCATGAATACATTTTAAAAAGTTTAAAGACGGGGTGCATTGGCTTTTTGGAGCATTTTATTTTGAAGTCTAACTCTGAAACGGAAAGCTGTGTGTTTTTGAACTGGAATCAGAACATTGCATCCCTTTAGGGTATGGGACATAGCTCTGCTACATGCGCGTGCACCATAGAGTTACCTGTATAAAGGAGAGTGCGGACCGAGGAGCGACAGTGGCTCAGTGGTGTTTTGAAGCACCCGGAAGACGGGGGGCGTTACCCTGGTTGGGCGTGGAAGGAACACGATATTCTAACCAGTTCCTTTCCCCTCCATCAGGTGCCCCGGCTGGCCAGGGGGAGGACGTTTAGAGACCAGGATTACTGCATGTTTTTGAGGGGCGCTAGCCCCTCCTATACACAGGTGTAATGGTTGTCTTTAGTTCAATGTTTGTTTTGTAAACGCATTGACAATGAAGGGAAAATTTACGTCATAATGTGTCAATTACGTCATATTGTCTCTTTATTGTTAATGGCATTTAATGTTTGTGTTTGCACCGTTTGTTTTACATCACCATTACATCACCTAATCAACATGAGTTAGACTTTCATATATTAGCGCCCCTCACTTCACTCGGGTGTGATTTTTTGCAAGGATACCTACCCTAGGGCCTAGGGGACATGCCAGGAGAACATGCAAACTCCACACAGAAAGGCCCTTTCACCAACCCCACCTAGGGTATGGGCACTGATGACGCGGAGGAGAGAACACGCCTCCAGCGCCCACTGTGTCCCCTTTATAGTCAGTTCTTTCATTTGTTTTAACCTATACTGAATGTTACTTTAAATAAACTGTGTCTTCAACATTAAGATTTAGTCTTCCTTGTATTTGGGTCGAACTATAAAAACGCCTTGACGGTTGAAGTCATGCCTATAGAGCACCCTGGGCTTGGTGTTGTGTGGTTCTTTGGACTGGCTTGCTTTTGGAGAGGCACCGTACCTTTTTGGATGGGTACAATGTTCTCCTCACTGAGCCTGATACAGTACATAGGCTGTAATACAGACAGGAGAGTCCGTCAATGTCCCCACTGTGGACTCCCTCTGGGTCATCCCCATGGTCCCTATGGGTTAGATAAGCGGGGAACATAGAACAAACACAAGACTTTCTCAAAGAAGTCCCTCGTCAATCCCTCTGTACAAACAGACCACTCTTGTACAGAGGTTACTTTCTTCTAAAAATCAGATCTACATTTGGTTCGTGTGCCATGTCGCGACGCATCGTGAGCTACAGTAGATCGCCTATTTTCGGTTGTGTAACACCGCCACACAACAAAGTGTAAATGAGGCTTTATTAGGTTGTAGTCTGATCCGTCGAGGCTGGGTGAGGGGGGTGGAGCCCGAGGAGGACTCTGGGAAGGAAGGGAGCTGTGGCCCTGCCTGATCCTCCTCACTCATCAGTGAGCACAGAGCCTGAGTCTGTCTGACAGATCACAATGCAAATCACCACATCACAAGTATGATTCACTGCAGCCCCCGAGTCCCGCTCTGTCCTGAAGGCCCTTAGACCCAAATAATTGCGCGCGTTTGTGTGTGTGTGTGTGTGTGTGTGTGTGTGTGTGTGTGTGTGTGTGTGTGTGTGTGTGTGTGTGTGTGTGTGTGTGTGTGTGTGTCCTATAAGGCTAGAGAGAGCGAAAGAGAATGGACGGGTTACATACAAGGGATTACATACAGTATATAACCCATTAAGATCTGAGGTTGATTCTACAAATGCCTTCTAAATAAGTAGTTCTCACACTGAAGATTTTTCAAAAATATTCAAATGTTGCAGATGTACAAGCTTGTAGATCTGCACTTTTTGAATAGCCAACGCTAAAATCTAAAATGGCACGGATGCTTGGGAGCTGGGAGCTGGGAGCTAACTGGTGCTATTGTCCCTATGAAACAAAATAATAAAAAACAAGTGAAATATAAAGGCTTTGCACATTATGACCACGCTATGACCAGCTCCGTGTGTGTGTGCGTGTGTGTGTGAGAACAGGCATCATAGATGCCTGTCAACCATTTTCAAATAGATTGTCTGTCTATAATGTCGTTATTCGTAAGTCTATAGGGTTCAAATGGTTGAAATGCGGTGGCAAGAATGTCTGCATATGTATATTTTGTCTCTGTTGGGTGGAAACCTCATATGTCCAAAACTGTTACTTTTCAGGATTCAAATTCAAAAGCAGCAAATCGACAAGCTCGAAACGCATTGCTTGCGGATCTGCTACTTTTGATGCTTTTGTGTTACACTGTAGTATGATCAAGTTCAAGTAGGCCGTTAATCTATGGACAAAACCATTGCCACTGCAGACGGGACGGTGCTCGAGCGAGTCGGGGACTTCAAGTACCTCAGGGCCTGGACTGCCTCAACTGAACAGGATCTGAAGGTTCGGAGAGCACTTGCCTGGAAAGCCTTGCACAGGATGAGGAGAGTGTGGAAATCAGACATGGGAGAAGACCTTAAGAGGCGGCTGTTCATAGCTACTGTGGAGTCATTACTGCTGTATGGGGCCGAGACATGGACCCTCACAGTACAACAGGAAAAAGCCTTGGATGGAGTCTACACAAGAATGCTACGAATGGCACTAGGTGTCACATGGACGGACCGCATCAGAAATGTGGACCTCTATGGGGACCTACCACGGGTCACGGACAAAGTCAGAGAGAGAAGGATGAGGCTGGCAGGGCACTGCGTCAGGCACCCAGAACTTGAGGCAAGTAAATTGACTCTATGGGAGCCAACCCAGGGCAAAGCCAGGAGGGGAAAGAAGCGTACCACCTATGTATAGACGTGCTGCGGCGCGACAGCTTGTCTGACAACACTGCAGAGCTCAAGAACCTGATGTTGGATAGGAATTTGTGGAGGGCAGCGATCCAGGAATCCCGAGTTGGTGTTGGCTAGACCTCACTCTCGCAGCAGCAGCAGCAATCTATGAAAAAACACAGAAAGTTAGAATATGGAGATAAGAGGTTTCTGCCCGACTGAAGTGTGCCTTATTATGCTCAGACATTGTAATGGGAAATCAAGGGCATAATCACATGAGCATGACACGTCACGCAACAGCAGGAGCAGTACCGTTACATGTGAAGCATGTCAGTGCGCTACGTTTACATGTAACGACCTGCCAAAAACCATCACATCAACATCGGCAGGCACACTCGGACAAGCACATACACATAATAATGTGTAGCGTATGCACATGTGCACACACACTTTCACAGCCGCACACATGCACACAGGCCCACACACAAACGCACAGCCACACACAGCTACACACACGCACACATGCACACATTCTTGATTTCAGGTGTTAAGCTGCATAGTAATTCACTTGATACAGAGAGTAGAGAGATGTTTGTGTGTTGTCACCTCCATGTAGGTAAAGTAAAGGTCAGCCACACAACTTATCCTGTTTGATGTTGAAAGAATTGTTTGATTTTTTTTCCTTCTTTTTATTTACCCCTTTTTCTCCCCAATTTAGTCGTTATTCCAATTGATTCCCCACACACATTGGTATGTTGCCACTGTGGTAGTAGTATCCTACTGACTCACTTACCAGTGAGGAGTCCCCACCGGGAGGACATAGACTAGAGCCTTCGTCCTACTCCTCCCGCTCAACTTCACTAGCTCTCCAGAACACGGGACAATGGTTTTCATTTTTCAGCCATTATCAAAGTTCTACTGTCCCTCTCTCTCTCTGTCCCTATGTCCCACCACTGTTCATCTGTCCCAGTGTTAACGTAAGAACTGGAGTAAAGGGAAGACATTGGTCCCTGTTTTTTTGTTTTTTTTTTTATAACTTTTATTCAAAGAGTATGACATCATATGCAAGTTTCACAGAAAGAAAATACAACTCTTTGTTTTTATATTTTCTCCCACAACTCCTTTCCCAATCCTCCGCCCCCACCCGCCATCTTTCCCCACGAGGCCCGACATACAAACAACATATATACAGGTATAAAACCAATAAGTTGAGTACATAACTAAGATACACACGACATTGGTCCCTGTTGAGAGGAGGACCATTAGAGGAGCCAGACAGACTGGGTGGGGAGTCACCCTTAACCGGTGTGCATGACATGATGGTGCGTAAAGCCTGTATACTTAGTTGCGCGCCAGTGTTATGAGCAAAAAATAGCCGATCTACAAGCTCACAGCGCATTGCTCACCATGTGGAATTTCTCCCCTTGGCAAAAAGTTGGCAGCCATGCGCCATTTGGTCATACAGTATGGCCTACTGTACTGGATATAGATGATGATAGCATGTTATTGTTGCTATGAGACATGAGAAACCCATGTCAACATCCTTTCAGCTGTTAAAACCACACCACAGTAACTCTACTATTAATAAGAATAATGCATAAATACATTACAGACATAAGTAAAAACATATAGTTATTATCTGTAGGCTGAAATTATGTCATTTTCCAGGGCAACGGTTACAAACAAGAAGTTCACATAGGATGTGATGTTCAGGATGGTGGTGTATTGTTTACTGAATGAAACTGTCACATAATGTACGTGGTGGATTACACCAACATATCGTTGGTGTCAGGCAGAAACCTCTTATCTCCATTGTTACAGCCAGCCGCATTGTATTTAGATTCGTGTATAATAATTGGCCTTGCGTATTACTGTATTCTGTATTACTTTCTGTATTCTGTATTAATTCTGTATTCATTCTGTACTTGTTGTAGAGTTGGTGAGAGGTGGAGACTGTGGTGATTGCCAAAGTCACGGACACCTGATATCTTGTGTGGAATTGATTCCTGTCTCATTGGTGGAGGCCCCAGCTGGACTCTATAAAAGCCTCACTCTAGTCTTCAGTTTTGGGACTTGGGAGAGGACTGTCAGCTTCGGCAGCAGAGAATCACTGCCTCAGCTATCCTCACCAAAAACCAACCAATTTGATTAATTTGTCCTTTAGGTTTATGTTTGTTTCAATCTATGAGATGGGTTTGTTTCCTAGAAATTAGGGTCGTAACATCCGGATGTTAACTTTTTGTAAATTAACACCCTACTTGATCATACTAGGCCTACAGCATCACACATTATGTGTCAAAAGTAGCAGATCTAAAAGCTAGAAATGTTTGAGCGTGTAGATCTGCTACCTTTTCAATTTCTTATTTTTGAATCTTGAAAAATAACAGTTTTGGACATATGAGGATTCATATGGCATATTATATGAGACGATGTTCAATGCATGTACCTCTCTTGCTTGTGTACGAAATTACAAGCCCGAAATAAAAAGCCCAAAATGCCAACAGTGGGTTTGACAGCTCATTCTCTCTTTTGGGAGATAGCGTTGCACCCCCAATTCACTTTCTGCGTTTGGTTTTGCTTGTTTCTGATAGAGCCTGATTTGAATGCGCGCATTTGAGCCAGGCTGTAATCTACAGTGACTGTTCAATAGGCCCGGGGCACACTGGGGACGTGTTATAGACTGTGACAAAAGACAAGACAAGCTTGAACAAACTTGCAGGTAGCTAGGGACAATCCTCCTGATTAGTTAAAATTGGCATCTTTATTGTCTGCTTAAATTCCCACTCACTGATGGAAACGTATTTTAATCACCGTTGTGAAACCATATGGTACACTGTGCTGCTCACTCATAATAGTCAATAATTAAAAAACGCTATCCCCTCTTTTAATCACAAAGGAATATGCAAATACAGTCGGAAGGGCTGGCTAATTCAAAACAGTAGCATTATTTAGCCTATATACAGACTGACTAGAAGAGGCTTTTCCATGTGGGTTTATGAAAACTGCCAGTGGGGGTTGGATGGGGGAGGGGTGATGTAATGTAAATTAAGCTCTCCTTTTTTTTCTTTTCTTTTTTTTTTGAAGAGTGTGTATGCTTTTTGGAAGAGGGGGATTTGTTAAATAGAAACCTTTGCATATTCTTATATGGCGAGTTGTACAATAAGCTCTTCTGTATAAGGAACACTAACCTCTCTGACACAGGTTTAACATCTGATAAGTCTGTTTGTACTGAGTGGTTAGGCCTAATTTATAGTGTACGCCCCGAATTTAGCCGATCAATAAGCTCTCAACGTGACGTGATGTAATGCGTTGTAGATCAGCTATTTCCGGTGCCTTTGCATTGCAACTACTGTGTGCATTGCCTATGCACTGTGTGCATTGCCTCTGCTCTGTGCATTGCCTATGCACTGTGCATTGGCTCCGCTCTTGTGCATTGCCTATGCACAGTCTGTGCATTGGCTCTGCACTGTTTATTGCCTATATGCACTGTGCATTGGCTCCGCTCTGTGCATTGGCTCTGCACTGTTTATTGCCTTATACACTGTGCATTGCCCGCAGCCTCGCAAACAACCAGAATATTTGCTGTGTCACGAGAGGCTTCTATCATTGCATTTCATGTGTTTTCAGGCTCCATCGATGAATCTTGAAGCTCGAGACAGCTGTGCCGACTTAAATGAAGGCCCTGGCACGCATGCATGATGCAGGTTGTGTGAAAACAGGCTAAATGCTAAAAGTGAATCGGTAAACAAGCGCATTTCCAGCATCGTGGCTCATATTCAGATTGGAGACCGGAGCCTGATTTGCATATATGCAGAGAGGTTCTGCATGCCTGACGTCCCTTTCAGCCCCTTGTGCTGGAAATAACCATGCACACAGCATCCTCTGATTACATTGATATGTAGATTCATGCATCGGCAAAGATTAGTTATTCATTAATGTATTTGATTTGAATCCTCGGGTGAGTGTACCTCAGATGGCTGTCTGGGAATCACAAACCATTACACAGAAAAACCTGTGCAGGTTTGGTGACCCATAAAATGCATCTAAATGGGTCTATATTTTAAAAATAAATAAATAAAGGATAATAATTAATTTGGTGGCACTTTTACCATTTAAACCATATACTTTAGTTGACAGGAGTCCCGCAGGTGTCTACTGTATATAATAGGAAAGAAGCGTCCTTTTTTCCCCATATTTGTTTCCTTTTCTACACCAAATATCGAAAATAGCTGATCTACAAGCTCACAAAGTTGCAACTCGGGAGCTTGCAACTTGTGAGCTTGTAGATCTGCTATGTTTGGCCAGGATAGGGACTATATAGGCTATGGTTCAAGTGATTATATGGGGCTGAAAACAAATAAGCAAAGAAATCTGAATGATTATCAATCTCTACATGCACGCCACGGCAGTCGGCAGAAATACCGATCTTTCTGTGAGGAATATGGGTTATGTGTTTATAAGCAGTCAAATCATCTCAGAGTTTGTATATGTTTGTAACTCAGGGAGTGCATGAATGTGCAACTTGAGGGTCCATTTAGTCACACGTGTACACTCCCAGAGTTAAAATAACACTGAGGATTTTATAGATCTGTGTCATCCTTTCTCAAAAGCATCATGGATCACCAGATTGCACCTCTAGCATGTCCTCACTGGCGGCCTCACTGCGAGCATTTGTTTTAACTTTAAAAATAGGCCTCTCTGCGCAGACAGTGCCAAGAAATGCTCCGTGCCAAACATTGTCCCTTTGCTCGGATCTCTGTGCATAACGTGGAGCTCACCGACATTTAGCCGAAACATGACCGAAAATGCCGCCATTTGTCTTTACAGGGCCTTTTGGGGCATTTTATTTAGAAGTTTCAGTCTGAAACGGAAGCCTGTATGTTTCTGAACCAATCAGAGCGTTGCATGACTCGCATCCCTTCAGGCTATGGGACGTTAGTAGCTCCGCTACGGCTACACACAGTCGAGTCGAGAGACAGATGGCCAGCTGATTAAGTTTAAAATGAGTAATACACTGTCTGGATGCCATCTTGAATGAAAAAAGGTGCATGAAATCAAGATTCTTCGGGCCACGTTACGTCATCACGCAGCACGTTTTCGTTCAAAGGAATTCATTAAAATTGGCTTTTTATGACTTTTGATATAAACATAAATTGAAAACTTTCCATTGTTTTGGCATCTATTGTTACTAGTTATGCCCATATGATGACCACGGATATGCTCTTGTAGTGTGAAAAACGTATTTTTCATTTCACTGCGTCTTTAAACATCGTACATCATCAAAAAGAATGGTGGTCCCTTATTGGCTAAGGGTTCCCACCGATATACCCATATGACGTAAATTCTCCATTCATTGTCAATGGCATTTTGAATGTTTGTTCAGACAAACATTAAACACTATAGCTGTTTATAGGAGGGGCTAGCGCCCCTCAAAAAAAAGCAAAACCAACCTATCAACGCCGAGGCAATGTCGTCGCCTCAGACTAACTGTGTTCTGGTAGATTGCGTTCCACTAATCAAGACCCCTCTTCCCTGCCCTGAAAATGATGATCTATTGCTTGTGTGGACATAAGACATCAGTTCCAGGTTGTTCGAGGCGGTGACTGGTTTTCATAGGTAATGATGCTAAATTGCACGTGTGGGAATATGGGAGGCTGGTATGTCATCCATCAACGGGTCGTTATAGGACCTAACATTAGAGGCATTATTCAACCACCGACCCCCCCCCCCCCCCCCAATATACTCACACACTGTTCCTGTCCACCCCCCCTCTCTGTATCTGTTTCTGTCTGTCTTACTCGCCCACTCTCTCTATTACACACACTCACGTGCACGCAGCGCGCACTCGGTTTGCCACAAGCTCACCAGCGAGGACATCTCATTCTCTTTCTCCGTGTGCAGAGGCATTGTTGGTGGTGTCAGCTGGCGCTGTCTCTTTTATCACACTGGAAGCTAATGGAAGCAGGAGGTGGGGGAAGTCACACACACACACACACACACACACACACACACTGGGGCCCTTGGCCCCGGGGCCAAAGCTGTTTGGTGGTGATGTTTTTGTTCCAGCCTGCTGAGGCCTGGTGATCAGCTTGTGTTTTCTGACACGCACCGATGTGGACTTTGGCGGTACGACGGAGTCGCGCACGGCCCCTAAAATAGCTGATCTACAAAGCTTCACAACGCATGGCCATGCCTTGTCTGAGGCTTTGTAGATCGGCTATTTTCGAAGAAGCAAATTAAGCATATTAAGTCCCAAGACAATTAAGCTCAGGCATTTTTTGCTCTCCTTGTAATTTTTCTTCACGCTTTTCACTGTGTTTTCACTCAATTTCATTGAAAATGTTGCACGACGTCGGCATCTTCTGAGATGACAGTAGGTTTTGTCATCTTAGCTCGGTATAATAATTAACAAAAGGTTTCTTATTCGTTTCATCTCACATGTTACAAGCTTAAGGCATGAACACAGCTTTGCAGGAAGCGGTACTGTATGTCTGTAATCCCTGCCGAAAGTAGAAATTTTCTCCTTTTCTCCCAGCTAAAAGTGCAAATGCATTCACTGTCTATAAAACAACAGGGTTTATTTACAAGGATGGAGACAATAGCCAATTACTGCAGGAAGATTCTGTGTGCGGAATATAGCTTCTGATAGGACAGCTGTGGTGACCTAATTTCAACATAAGAAATGCTAGGTTGCTTAGACACATGCAATAACGCACATATGAAGGAATGTCTTGTATTTATTATTTTTCTATAATTCTTTATTTTATTTTTTTGCTTTCTTTTGCTTTTTGTATAACATGACAATCGTGCTTTATCATGTGACACCATTTAGATACATATCATGTCTATATTATGTTTTACATTAGGCAGTGAGACAGTTAAAAATATACAAAACAATATTTTTTTTACTAGACATAGTTTCTATTTTTAATATAACGGTGGATATCTTCATTGTCATCATATATTTCTGTAAGATATGTGCTTCGGTTTCTGTCATCAAAATATTATTGCAGAAAACAGCAACTCCTTTAGAATTCTTTTTTTTTCAACATTTAGACAATAACTTCCAATGTATTACAGACATTCACAGTTACATGTTTTACACGGTACAGTTTTACAACAAAGTTCCAGAGAAAACTGTGGTAGAGTAATTTATACAAAATTCACAGGACATGAACTGTAGCCATTTCACATTTCCACTCATTGTTTTGCTTTTCTAAGTAAACATGTTTCGTTCAACCAGATGCCTTTTCACAGTAGCTGCCATATAGAAGCAAACTAAAGTCTCGATTTATACTTAGTTATGCTCAGGTGTTGCACACCGTAAATAGCCATCCTACAACGTCACACAGCTTCGCACTATGACGTGCTACGAGCTTGTAGATCTGCTATTCTCCAGTGCGTGACACCCGCTCGCAGAAAAGTACAAGTCAAGGCTTACATTGTCCTAACACGCCATGGCAAAAGTCTGCTGAAATTAAAGCTTTGTGCTTTTTCACTAGTAAAGCAAAGACAACGTAAACAAAATGAGAAAACAGACCACTTGCCTAACTGGCCTGCACCTATACATCTACATATGTATTGCTTAATACATATTGATCAAAGTATAATTGATCGTTACACATAAAGTAAAATTAAGGACTGTATTTAAACACAGAGTTGGTCCGAGTTTTTGTGCTAGCATATAAAGTGGTTCTGGTTCTGTTGATCTGCCCAGTCATGTAAACAGACTATAATGGCTTTGTAGAAATTGTTGTTATAATTGGCTTAAGGCCTTCTCTTTTCTTTTTCCCTTTTTTTTCTTTGTCAGGAAACATTTTGGGGGAAAAAAATCACCGATTTTCCTGAGGAAAGCATGCAAAACGTAAACAGGATCGACTGCCATCAGTCAATGTATGTAAATCAGCTTTTTCTAACCCTGTGCTTATTCTCTTACTTTCTTTTTTGTGTACCCTGTGCTTTTCACCAACCGAACACTAAATGGCATAGTTTTTGCTTTTCATCTGCCCCTATATACGATTTTGGTCCTCCGTCATAACAACATATAGTAAAAAAACATCCTAAAAATAATTCTAAAAATGTTTCAATCACATAAAAGTTTTTTTTTTTACTCAAAAAAGGAAGGAACAAAAATAACAGTCTCTCTCACACACACACAAATCTTTTGCAACATAATACTGGATTTACTCCAAACTTCTTATTGGCATTGTGCTTTCTCGTCGCTCCCTCCCCCGCTCCCCCCGTCCTCTGTTTGGCGCTGTAGTGCTGTCCTCACAGAGTGACATGTTTGAATAAGAGACAACTGTGTGAGGTTTGGTAAACATCCACGATAAAATTGACCCCATCGTCCCCTTCACTCTCCTATGATGTCAATTTTAGACACTAACGACGTCTGCTATATTCACACTGTATTTACTTGATTCATGAAGATATTCAACAAATTGCTATTCTATGTTCTGTTTTTTTCTTTTCTTTTCTCACAGTATTACACAGTATGTTTTTACATTTTTTTTCTTCCCTATGGTATTTTTTATGGTAGTATTTCTGAACACTAACAGTCTTTGATTTTTGTATTCGGAATGCATACCAATAATGAGACACTATTGGCTTGGTTTTACAAATGCAAAAAATTAAAACAAGTTTTTTTTTCTTTTTTTTCTTCTTTTTAAAGATTTGTTTTGATCACATATTTCCCCTGGAGGTAGGTGAATCAATTGAAATCTCGGAAGTCCTTTGTAATGTTCTCTTTTTTTGTCTACTCTCTCCAGCTAGGGTTCTCCGTTTTCGTTTTTAGACGATGGCCTCGGCGTTGGTCAGGTTGGAGGTCGGGCTAGTCGGGTTAGGAGGAGGCATAACGGGCTCAGTAGGGGCGGCCGGGTTGGGGGGTGGTGGGCTTGCGGGGCTGGTTGCGGTGGCGGGGTTAGCTGGAGTGGCTGCGGTGGTGGTGATGACGGAGGTTGGACTAGCTGCAGGGATCACAGGACTGGTAGCGGTAGCGGCTGCCGGTGGAGCTTGGGTGGCTGGATTAGCCGGGGCCATAGGACTGATGGAGATAGCGGGAGCCGCGTTGGTAGCAGGGCTGGTGGCGGTGGGCGCCGGGCCAGCAGGGCTGGTCGGGTTGGTGGGGCTAGCTACGTTAGCAACACTGGTTTCTGCCTGTTGCACTTCCGGTCCATTCTCCTTCCGCCGGACCACTGCAGGAGGCTTAAACATTATCCGGAGTCGCTGGGAGAGAGAAAAATAAGTACAATTAGCGTTTACAGCTAAGACCTGAGCTGAGATCGAACCCCAACATACCGTGCCAATAGAGTCAGGGACAGATTAACCCCCAACATTTTTGTGTTTTTTCGTGTTTTAATCGTCTTTTTGACAAAATCAATGGCCAATTTCAGGGCCTCAAACCCAGTACCGCGCGGTCCAGTTAGCTCGAATGGCCTGGGGCATGGTCAACAAGGCACAGCTTTTCATGTCCCTCACACGAGAATCTCCTCCATGTCCTGCCAACTAGGTACGTCAGATTTAGACCCGAGCTGGGGTCGAACCCCAGTCTCCCAATCATGGATTGGATTTAAGCGCTCAAAACTTTATTTCTTTACCTTCCTTGATCTCCTTACCCCCTCAACCCCCCCCCCCCCCCCCCCCCCCTCTTCTTCTCTTTCTTTGTTTTTCTTGGAAAAAATGACACGATGGAATGCACAAAAACAAATTTCACCCACTTTCTTTTTACCTGTAAAACGGTGATGTGACAATAAAGCTGATTCTGATTCTGAGGATCCAGACCCATGCTCCTTTGGCTAAGCTACTAGTTGCCTTACCTTTCGAACCACACAGGTTAGATCCTTTCAGTTAAGCTCTTATTGGACACCACTGCATGCACTATGGGTCTTAAGTCTTGGACATCCACCAGTCCCCTTTCCTTTGAGTAGTATTTACTATTTACTATTATTTCATGCATTCATTAGAAAAACGTGCCATACCTATTCTAATGGAAACCTGAAAACTGGCAAGTCAGCCATTGTATAATGTCAATGCAGCAGCATGGTCCAAATCTATTCCATGTTTAGTTTACGATTTCAATAATTTGTTCTTATCAGTACAGTCAGTGCTTTCCTCGCAGATTTCATAAACAAAATAAGAACAGTATAATAATAACAAAAAAATAAACTAAATGTAAAAATAAATTAAATTAAATCATATACATCCTTTTTATCAATAAAATTGCCACGGACATGGACATGTCTTGCCACGTATAAGGTCACATTGATGACCCCTGGTATAGTGAGACCACTTCCAAGTAACGACGGGATGTACAGTACTAGTTATATTGTATTAACAGTCTACCAAGGCTCTGTGTCCTCCCAATGGGGCCCTTCACTTGTAGGTGAATCAGTAGGATACAACACATAGCAGTGGCAACACACAGCAATGTGTGTGGGCATAATGACTAAATTGGGGAGAAACAAGGGGTAAAAAAACCAGCAAGATCTTCAATTGATAATTAGAAATGTATCCTCCACACAGTGGCCCTCATTTATCAATGAAACGTACAATTCAGCTTAAATTCGAACCAGCTTGTGATTTATCAAGCAGGTGTGGTGTAACCTGTCAATTCCAGCGTAAGATTTGTCTGCTGATTATAAATGTGGAGGAGCCTCGTCCCACCTGTCTTTCAACATGAAAGACAGGTGGAAGACTTCTATTTGCATACATAAGGCACCGACCTGAGACCTGACACAGACATGTCCAATTAGAAAATAGAACACAAATAAAACAAAAATACGACCGCATTCGTAAAAGCGCAAGTCCAGTCAACTATAAGGTGTCACGATATGTCAGAAGAATGTGGCGGTCTGTGGAAGAAAGAAATTAAAACATATCCATCTAGCCATAAGTAAAGATATATCCTAAACGAAAACCTGAATCATGAATTCAATAATAAATAACCTGTTTCCCATAGGCTTACGTTGTTAAATGACACCAATAACATTGTCATGATTGGAATAAGTTAGGGTTTTAACCCCCGAGCAGTGTTAAGTGGAGACGCTGTTTTGCTGCGTCCTCCTGTAGTCCGTGGCCGTGACACCACATTTATGGGACATAGCCCAGGGCTGTGATCATCATTTGAACGTTTATTTTATGGAGTGATTGATTAATGTGTAAGCATGGATGGTGTGTGGTGGTCTGGTTACTATCTCCGATCTTCTGCTACGATTTTTGTGATTGCTGCATATGTCTTAACAGAGCCATAAAAAGCACTGCCATCTAACTTGCAACATTATAAATGTTATATTGTTTTTAATTGCACAGTTTGAATGCCTTTGCAAAATATGTGTATGTATCATTTATTCGTTTTATAGCTATATATTTTGGAGTGAATATAGACTGTATATTCATTAAATATACACTGTATAGTTAAAAATGTATAGCTATAAAACGCTAGCGCCACTATTCCAAGGTAAACGTAAAAGTAGTTATCAAGTCAAAAACATGGGCACCACTGATATACAGTATATATGTTTAGATGCCTGTCAGATGGTCAGATAATGCTGCTCCACATGTCTATGATTGAACAAACTGGTGTAGCCAAAGCCTACGCGTCCTCAGACCAGACGTGACATGTGAGCAGGCCGTGGATTGATACATCCGACAATTGCGTCGATCTCGGCGTATACGCCCATTTTTCGGGCTGCGCAACTTTTATAAATCGAGGGCCAGTACATTTCCATTGTAATTTTGTGTCGAACAGCAATGCAATCATACATCCCTGCCTCCGTGGCGTGTTTGTTTGGTATGAAACATTGGATTGAATACTGATTGAATGGTATCCGTACTATAATGAGCATCATCAGTTCCCCCAGCAAGGTATTTATTATGACTAGAGTTGTTCCAATCGAGGTGGGACAAAGTACAAGTCTCAAGTCTTTGCTTTGCCAGTCAAGTCCCAAGTCAAGACAGGCAACCTTTAGTTTGGAGTCTGAAATCACTCTAAGCTTGTTGTAAGTATCATGGCAAAGAGAGCTCAGGTCAAGTCAAGTCACGATCATTGGTGTTGAAGTCCAAGTTGAGTATTTTTTCATTTGATCAAGTAAGTCTAAAGTCTCGAGTCCACACCACTGGAAATGCCTCGAGTACATCGATCTGATAACATGTCATTCATCACATGATGATAGTTCGTTTACATGTGTTTTCTTTAGTTGCTTGCAGTACTGTTTTATACTGTTACTGTATTATTTAAATGTTTGGTTTTAATTAATTGTGGCTGCATTTTAACAATTTATTAAAACGAATGGTTATTAATGCCTAGATCTTTTTATTTACCGGTATGTTCTTTTTCAGTTATGACTGACTGTCAGACTAGATAGATAGTGATATCAATTCTATCTCTAAAATTCTATTTATTTTGAGTACTAAGCTATAGACCAATATCGTCTCTGTCAAGTGGAAAACTTGTGTCTAAGATTCAAATTCAAAAATAGCAAAAGTAGCAGATTCACAAGCAAAAAAAGGTTTAGAGCTTGTAGATCTGCTACTTTTGATGCTTTTGTGTGACGCTGTAGTGTGACCAAGTAGGGCAGTAATTTACAAATAAATTAACAAACAAACACAAAACGTTAAAATATAGAGATAAGAGGTTTCTGCCCGATAGCCACGACATACAAGTTCAGATATCAGTATCGGGAAGGGAAAAAAATGGGAACATTATTACACGATTTCATATCTATGTTCTTACCTCCTTGAAAGTGCCCTTGAGGCCGATGTACATGTAGACCATGTATCCTGGAATGAGAATCATGGAGGACGAAGCCATGAGCCAGCCCACTGCCTGGCCCCAGCCTGGGAACACGTAATCTCCCATGGTGAGTGGAACCATTTGTATGGCGCTGAACAAGAACACCCCCTGTGGGAGACACGGGACACGCGTTACGCCCAATTTATTCTCCACCGTACGACGAAGACTGAATCAGGTCTTATGTATCCTGACATCACTAATTCTAGGGCAGCATCGTCTCAAGGGTGATTCACTTAGCTCTGTGCCGGCGTGGCGCCCCCCCCCCAAAATAGCCGATCTACAAGCTCACAACGCTCCCGCAGTGCAGCGAGTTGTGAGCTTGTAGATCTGCTGTTTTGGGTGAGCGCCACAGCGCGAAACCAAGTATAAATCAAGCACCAGGCCTGACATGACCTGAGGCACATAATATTGACTTGACTTTATTGTTTTCATGCTTTCATGTCAGGACTGAGGATGTTGCTATTGGATTTCTTGGCAGCACTCACGGCCACGATGAGAGGGGTGAACACGACCCAGCACAGCTTCCACCATAGACAGGGCCTGTAGCCGATCATCTCCTCGATGTTGTCGTAGAACTTGTCCACACCTGAGAGACAAATGAAATACGATCGAAAAATATTCATAGCCAATTTATTTCAATTTGCTGCCGGCGTGCCATGCATGACGATGACTTATACGCCTGAGTTATTCTCGGTCGCACGCAGTGTGTGCCGCACCGAAAATTGCAGATCTACAAGCTCTCGACGTGTCGCAGCATGATGTGTTGCGAGCTTATAGATCTGCTGTTTTCTGCGCACGACACCGGCGCACAAATAAGTCTCAATAAGCAATTAAGATGAGGCAGAGCAGGTAGCGCTGGTGTCATTGAGGACGAACAGTGTTTGAAGTTGTGTTAATATTGTTTGAGACGTGTGAGGTTAATCTATCATTTAACCTGCTTCCTCTATCACGTTTTGTCCTCTCAGTTTGCTAACAGAAGGAAAAGGGTTTGTCCTGGTAATAATCTCTGATGTGCTATAAGGGCTGGAGCAATTCATAGAGTTATCAAATAATAGATTTATTGCAGAACAGAAAATGTATTTATGTATGCATTTACCGTGGTTTTGTACTTTACTACCTATACTAGGCTCCATTGTTTTTTCTTGCTACACCAAATCTCTTGGCCAAAAATCGCTTCTCTACAAGTGCACAGCGTGTCAAAATGCGATGAGTTGTAATGTTGCAGATCTTGCTATTTCCGTTGAACGTTCATCTGTAATGACATGCCCATGGGGCCACTCGGGTTGAAGTGGTTAATGGATGATGAATATACTGTAATAGCTTAGTTCCTTCACTGAGGCAGTGATGAGGCTACACACCGTAAAACCAGGATATGGAGATGCACTCAAAGAACACGAGGAACAGCAGACACATTCCACTGGCAGAGTAGTAGTCGAACAGCTTGAAGACGTAGATGCCTCCCTGGTTACACAAACACACGCGTGCACGCACACAAGCACGCGCGCGTGCGCACACACACACACACACACACACACACACACACACACACACACACACACACACACACACACACACGCATAATGCAACAACAGACATGCATGTCTGTGGAGTGTGTACAGCATTTGCTGGCACAAGCAGATTACAAAAAGCCAATTAGGGCAACTGGTCGTAAACAGTTACATCTGCTTGTTCTCACTACAATATGCATGGATTTGATGACATATTTCAAAGATATTACTTTCTGATATTTGACAAATCTTTCTGACGTACTTGCCTGGTTTGATCATTAACCTTTTAAGCCCTATATGAGGTTATCCTATTATAAAATGAAGAACTGCATTTTCTTCTCAGTGGGTTGACCAATTGTTCTGAACTTGCGCACAGTTATTGACCATGATATTATGAAGTGAGTTTTCCCTTGCCCCAAATTTAAGCTATTTATTAGCGTTTTTGTGAACGGTCCTCGGGATCTGTAGTCGTGGTTGCAGTCCCATAGCCCGGATGGACGGTGGGTGGAAATGATGCGTATGGACTGGTCTGATTGTATTTTCTGACGCTCACATCCCTAACGCTACTGTATGTTTCTGCAGTATATTTAGCCATAGTTTTAGTCACACTGACGAAGGATGGATAGCCGAAACGTTTGTCTCATGATGTAAAGATAAAAGAAGAAGAACACCGCTGGCTGGCTACAGTTCTACTAGTACTGCTCAGTGTGAATGGTCCTTTAGGCTGCTCAGCATTGTGTGACCTGAATGCGACCCCAAACAGCTGCAGGGGTCAATGGGTCGTACCCCAAACAGACAGACAGACATACATGCATACAGACATACACACATGGCCAGTCATTGGAGCAGTTCAACCGCGAGTCAAAAAGAAAAAACCCAGTACCTTTTATGAATGTCATAGTTTTAGTCATAGTTTTTCATATTCATAGTCACATTTTTAACCCAGCATGCACAAGGGTTGGTGGCCTAAAAGCAGTAGTAAGGTGAGAGGAAGCTGGCCTGACTGTTACCTGTGTGATGTTGGACAGGCCGATGATGTAGGACACCAGACACACCGCGGCGATGAAGAGCTCCCGTCTTCCTCTCAGAGCCCTGGGAAACTCATCCACCAGAGCGGTGATGAAGCCCTCCACCGTGCAGAACTGGAGCAGGACGCACAACACAAACGTGTTGTTGTCAGGCAGAAACCTCTTACCGCCATATTTAACATTTTGTGAATTTACAACCTACTTGATGATGTTACAGCGTCACACAAAATAATCAAAAGTAGCATCCACAAGCTTCTGCTATTTTTTGCTGTTTTTGCATTTAAATCCTGAAAAGTAACTATTTTGGATATATGCGGTTTCCACCCGACAGAGATGATAAAGACTGACTGATGCACTATAACCAATGCTTTGTGTGGAAAAACACTATTGCGTCATTGACATCCTAATCTCTCTCTCTCTCTCTATAATGGTCAGGTCTCTCAACTGGTATGCTCACAGTAAAATGTTATTCAAGAGAATGGAACCAGGTCTATTTGCTTCCATTTCTACACTGGGAGGATTCAGACCGTGGAGGGCAGCCTCGTTCTAACAATGAACCTGGCAGACAGTGACAGATTACAGGAGACTATAGTGTGCAGGAAACCATGGAACATAACCGGCGGCATAATCTTCTGACTTGACCGCTGCATCTTCACGGAGGCCATCTTCCTAACAGCTCTGATGTGCATAAGGAGCCATTACTATGACAGTTATTACAGGTTCATGATTTATGTTCTTTTTACTGTAAGATGCTGCCGGGCCGGGAGGACCTGGTGGGAAGCTACATTTCATGTTTGTTACTCTCGGAGGGGGGGGGGACCTTGTATGTTCACCAAAACGGGTCCTCTTTTTTTTAATTATAATTGAAAACTAAAAATAGATAAAACATTGTGAGCTTGTAGTTGCTATTTTCATTACTTTTGTGTGACACTCTTGCCATTATAAAATAGAGTGTTAATTTACATAAGGGCATGAGGTCGCAACAGCTACCTAGTTCAGATCTGAGCCAAGTTTCCTGCAGGAGACGCGTTTGAAACCTGTTCTGGACTTGAGTCTCCAGACGTGAAAACAGACAATTGATCAAGTGATCTAATGGGATTTGCATGTTCAGACGTCGTCAACATATCTGTCTTGGTTGCTGTGCTAATTACGTAATGATAGAGAGCTTGTAAATTTGATATTTTCCCACACAAAACATTGCCTGAAAGAGCCCTATGCTTTTCTGGGCATAGAGGGGCGGAACAAACTAGCGCTGGAAACCGACTTCCCATTGGTTCGCCAACCTATATGAATATGCCTCCCCTCCCTCCGCTCTCCTCCCCTCCCCAGTAGAAAGCAGCGGAGAACACTGATGTCACCAAATTTGGAGCGACGCTCCTCTGCACTGTTATAAGCCTATCTCACAGAATTTCCCCGCCCCCCGAAATACGCCCCCTTTCGGGGTTAGTGGTGATAGCGTGACGTCACTCCATAGACGCTTCATGTTAACAGAGGTAATTTAAGAAGTCTACAACTTTTGTTTTCTCACGGTAAGGTTTGTTCTATCTGTTCGACCTGATTTACCATCTTGTTTGCTTCATAATAATATTGGTCTGTCACATTTTTACATTAGAAAATGTACTTAGATTCTCCAGAGAAAAAAACGTGTAAATGCTCATGTTAAAGACACCACTATTTACCGGAAGTGGGCGTGGAAAGCGGGCTGTGAGATAGGCCTATTGGTTAGCGAAATACAAGGTTCACTCCCACTCCTATGCCACTTTTCCTGCTGGTCTCGCCCAGCACATTTATTCATTCATTTATAATTTATTTATTTAACAAAACGTCTGTGGTCCCCATGGCTACACAAAGCGACACCATTGTATGAATTATTATATAATTCAGGCTTCAGTGTCTGAGTGTAACATCAGAAATCAAATTTCAATCGCTTTGCAAAACCACCTAGGAATGTGTTTCAAATCTGATTAGCAAAAATTTGTTTCCATCCGTTTTTATTTATATATTTATATATATTTTTGTCGTTCAAACTTGACAAAAAACAATCTAATTCTAATCTGGATAGGCCAAAGAAAAGCAGTCTGCATAGCCTACTTGGCTTCAATCTAACACCACGTATCACACATGGAAAATAAAGAATAAACAGAGATATCGATACCCGAGGGGCCTGTCGTCGAGTGACAGAGATGCATTAAAAAGACCTGACAGCAAATGTCAAAGCGCGACTATATCCGTCCACGCGGAGCGAACTGCACGCTTATCATGCGGAGAGCAGCAGCGCCGAACGGCAGCGTGATATGTACCTGCAACGTACATATTCAGGTCAACCCGCGGAGGAACTAGCTCACCTGGCTGTCGATCCCCAGCATTAGCAACATGGAGAAGAACAGGATGGCCCAGAGAGGAGATACTGGTAACTGGGTCACAGCCTCTGGGTAGGCCAGAAACGCCAAGCCAGGCCCTGGGAGAAGCGCACACACAGGAAAATCACAGTTTCTCTTTCTCGTATGAACCCATGACTGTAGAAGCACTCTGTAGTATCGCATCGGTTAACCAATTAAACCTTATTACACTTTGTTGAGCGGGGACCCCCAGGGGTCCCATCCTGACTCCTCGCTCACCTCATTTTCTCCCTCTACACCAGTGATTCGCAACCCTTTTTCATTTTAAGCATCCCCAGTCTGATATGCATTAGACCACAGACTGCCCATTTGATACAATTCTTTACCTATGGGACCCATATCTACACTGGAAAACACCCAGTGTTTATTTTGGTCTGAGAGTGTACACAGTTGTCCGTTGTGGTCCTCGGAGTTGACGTTGAGAAAACTATTGAAAACTCCCAGTGTCTAGATCAATGACACCACTCTGTGCGCCGATCAAACGGTTACAGTCATGTGTGATGGACTGAGGTACTCACCCGACGCTGCCACATCCGCGATGGACCTCTTTGTCACGTGCGACATGAAGCCGACAATGGAAAAGATGACGAAGCCAGCAAACATGCTGGTGCATGAGTTGATAAAGCAGACGATGACAGAGTCTCTGGGGACGAGAAACATGAAAACAGGGCCTGTTGTCAAAGCTCAAAATCATTTTCCTTGATTTCCTCCGGCTATGGGCCGAGTGAGCAGAGTGAAATTCCTGCCTTATGCAACGGCTGAGTGAACACATCATCCCCGCTGCCAGCTTCAGCATCAACCACACAATTTCTCAGCAAAATATAGCCCTTTTCGGTAGGAAAATGCAATACAAATATTAATTGTGTGGATCCTTGATTTTGTTACGACTGTGCCCGAATAAAACAAATGCAACGTGATGCTCAGTGCATTCTGCAATTGATAAACAATTAGTACGCTCCATACCCACAGAGAAGAGGCTCTGCCCCTGTGGACATGCTCCAATATGCAGCCCCGAAGCATCTCTCAACATGTTTTATTATTATGTTTCTACTCGCAGCAAATGTAATCTCAGTCTAATAATGGCCTATAGCCCTGGCAGCAGATTTTAATAAGGATCTTTAATAACAACCTATAATGGTGGGCATGTTCATTAACCGCTTGTTAAGGATTTGCATTAACGTATTAAATGCAGTTTTCTTTGGCTGGGTTCGACCTAATAAACATTATGAATGACGGGGGTCATCGCCATGCTGGCTTGTAGTGGACATTTTTGTCAAATTACATTTCTGCCATGGACATACAAAATGAGTGGACAATAATATTAACACAAGGCTAGACCCTGAATGGCCATAACAGGTCTGTAACTCTGAGAGGGTACAAATGGAACCAAATGGACCCTTTCAGGTTCCATTTGTACACTCGGTGGCAGAGAAGTACACCACCCCTAGAACATACATACTGTACTCTACTGCGTTGCATTGCAAGGGAGATAACCGTTATTTTCGTTTTATATCGCGATAAAAGCTGCTCACAATAATTGAAAATGTATCATGAAATTGTCCTGTTTCAATGGGAGGAAAAATGTATCAAAAGAAATGCGTGTACGGACATATTGATGACCCCTGACCGGTGAGCTTACCTGTACACATTGTTATTGAAAGGGTTGTAGCTGCCCAGAGCAATAAGAGAGCCCAGACCCAGGCCGTAGGAGAAGAAGATCTGGGTGGCTGCGTCCAGCCAGACCTAGAGCAGGAAGACTATAGTAAGCTGCCTGTAGAGAGCTAGTGCTCAGTGCTCAATCAGACATCATCACTGAGGTATTCATCTACCCAAGTATAATGGTCACATTTTTCGGGGCAGAAACCTTGTATCTTCATTTTTCATGCATGTTTTTATCATAAGCAAATCCTTATTTCATACTTGATGCAGACGTAACAAATTAAAGCTGATCTAAAAGCTCACAAAGTCGGCGACACATTGTAGATCAGCTATTTTTTGGCATTTTTGAAAGATTTGCAATTTGCGCCTTTAAGGACATGCCCAAAATATATACGGAGGCCAGGTTGAAAGTGGTTAAGTCATGTCTGTGGGGTTTATGAATGAAGATTTAACCAATTTAAAAGTTGACTTTCCCCTAATTTCCTAATGTAACAGTTTCTAACATACAAGGTTTCCACCTGACAGCAACAATATCTTGTTGTTTTTTACCTCAGATTCCTTGAGCTTTTGAAAGTCAGGTGTGATATAAAAGAGAATTCCGTCTATAGCTCCGGGTAGAGTCACCCCACGGATGAAGAGGATGAACAGCATGAAGTAGGGATAGGTGGCTGAGAAGTACACCACCTAGAACATCAGAATAAAGCATCAGAAATGATACTGCAGTGTTGCAATGCAAGTGTGCACTGTAAAGCCCTGAGTAGAGAGGATGGGAGATAATCGTATTATCTTTTACAGTATATTGCGAAGGGAAAAAATAATCAATAATCGTGGCCATATTTTTGACTAATGTTCCCCCGAGAATATGGATGCTGGGGTGCAAGCAGTTAACAAACGTTTTTTACCCATTGATACCTGGTGCAACCTACGTTGTTTTACCTTTGAAGCCGGATGCTACCGCTGTGTCTTATTAGTTATTGTTATACATGTAGCAAGTTAGCAACATCTTTTTTAAATAAGAATTTAAGGTTGTCAGAAAACTTAGGTTAGGTTTTAGAAGGCGTTTTTAGAATCGGCATCAGGTAGCAATGGGAGGCATCAGGTAGCAATGGGAGAGTTCTAAACGTACCGGTAGTTTGATTATTGTGATATTGTTAATCGCAATTATTTTGGCTACGATAATCGTTGCCTGAAATCATCCCATCCCTAATCCTGAGTATTAATTTTATCCTCAGGGTGTACAAGTGGACCCCCCTTTGCACTCTCTGGATTACATTAATACTCCGTATTTCTGCTGTGCACTTGCAAATGATGCTCACAGAATTAGCAAATTTGCAATTCAGACACCATTCGGGAAAACAAAGGGCTCTTCATCAGGGGTTTAAAAGGCTTCAGTATTATACAGAGACAACAGATAACGGGTTAACAACAATTTAGAGTGTAGAAATGTACTGAAGCTTTTCATTTAATTAAATTCTCCCTCTTTCTCGCTTTTTTCCACACTGCATGATATTTGTGGGCATCGATGTGCAACGGGGATTGGCTATTTTGTGACCAAAGGACATTCTATTTGCCATGGTAACGTGCCATACATCTTCCTCGATGCACCAGGGAGGGCAAACAGCTCAACAAAACGACAGTGTGGCGTTTGGCTGCATGTAACTGCTGCTCCTATCATAGGTCCACACACACTACAGACGCTGTCAGGAGGATTGGAATTAGAGGAGCTACCATGAGACTGAACTAGCTGGATTAGGGAGTGTTTGATGTCTCTACTCATATACAGTATACGCGAAAAATCAATCTGGACAATATACTCTGCTGTGATCTATACTGTAAATGAGTGATGATGTGATATGAGAATGATGCATTTGGCATACCTGTCAAACACTGAACCCTGTTGAAAATCAACACAGGGGAGGGGTTCGGATTAGGGCTGGGCGATATATGAACATAATCAAATCATGATTTTTTGTTTTTTATTTATTTTTTACCACATATCAGCTATTTTCTGTATTTTTGAACGTTTCTGACCATTTTTTATACTGTAGAATGTGTGATTAAAACCAGGACAAGCTAGGCCTTTTTCCATATCACAGAATTACATTATTCAAAATACCAAACGATATATCTAGTCTCATATCACAATATTGATCGGCCCAGCCCGAGTTTAGAAATCTTGCAGGGGGTGGGGGGGGGGGTTTCAATTCAAATCTCACCTTCCCTGTCCATGCAACCCCTTTCCAGATACAGAAGTACACAAGAACCCAAGCGACGGCCAGCGTTATTGCCAGTGGCAATCGGAGCTGCCCTGGTTTTTCCAAGCCATCGGTCATCTGATGCATGTTGCGCCTAAGATAAGATAAGAGCGAGCAACAACAATAAGTCTATTATACACACAGGGAGATGGCTGTGGTGCAAACATGGCTTCTCTTTTATGCATCTCAAGGAAGCATGCGAGGCCAGGCCTAATATAATGTGCCATTTCTTGAAGCAAGCGGAAAGTACAACAAGACAATCTCTTACTCCCAGAACTCCTGCACTGCACTGGTCAGATTGGCGGTGTCTAGGATGCTGTAGTTGGTGTAGCATTTCTCTGTGTTCCATGCATTGTTACATGAGCTCCAGGGAAGGTCCTGCATGCAAAACAAAAGTTATGAGCTAAACCTTTTAGCAAAAAAAAAACATGTTGTTTTACTTAAAAGTAGCAATACTGCAATGTAGAAACACTCTGTAATACAAGTCTGTAATTCAATTGACTTGAGTTAAAGTACAAAGGTATTGGTATCAAAATGTACTTAAAGATGGAGTGCCACAATTTTTGGTATTTTTCCAGTTTTTCATGTGTCTATGAGGTGACAGTACTTCATTAGACACCCTGGAGTCGTTTTTATGTGCAATGGTGTATTCACTTTGTATTTAGGATTTCTTCCTGGAGGCTGAACCCTTGACAGTCAAACGGGCCAATGAAATAAACAGTAAAATAGTGACATCACACTATCAGCCCCTTCCCTAACCCCTCCCCCTTTATCATACAACTACAGCTGTGGGTGCGGCTTCAGTTCAGGTGGATCACCACCCATCATCACCCACCAGGCCAACCAGGCATACTTAATGAACTGGTGGGCGTGTCCACATAAAAGCATGATTTTAACAAATACTGTACACTTTTTGGAAAAAGTTCTTCCTCCTCCTATTATAATAATACCTGATGATCATGTTTTGGGGTGGAAAAAAATCGTGGCACTCCATCTTTAAAGTACCAAACGTAGAAAGTACTCATTATGCAGAATGTCCACAAGTTTTCAAAATGTATACAAATCTTTTGAAAATAGCAGATCTACAAGCTCACAACGCAGCACATTGCAACGCTTTGTGAACTTGTATATCTGTTATTTTCAGGTCGCCAAGGTATTAGGGCTGATGTTTTCTAATAATCCAAATCTAACTAGCAACTCAAGATTTCAAAAAAGTTATAGTGGAGTACAAAGTACAACATTTGCCTCTGAGATGTAGTGGAGTAGAAGTAAAAGTATTGAAAATTGGAAATACTCAAGTACAGTAAAAAAAAAAAAAAAAAAAAAAAGTACAGTAGGCTATGGGCTAATTTAGTAAACGTTATACTATTTACATCACTAGTTATGAGCTATAGGGTTTTATGCCACTCTTGGATGCATTAGCATGCATGTGTATAACTCTCCCCTGTGAGCTGCAGTTCAAAGCCTGACTGAGAGCTCTAGTCTTGATGGACAGTAAGATATATACTCACAGTGGTGAAGGAGTTCCACAGGTAGTAAATGGCCCACGAAATTATGACAATGTAATAAATGTTAAGCCAGAAGGACAACACAGCCGCTGCGAGGCCAACACCTAGAACACACAGAAGTGGATAGTATGAGATTGCAGACCCAAGTGTTCTTTATTTATTTTTTATTTTTATTTTTAAGTATTGTATTATTGGTGATAATCAGGCTATACAATGTAATGAATTGTATGAATTGTATTTAAATAATTTAAGGACCGTTTTTTGTTTGTTGTTGTGTGTGTTTGCAACCTGTGTGTGTGTGTGTGTGTGTGTGTGTGTGTGTGTGTGTGTGTGTGTGTGTGTGTGTGTGTGTGTGTGTGTGTGTGTGTGTGTGTGTGTGTGTGTGTGTGTGTGTGTGTGTGTGTGTGCGTGCGCGTGTGTGAGGTGTGTGTGTGTGTGCGTGTGCGTGTGTGTGGCCTACCTTTAAACACAGGAGCCAGCTTCCATACACCAAGCCCTCCAATTGATGTGTATTGACCCAAGGAAGTCTCCAGTAGAAACAGGGGCATTCCAGCAAATATGAGAGTCAAAAAATAGGGGATCAAGAAGGCCCCTGCACGGACGAATGGGAATAGATAAGAGTTAAAGCACGTGACACGTCAATTATAAAACTGCACCAGTGCATTATTACAGCCCCATGGAACGTGTGAAGCATATCATATAACGTTATGAGGAGGTCTTATTGTCTCCTATATAGGCAATTAATTTTGGCAATGCTTTTATGAGTGTTTTTACCTCCACCGTTTTTCCCACACAGGTAAGGAAACCTCCATACGTTCCCCAGTCCAATTGCATAACCGACACATGACAGGAGGAAGTCAAATTTCCCACTCCACGTTTCCCTCTCCGGGATGTCCTTCTTCTGCTTCTCCGGCTTCACGTCCAGCGAGTTGGGCTTGTTGTCGTTGGCGGCCACCTCGTTCAGCTCCGTCACCTGTCCGTCCGCTTTGGTGCCGTTCGTCGCCATGTCTCTGTGCTTCTTGGCAGAGGTCCTGGCAGTCGGACGAGGGGCTTCAGCACCAGTCCACGTAGACAGCAGCTTCGCGGTTTGCGATCAAACCTTTTGGGCCAAAATGTTTGGAGGAGGATGATGAGGAGGAGGAGGAGGAGGAGGGGGTGTGAGGCTTTACCCAGAGACAACGGCTCGTCGGTTGTCGTTAACCTGGAATCGTTTATAGAGCAATATAAGCGGTCGGTTTCTCAGGGCGCACTCAAACTGGGTTGCATGAATTGTTTTTCACGGAGGGTGAAAAAATACAGGTGACACTTAAACCGTATCTAGACATTTTTCCAATATAGCATTTCACGAACGTGTGCATCCACGACGATTTATTTTCTCTCTTCCTCGATGTCTTCTACACAATCACGTACCAGACAGACATTGCCACATTAGACTTTCTCGTCAACAAATAGCCTTTTATGATTATGAATTCACACCAGGTAAAATCAGATGAGCAACGCATATGATGTTCTGAAAACGTAAACCTGCTATGAAAAACAAGCACATGGAAGAATGTCCTGCACGAACAATAGCAATAGCAAAGGAAAACAACTTGCATGTAAATTCTAGCGCCAAAACATGCACATCACGCGCCCCCAGGCGCGCCACAGAAATACCAAATAGCCTATGAGAATTAAGGAATAAAAAATGGTGTGTCGTAGCCTACCAACTAGCACCCGATTGACCCGAAGATTCCTTTAATAATTATCCACGTACAAAACATCTATTCTTCGGAATTACAGAGAAGAACCCAAGCGCAGTGTGGAAACAAAGGAATGACCAAAGCGTAAAGCTTTTACGCATGCATCGGGCAGCACAAATAGCAGCCCCATTCCATCCGATTAATTGTGAACCAAACGCAGCATTAAACACATGACAATGCATCGACATGTTCGCACCATGCAATGCACCAGGGACAGTCATCGATTTGGCATTTAATTGGCTATAATAATAACACATGGACGGTGGTCCGGCGCTCATTATATGTGGGTATGCTATATTCACTGACCAGCTGTTGGCTTTATATTGACAGCTTCAATCTGAGTTTAAACACCGTCATTATTATTGCAATTGTGCAATAAAGGAATGGATTCTTTCTTTGTATAAAATACCGAGAAGAATTTGTATGGAGTTCATACGCTGCATCCACACACATACACACGCCAAAAATCCAAATCAGTTTTACTCACAGATTGTCTGCCAACGACGATGTACCTGCCACGAATACTCAAACGAGGTATCCGTAGATCCCCCCTGAAGTTGTAAACTTCCAGTTTTTCTTGGAACATAAATATCTTGTATTTCCATTAAAAAGGGGAAAGCACTTGGAGGCGATGCGCGACGCAGCGACGTGTCCAGGAGGAGAGAGAGAAAGAGAGAGAGAGCGCGCGCGCTGCGGGGAGCTGTCCAGTGGCGCTCGGTGCTGACGAGACGAGGTGGCTGAATCAACACCAGAGAACGACTGTCTCTAACATCAACAACCAGAAACCAACTCCCATCTACATAGCGTCAATGTCATCTGAAAGTCGCCCCCCCTTCTCCTTTATGGACTGCATGGCACAGGCACCGATCTTTACTGTGAATTTCCTCAACATTTCATATAGGTGTAACATTTGTTTTTTGGTGTGTTTGTTGTTTTGTGTGCCTGATGATCGATAACTCACATGGAATGGATAGATAGCCTACTTTTGTCTCGAGCTCCCATTAACAAGCAAGTTTGTGCAATGGCAAAGAAACTCATAAGGCTGAGATGACTATTTGAAGCGATTAATGCTCGATTTGTCAGTATTTTTTCAGTATTTATTTTCTTCTTCTCCTTGTTCTTTTCTTTTCTGCAAACACAGAATTGAATTTGTTAAAATTGGTAGGCTATAATCTCTGCGCCCTCCTCTGCGCTCCCAACTCAAAACCTGACACCCTAAAACCTCCCTCAAACGAAATTAATCTCGTTGTGCAAAAATGGAAACATTGAGGGCAGTGTAAGCACAATTAACAATTCCAAATTAGCATATTTGGAAAGTGAGACAGCGCAGTTAGCGGCTGTCTGCTTTCTGGCAAATGTGATAAGAGAGCCCGTCAATAAAGGGAGGGAACAGTCGCTGATTGTCTAAGTGTGTCTGTAATCGCATATAAACCCAACGTCTCCAGAAATGAAGGGATGATGACAGAGGAATAAACTCGTGGACTAATCTTTATACTCTCACATTTTAAAAGACACCACTGCTTCAAGAAGTAAGATTCAAGCGGGGGGAATTTAGCCGGATGTTTTTTGTATTTTTTCTTCTCTTGAGAGGAAAAGAGAACAGTCAAGGTGCTTGAGTCCAAGTCTGACTTTATTTTTTATTTATTTGTATGTCCTTGCTTTTCTCTAGACCACCAAATAAGAAGATAGAAGAAAACAACACTGTTCTTTTTGGACAAATACTTCTGGAAAGTTATTAAATGGTGAGTTATTTTGTATTTATTTATTACATTTTAATTTTCAAAACGTGTGTTGTTGTGATTGTTTCTTATTGATCCCCTGAGGTAAATTCAGGTGTCATTGCAGCAACAGCAATGAGACAAACATGGATAGGTATAGGCTACAATACAGAGGAGAGCCAAACCAAGATAAATAAGAATAAATATAAATATGTATAAATCTAATTGTTCATTATATTTATAAAAGATATAAAGATTACAAAAATCTTAAAAGTAGAACAACATGGTTAGCTCAAATGAATATTTAGCATGTTTTTTTTTCTTCTTTTTTTCTGCTAGTCACCCAAATCTGTTTTAACTTTTTCAGCAAATCCATCGTCAAATCGTCTTGTTTGTTTTAGAAAACACCAACATTTAGTTTTAGAAAAAACAACAACATTACCACTTATTATGCCATGTGGTTTGTTTCAAATCATAATGCCATACAAATCTCCATTCTTTATCCTTGTCTATTTTTGTTTTCAAACTCCAGATAGTGCGTAGTTATTTTCAGTGTCATCTGCTCATGTGTATACAGACAGATACTTGGCTCAATGTCATGTTACAGGGGTTGCTGTGACTTTGTTAACAGTGGAATAAATGGCTGGCAATGCTCTGGTGGTGTAAGTTGAGGGGCATTAAGGCAATAGAGCAGCTACAGTGCATGTGAGTGAGAGGGCACCAGATGGCAAACCAATGAGGGGTGAACTAACCCACTAAATGATAGCACATGAAATGCAGCATTTAAACTCCCATCTGGGTTGCCGTGCCCTACGGACAAGAGTGTGAATCATGACACATATTTACACACCTGCTGATGGAGTACGCAGACCATGTCGGATGGGCTGGTGACATGTGCCCTGCCAGCTGACCTCCTAACCCCGTAGCTTTTGTTCCACCCTCCCTCTGCACCTTATCTACAGACTCCATGGATCCTATAACGTGCTTCATTAAGCTCCAGTTAATGGTGTTCTGATTTATTTATGTTTTATTTTGCGAAAGGGGTTAGCAGTATGGGTAATTCACCTGACACATGGTTTCATGAAGGCTCTCTTTAGAGCACTGGCTAGATCATCACAGAACGTTTTGACATATTGACAGAAACATGTTATGAAATGAACAGCAGCAGCAGATGATTCAACAGCCCTGCTGCATGGTGTTTGATGGAGAATTTGCCTGGAGGGAAATTGCTAGACGACTGTGGCTCTCTTGAATGTTAAATCAACTCAGAGAGTGTACAAATGTAACCAGCCTGGACCTGGTCACTCTCAGAGGTAAATGCACATATATCTAATCTATACATGCCCAATCCATCTTTACAAACAGCGGTTGGGCAAAGCTATAGCAATATCAGAATGAGCACACATGCATGTTGTGTGTTTGGATTCGGTCAGATTGTCAAATGAAATATGTTGTCCTCACATAATTATATGCAAACCTCATACTGAGAATAATTCAGAAAGGAAGATTATAAGCAAATATTATGATTTAATAAGAACAAATATTTCTGGAGTTTCCTGTGCATCGGCTACACCAAGGAACATAATGAAAGTCACACTCAACATCTGCATTTTTAATCAACATTGATTTTGATTTTGCCACCTCATAATAACACGTAGCCTTCAGTCAGATTATCTCAGTTTGAGATAAATCTTCATGGCCTCATATCTCTCATCATCAGTGTGTCTTCATGTCCTCATATCTCTCATCATCAGTGTGTCTTCATGTCCTCATATCTCTCATCATCAGTGTGTCTTCATGTCCTCATATCTCTCATCATCAGTGTGTCTTCATGGCCTCATATCTCTCATCAGTTTGAGATAAATCTTCATGGCCTCATATCTCTCATCATCAGTGTGTCTTCATGGCCTCATATCTCTCATCGTCAGTGTGTCTTCATGGTCTCATATCTCTCATCGTCAGTGTGTCTTCATGTCCTCATATCTCTCATCATCAGTGTGTCTTCATGGTCTCATATCTCTCATCGTCAGTGTGTCTTCATGTCCTCATATCTCTCATCATCAGTGTGTCTTCATGTCCTCATATCTCTCATCATCAGTGTGTCTTCATGGTCTCATATCTCTCATCGTCAGTCTTATCTGCAGTCTTCATGGCCTCATATCTCTCATCAGTTTGAGATAAATCTTCATGGTCTCATATCTCTCATCATCAATCTGCAGTCTTCATGGCCTCATATCTCTCATCAGTTTGAGATAAATCTTCATGGTCTCATATCTCTCATCATCAATCTGCAGTCTTCATGGCCTCATATCTCACCATCAGTCTGAGATAAATCGTCATGGCCTCATATCTCTCATCATCAGTCTGCAATTTGAGAACACAAATGAACTGATTAGCATGATGATTGGTGATTAGCATACTGATAATAACAGATACACATATTTTATTCATATTGGTGCAGACTTGTTTTCTCCGACAGTTCAAAATTGTTTACACGATCCATTTGTATTTGTTCTAAACAAGTTATTTTATGTAATTGTGATTGTATGTGCTTTAACATACAATAATATTAACAAACTAGAAAAAGTGCCCTTCTGGGCACAGGTCTCCACCAGGAGGATAGGAGTGTGTGTGATGTTTGGCAAAATGTTTAGGAGTGATATAAACATGTTTTTTTGTTTGTTTGTTTCTTGCAACAATTTTCTTCATTTTGTTGAGGAAATGCAGAGCCAGATCACTCATAGCATCTCTGAGGATAGAATTCTGGATGAGCAGGACATGTGCAGCATTTTGTAGAAAACAGGCTACTCCTGAAAACTTTGGAAGGCAATCTTAGCTAATCAGTGTAGAATCTGAGAAATCCAACAAGCTCGTCTTGATCACATGACTACAGAAATCATGTGTACCGATTTGCGTGAGATTTGGATGAAATCTGTGGACTAACATAAACAATGTGTTTTGCAGAAATCTGCCTCATGGTGGCGCTATAACCGGCAGATGTGGAGGGATGCAAGGAAAATGTTTTTCCATGGCCTCTAGGGAGTGCACATACATACGTTGTCGATGCAGTTATAGGTAAAAACAGGAATTGGCCTGTTATAGCGCCACCGTGAGGCTGATTTGGGAAAAAAATTGTGGCATGTCGTCCTCGGCCTAGTGGAAATGTGCGTGTATAATTTCATGGAAATTGGACACTGTGTTTGTGATTTGTGGCATTTTGTTCGAAACGGACCAATCATGTGAGCTTTGGAAGCCAATCTTAGCCAATCAGGATGGAAGATGGGAAATGGTGCAGATCCGTGTTGATCACATGACTATGGAGATAGTGTATACCGAATTGTGTGATGTATGGATAAAATGGAGTTATCTACAGAAATGTGTTTTGCCTAAATCGGCCTCATGGTGGCGCTATAACAGGCCGTTGAGGAATATTTGGGGCAGAGGTTCGTCGTTGGCATCCAGGGAGTGTGTGTGCAAAGTTTGGCATGGATCGGGCCAACGGTGCCGGAGATTAGCTGATAACGGACGGACGGAAGGACGGACGGAAGGAAGGAAGGACACACGGACGGAGTGCAAAACATACTCTCTCCCCATGCCTTCGGCCTGGTGGAGACAATCAGGAAGAGATGAGCAATGTTTACAATGTAAGAAACTTAAATAAAGGTATCTAACAAACCTAAAAAAGGTGAAATACCATTTTATGGCTAAATAAATACAATAAATAGAATAAATAACATAGCAAATCTGTAAATAAAATACCAGGATCTATCTCCTTGATGTTATGCTCTGTGGAGTGGGTTGTCACGTGCGTGCGTGCGTGCGTGCGTGCGTGCGTGTGTGCGTGCGTGCGTGCGTGCGTGCGTGCGTGCGTGCGTGCGTGCGTGCGTGCGTGCTGTCCACAGACGGACACACACACACACACACACACATACACACATACACACACACATTCAAAATATATAACATTTTTACAACCAAAATGCATGGCTGAGACTATACAGTATGTTTTGCACCCCTTCCATCCATGTGTCTGTGTCCGTGTGTGTCCGCCTGTGGACAGCTAATCTCTGTGGACAGTGTGTCCGTGTGTCTGTGTCCGTGTGTGTGTCCGTCTGTGGACAGCTAATCTCTGTGGACAGTGTGTCCGTGTGTCTGTGTCCGTGTGTGTGTCCGTCTGTGGACAGCTAATCTCTGTGGACAGTGTGTCCGTGTGTCTGTGTCTGTGTGTGTGTCCGTCTGTGGACAGCTAATCTCTGTGGACAGTGTGTCCGTGTGTCTGTGTCCGTGTGTGTGTCCGTCTGTGGACAGCTAATCTCTGGCACCGTTGGCATGATGACAACAAAACTGTGCACAGACACTCCCTGGATGCCAGAGCAGAACCACTCCCTGGATGCCAGAGCAGAACCACTCCCTGGATGCCAGAGCAGAACCACTCCCTGGATGCCAGAGCAGAACCTCTGTCCCACTCCCTGGATGCCAGAGCAGAACCTCTGTCCCAATTCTTTCACATGGGCCTATTATAGCACCACCAGGAGGCTTGTTTTACCGTTTTTGTCCACTCCAAACATCATGCAAACCGGTACGCAGTTTCTCTATAGTCATTAAACGAAACGGGTCTTTCGGATTTGTCATATCCCATCCTGATTGGCTATACGATTGCCTTCCAAAGTCTACAGGAGATGCTCCATTTTGAACAAAATGCCTCAAATTATGAACACGGGCGTGCAATTTTTGTGAAATGTTGCACGTACATTCCCACTATAAGCAGAGGAAAAAATGCCATTTGAAAATGTTCAAATTAGCCTCATGGTGGCGCTATAACAGGCCAGATTCTTGTTTTTAACTATTAACTGCACCTGCATAAACCCATAATCCCTGGAAGCCCTGCCTTGTATATTACTTTTTATATTACTCCTACATGATCTCTATAGTCATGTAATTACAGTGAGACAGATCTGTTAGATTTTTCATATTGCATCCTGATTGTGAAGTTTTCAGGAGTGGCCCGTTTTGAACAAAATGTCACAAATCATGAACGCAGTGTCCAATTGCGGTGAAACTTTGTACGAACATTCATACTTGCGCCACCAGTAGGCAGATATTTGCAAAACCCATTTATTTTTAAATATTAAAAATCACGCAAATAGGTACACATTATCTCTATAGTCAAGTGATCAAGCCGGATCCGTCCAATTTTTCATATTCCGTCATTGCTGGCCCACAAAAGAGGGTATGCGCGTGCGTGACATCATCATCATACCCGGAAGTTATGCGGCCGGGGACACCTACTGAGTAGCAAAGAAATACTTTCTGGCCTTGACAGCCCATACATCCAAACAGAAACGTCCTGTCTGATTGCATTAAACAACGTTAAACTCACTTTGCCACTCACGTTATGCATGCCCTCTATAACCTACCTGACCTGGCAGACACTTCCACTCCGATGAGCACTTTTTGTAGTTGTCAATGTGTTTATGTATAATTCTATCATATTAAATACCAATTGATTGATTGATTGATTAATTGATTGATTCATAAAATGCATAGCTGTCAAAGGTATAAAACACAATAAAACTGGAGCCTTTATTTCCATTGTGGTTCCATGAGTCATCATGGCTATGCAGACACTGTTATGTTTCTGGTCCTTCCTTTTCTCTCTCTCTCACTGTCTCAATTGTATTTAGAATAACATTGAGATGAATAATGTAATATTATATCCATTCTTCGAGTATATGTGTCCAATTGTGTCCAGGATTGCTGAAGATACATTTTCCACCTAGATATAAACACATAATTGGGTGAGTGATCGCTTGCAGGAGAATGGTTTAGTATTAAGTGATTACAATTTATCCCTATACCCACACAGGGCGTACTGACTGAATTGATTTCATACCATGAAATGCACCTCAACCCCCAAAATAAAATTCACACAGTAAAATTCTCACCGAGACTGAGAGTGTACAAATGGAAACAAACAAGTCCATTTGGCTCCATGTGTACATTTAGAATATTGCTAATGATCTTACTGTGCACAGCCCCTTACTTTATTCATCTGTGTTCCATTCAATGCCCAGCCTCCCAGAAACTAAAATGACCTCAAGACTAAAATGTTATTTGACTACGTGGTAAAGCATTTGTTTAGCATGACCTAAATAGCTGTGATGTGAATGCTCCAGCAGTTCTCTCTCTCTCTGTCTCTCTCTCTCTCTCTCTCTCTCTCTCTCTCTGTCTCTCTCTCACTCTCTCTCTCTCTCTCTATCAAAGCAGAGAACTGCTTTGGCTTGATTTGTGCATTTGTTGTGACCTGTGGGATGCAAGAATCAATTATGTGGTTCAGCCAATGGACACCAGGGCCAGGGACAGAGCCTCCTCCACGCCACGGTTCCATGGTTCTGATTTCACCTTCGAAATGAGTCACATTGTAGTATTTGTCTATGAGCATTTTCATACGACATTATCCATCCATTCACTTATTCCATCATTAAAAGGGTTGGCTGTAGTGGCTCAGGAGGTAGAGTGGTTGTTTGGGAACTGAAAGGATCCTGGTTGATATATCCCCGGCTCGATTCCTGGCTTCGCGTCGAAATGTCCTTGAGCAAGACACCGAACCCCTAAGCCCACAGTAACTAACTACTCCCGATGAGGGTGTGGTGCCTCCATCGTCATTTTGACTCATTCAATTGAGCGATTTTTTGGGTGAACTACTCCTTTAATGCACATTTTAAAGTGCGTTGGATGACGGTGCTATAGAAATGGAGACTGCATTTACCAACTATAAATGCCAGCCACGGATAGTGGAGTAATTTCATTTTAAGCTTATAAGACAGCTAAGACAAGTCCTGTGAGTCCGACAGTGTTTGCATCGACACAGTGGTGTATGTATGCAGTCAGAAGATGTCTGGCAGACTCACAGCCCTGTCTGACAGCCAACACGTTTATGGGGATTTAGTAAACATATGACCTCCATGAGAACCGGTATGGGGGCACTAAATCGCTTCAAATTTTGTACATGCGTTGCTAGGCAACAGCATAATCGGTCTCGGTCTCCCTGCTCTCGTATATACGTCTCTCTGGTGGGATTGCTGCGCCGCTATCACTGAAAATGTTTAATTAACTTCCACAAAAACTCCATTAATGGCAGAGATTAAGGTTCTGAGGGTTAAAAAGAACACATCAGTGGCGTACCCAGATATTATGGAACGACGAATGTGCAAATGTGTGTCAAAGATGAACAAAACGGGGGCCTTTGAAATGAAATAGCCATCGTAGGCTGCATGCGACTGTTAGATTCTAACTTAGCTGTAATGGTTTCAATAAAGGTGACAACATTTTACTTTAATGTACTTGTTTGATTGATAGATTGAATACTTTATTAACAGTTTGCAAAAAGTACAGATGTACAGTAGGCTACATCATTATCATCATTACATTACACAAAATGCCCTGATGGCTTGTTTCCATTGTGGTCCTGTGTAGTGTGTATTCATCATAATTCAATTCATCAATGCATACAGTATTGATTGTAGTTAGGGTTGTCCCGATCCGATCATGTGAACAGAAATCGAGGCCGATCACGTAATTTTCAAATGATCGGAATCGGATCGGGAGCAAACAAAAAGTGATCAGGACATATATTATCAATATTATATCCATAGCATGATATTAGACTGGATATTGTCTGTGATTTGGGATATTATATTATATTGTATTACTGTCATTAGTCCGACAACCTACCTCAAACCCTAACCTAACCATAACCGCAAGCATGGAGCCGCACATGTTCAACTGCATCCCCCATAATTTGATGAGACTTTAAAAGGGCAGTATTATGCGTGTCTTAAGTACCAGGTCTTATTACTTAACTTAAGACCTGGAGGCGTGATCAATGCCATTTGGCTATTCTGAGTGGCCAAACAGCATTGACCTCCAGGTCTTAAGTTAAGTCATAAGACCTGGTACTTAAGACACGCATAATACTGCCTCTTAGACCCAAGATTTAAAATATTTTGCTGTCGTGATGAGATTTTGTCCACATGCTGTAATGATGTGGTACCAGAGAGACAACAGGCAAATGTTGATCACTCTCCATCATTTAGCTGGGACCACCTGGAACCCCCTCAAGTACCACTGGTGGTCTCTGTACCACTGGTTGAAAACCACTGTTCTACGTCATTCTGCAATTATATTCCAATAACAATTCCCTCATAATACAGTATATGGGGTCGTGGTATAAAAAAGTTTGAGAACCCCTGCATTATAACATTATAGGTTTTGGGCAGACTTTATACTTGAGTGTATTACCTTAGTAAACCTTTTCATAAACACTTTATATTGCAATTGCTAGTTTAAAGTCATTTCTTTAATTTTATGTTTAGTAAAATCTGGTCCCATTCATTTTAAAATGAAAATGATGAAAGTAGGGTTTGTTTCTAGGGTTTCTACTGGTCCTATAGCAAGTGAAGACCCTCGCTGCGTTTGCAGCCAATAGTATATATTTTCTGTGCATTTCGGACCGGATATAGAAAGATGGCAGATTTGAAATCGCTGAAAAATAGTCTTCATTTAACGGTCTTAGAAACCAATGGCGAAACGATGTCCATATTTTTTTACGGTCTATGGCTCAAACCTATAGCATTGCAAGCCACTGCTTACTATATTATTGTGACTCAAAAAAGGCCCTATATGCAAATTGGATTGTATTGTTGCATTGTGTGTGTGTGTGTGTGTGTGTGTGTGTGTGTGTGTGTGTGTGTGTGTGTGTGTGTGTGTGTGTGTGTGTGTGTGTGTGTGTGTGTGTGTGTGTATGTGCGTGCGTGCGTGCGTGCGTGCGTGCGTGCGTGCGTGCGTGCGTGCGTGCGTGCGCGCGTGCGCGTTCCTCATATAACATACCTCTTCATCAGGTATAAAGAACATTCACTTTCATTGTCACAGCATGTTTTTTAATTGTTCTATTTGTTAACACACACCTAGACCACCAAATATGTACCAAATATGTAAGACAAAATGGTCACAGAGAAAGTGACAAGAGCCTACTGTACATCAGACCAAGTGACACAACGTCTTAGTGGCCCGTGGCAATTCAGTGTCCGGTGACACAACGTCTTAGTGGCGTGTGGCAATTCAGTGTCCGGTGAAGGAAAGGCCCACCATGCATTATCATCATCACCAGCAACAACAACAACAGCATCATCACCATCATCGTCATCACTACCACCAAAATGTTCGTCATCATAATCATCAACAGCTGTAGCATCAGCAGCAGCATCAGCATAGCGCCACCATCATCTTCATCACATCACATATGAACAACCCTAGACGTGCGGAGTTGTTCAGATGGTAGATTTAACAGAGGCCTGCAATCCCTTCTCAGCACACATGCAGGCCTCCTAATCTCCTCCATTCAACCACATCACTATGGAAATGGAGTGGGGCCAAGCCCTCACCCCAATTTACACCACAGTGTAGCTCGCCGTCACATTTATCGCTTCAAAATCTGTTATCTTTCGAGTAAATATTCGGCCTAACTTGTGCCATGTGGTCATGTCAATCACAACTGCTGTACCTCAACGTTCTGCCAAGCTTTCTACACCTACAGCATTGGTTCCCAAATGTTTTAGCTTGAGACACAAAAGAGAAATATGATGTCTCCCCGGGACCCATCTAGTGAAAATAAGCTAGTAACCCTACAATATATATACAGTATATTTGTTGCGACTGTAGGTCACAGATTACAATGAAAACCTGCAAAACCTGTCTGTCGTTCAATCAGTCACGCCATGCATGCACGTACCATTATTTCATCATTATTATGGCCGTCAGTCATTATGGCCGTTTGCTGCACAAAGTTATTAGTGCAGCAAAACTAGAGTTCTCAACATGCCCGAAAATGTAGGCCTGGCCCAGCTGGGGGCCCTCATCAAACCCTGTACACTCAAGACACTGGGCCCGCTGCCACCCTTATATGGAGCTGACCTATTCTGACATTCCATATTGATCTGACCTCATCAAACTCTGTACACTCAAAACCTGCTTCATATATGGCCAGACCTCATCAAACCCTGTACACTCAAGACACTGCCGCACCCTTAGATCTCCATGGAGCTGACCTGTTCTGACATTCCATATGTTGATCTGACCTCATCAAAACCTGTACACTCACTCAAAACCTGTACACTCACTCAGGTACAGAATTCATTCATGTTGATCTAACCCCATGCCAAAGCGCCAACGCTTGCCCAGCAGTCTGCCGTCACCCAGGCGGATGCGTGCACGCTTCTCGGCCTCAGGTCGCCTTACTGGTTATTTATTGATGAAATTATTATTTTTATAAAAGTTTTTTGAAAATCTCTTCAAATAATAAAGTAAATAAATAAATATTGGAAACGAAACGGTTTATGGTGGGTGTCATCTCCATGCATCATCAGGTTGTAGAATATTATTTATTATGTTATTATGTTGTGTTACTTATTCTGCTCAATATGACATGTCAGATTGTTACTGTAGGCCAAAACTAATTATTTTGTTTATTTTGCTGCAGCGTATTGTGACAATCAGCTATTTCCGGTGAAGAGATTATTGGTGTAGCACTGTAGAGGGAATAAAGGAGTGTCCCTAGTATAGAGCCCTGGGGGACTCCAGTCAACAAATTATAGGATTTAAGTCGTTATGGGCAAAATAATAATAATAAATCAATAAAAAACTTGAGGTGCATGGAATAGAATACTTTCATATTCCTGCAACCGCTATACCTAACAGTATATTCCATTGCTTCGCTTATCCTCTGGCAAAGTTGTGGGTGAATATTTGTCATGGTTTTAAAAGGTTTATCAGCTTCAAAGCTGAGTGCTGGTCGTCTAGCCCATCAGTGAGACCACACAATCATGCCAGCACTGACAAGAATGGGCTAGAGAGATGTGGCCACAATTCCTCATGTTAAGCTCCCGAAGTCAGAGCTCTTGCATAAAGCTTGAATTGAAGCACATTTACATGTGATATTGACGGCACATCTAATCCAGCGATTCCCAACCTGCGGGCCTGCATGGGCCCACTGGTGGGCCCTCAAGATATTGCAAGTGAGCCCCCAATTAACTGGCAAAACACTATGATTGTGTTGATGATATAACATTTATATTTAAAAAGGTTATGTCATGGTATTCTTCTCTTGAAAACATAGTTTCATTGTGCTACCTATAGAAACTTAATTATACTGCCGTGAACACTTTCAGAAGGTTAGGAACCACTGCTCTAATCCATCTCGGACCACATGTCCAACTCCCTCAGCATCGGCTTGAAGTAGAACTTCAGTCATTTAATATAATTACAAGATAAAGTTGGGATTAATCCCTATCAGCCTGGTCAGCGCTGTCCGATGTCAATCACATAGCCCATGAGCGCAGACGAATTCACGCGTCCGGGATAGTTTACCAGGCTAATGTATTAATCATGTACGCATATTTTGTAATGGAACATTTCACATAAATGTAGACAGTCCTGGTCTAAGCATACTTTAAATGACATTAGGAAAGCTGATATAAATAAATAAATAAATAAAAATAATACAGTGACGTTTAAGATTCTTTGTTTGTTTGTGTGTGTGTGTGTGTGTGTGTGTGTGTGTGTGTGTGTGCGTGCGTGCTTGCGTGCGTGCGTGCGTGCGTGCGTGCGTGCGCACTGCAGTGGTCAATGGGCCTGATTCATCAAGCAATTTATGCTCATATTTTGAGCGTACTGGGATTTCCGACGATTCCTACGTTACGTGTGGGTTTGGGCGCACACTACGCCCATTCTCACGTCAGCTCCGAGGCTGACTTAGCTGGGATCAAAGCTTAAGTGTATGTAAGAAGAATGCTTAGTCTTCATGCTGAATCAATTAATAGTCCTAAACCTCAAATTAAATATGTATGTGCCCAACATTTGTCAATACATAATAGGCCTATTAAAAAAGAAAGAGAAAAAAAATGTTTTGGCCATTATCTCTAGATGGTTTCTAGGTCCAATCTGCCAATCTGCCTGTATCATGTCGATACAGGCTGCCTCATTGGGCACATTGATCCGTCCCCATTTTGTCAGGGTATTATATTATTATAATAGGCTACTGTAGGCTACTGTATATTGATCACATCATGAACGCCCTTCTTTGGAGACGGTGTGCCACCGCTCAAAAACATGCTTAAGACCTATACCTTTCACTATAGGACTCCTAAGTTCACTATAGTTGTATTGCATTGCATTGCATTGCATTGCATTGCATTGCATTGCATTGCAGTGTGTGTCTGTCTGTCTGTCTGTCTGTCTGTCTGTCTGTCTGTCTGTCTGTCTGTCTGTCTGTCTGTCTGTCTGTCTGTCTGTCTGTCTGTCTGTCTGTCTGTCCGTCCGTCCGTCCGTCCGTCCGTCCGTCCGTCCGTCCGTCCGTCCGTCCGTCCGTCCGTCCGTCCGTCCGTCCGTCCGTCCGTCCGTCCGTCCGTCCGTCCGTCCGCCCGCCCGCCTGTCTGTCTGTCTGTCTGTGTAGTTTCTAGTACTCCCTCCTGTTGTGACTGAGTTCTTCTTTTCTCTCTTTCTCTTTCATCTCTCTTTCTCCGGGTTGCGCCCAGGCCAATGTATTAACTGGATGGGGGGCACACTACAAATATCAAACCTACCAGAAGGCGCCTGACGAGCAGGAAGAGGAGCCTGAGTATATATTTGCCCGGTGGAACTCTGGGCATGGTCAACATGGAAGGAGCACAGGTGTCCATCACAACACGAAACACAAATACATTATATGAATATTCTTTTTCCCCATCATCATTGTCTGTTATTGGCCGGAGAGGTAGTACCAGGTTTGATTCCAGACCTAAGCAATGTGTTGAGGTGTCCCTGAGCAAGACACTTAACACCGATATTGACGTAGAATTACGTCATAGCCAATCCAGAGGTTAAGCGCTAATGATGTATCTACACGTCAAATGGTCTTTATGGTGGTTTATGATAGCTTGCGGTTGTAATGCTACATACATTAGCATTGGGTTGCTAGGCAATGAACTAAACAGAAAATGATTGAGAAAGAAAATTGACGTGCGCATCCACTCTTTGTTGTTTACATCTTTTCAAACAGCCTTTACCTCGGATTCCTTTCCCAGATTGTGCCCCTGGTCAAAACAAGCTATATTCAACGGCCCACAACCAAGGAACTGAATAAAAGACTTGTCTGTCACAATGAGCAATATATCTCAGTGGCGTGATCACAGAAGCAGTACTTATACACTCTACAGAGAATTCCATTGGCTGGTTCAAGCTCGTGGCCAATGGGGACCACCCACTTATGCCCTTGAATAGAAGGGCATATTGACAAGAGTGTCTTTACAATAGAAGAAAAAAAACCTCATGGCACAAAACTGAAGTGTTTATGTGCCATTTTCAGCTGGTCTCACCTTTGTGTCAAATGAGGACAGGTGTCATAATTGGATAGACCTGCTAACATTACGTTGAGTTATCCCATTTTACTCTGCTTTAACTCATTTAGGTCAATCAGAGCAATAATGATTCACTCTCTACAGCGTTTAGTTCAGTTGCATTACAGCATCTTCCTAGAACCAAACAAAATCATGTTCTTAATAAAATATTGATTGATTGTTATATGTTCTTGCACATTTAAATGTAAGATTGCACAACGATTGGCTGGGAGAAAATCAAGTGTAATGGAAACAAGCCCCTGCAGCTTTTGTCTTATCCTTTTAGCCTATCTTTTGACTCTATACTCCTTACACATATGTTATAATAATAACATAATAATAGGCTATATAACCTCTAATATTTGCCATGTACAATTTCCCCATAATATTGTTTAAAGAATTGTGATAGATACCGGTAATTGTGATCTATCATTGCTGTGGGTATATTTGATGTGTTTACAGCCCAACATCCCTATAATGAACCAAATGAGATTCCAGTGATTATTATTTGAAAGCACAGCAGTCAATTAAAAAATAAAATGGCCACATTAGAATGTGTCAGTATATAGTACGCCTCATTCCATGGCAATTCTTTCAAGTGTGACTCTACATTCTGTGGCAATTAGGCTCCCAATCAACAAATTTGACCAATAATTAGTTACCTATTGACCCAGTCTCATATACGCTCGTGTTTCACATTCCATTGCCATGGACCCCCCCCTCTGAATTAGGTGATTTCAAGTAATTTGCCTGTGCGGTACGTGTCTCCTCCCCCTTCATCCCTTTTGAAGCAAGACCCAAATTCAGGAGAATGTAATGCAGGATGAAAGAAAATGTCTAATTCCTCCTTCCAGACAATACAGGATAAACAACTTAAGTAAGATAGAAGTCAAACCATCTCAGTACATGACGTGAAAAAAGAGGACAGGAGCTGACATACGGCTGACAAGACACAGGTGCACACAATCCACAATCAACAGAGGCTTTTGGCTGACGCTACAAGGGCACATGCAGGTAAACATAATGAAACACTTTTGTTTTCTTTTTTGCCAAAGGCTTTGTGGTTGTTTACTTTGTTGTTATTTATCCACATAGTTTGCACCTACTATTTGTTGCACTTTTGTCCAGGAGTTTGTGAAGGTGATCTCCTTTTTGCAAATGTTTTTCCCCAGTGTGCCTCATACAAATAGCAACATGGTTCTGTTGAAGCCTTTTTGGGACACAATAAAATTGAAAGTTTTGAGGTAATGTCCTGGTCCAGTGGGCCTCACCATCCATGCAAGTGATCACAAAGGCATTTGTATTACAATTAAAGCATACTGTGGAACCTTTTCAATTTAACAAATGTCTCTGGTAGCCTATTTGTTAACATTTCGCATAAATGTTTTTTTTTTTTTTTTTTTCATTTAGTCCTGACTCGCAAGTACATACCATTTCTGGAAATGTTGTTGGTGCTTTCCAACATGGAACTGCGACCCTGCAGCATTCATTTTGGATCGATACTTTGACTTTAAAAGGTAGTAGAGGTAAAGGAAACAGGATAAATCCAAGGATTTGAGGACCCCCAAAGCTGTTATGACAGGAAGATGATTCACAGTAGCTGCCCCCCTATAGCTCCTTCCCCCAGGATTAAAAGAAAACAGCTTAGTCTCAATTGCCCTGCCAGTCAATTTAAGGAACCTACCTTTAAACAAGCTGGGTTTGACTGTATCCTACAGTTAACTCAGGAGTATGGTACTTTCTGTCCCCATGTATGGCCTCTCAACAAACGTGCCCTTTTTAGCCAATTCTGTATATTTATTTTGATGTAACCAGTGACCTTGCTAAGTGACGCCATTGACCCTTTCACACAGTGATAGGAGCTTGACTAGAAATCATAATTTGCTTTATATGAGAAATTACAGAGACACGTTATGTTTAGACACTGTGTCATGTTAGACGTGATGTGCATGGCAAGTAAGGCCCAGAAGGCGTGTCTGAGGGTATGCATGGGAGCACACATGCACGCACGCACACACACACACACACACATGTACGCATGCAGGCACTGGCAGGCAGGCACGCACTCGGTCACACACACACACACGCGCGCGCGCGCAGTGGTTGGTTGCAAGAACCCTGCAAGTGTGTGGCAAGTAAGTACGCATACCGGTATGTGCTCTCGATGAATCCTACACACTGTGTGTGTGTGTGTGTGTGTGTGTGACTGTGTGTGTGTGTGTGTGTGTGTGTGTGTGTGTGTGTGTGTGTGTGTGTGTGTGTGTGTGTGTGTGCGTGCGTGCGTGCGTGCGCAAGGCAACACCTCCCATATTTCCTAAAATGGGACACATGTGCTCAGCTGAAATCATTTAATTTAGTCGTTGGCAATGGCATCGGGAAACATTGACCTTTCCCTGGTTCCTTGAGGCCGCCATGTGAGTCACATCACAGCCGGATATTTACAGCGCCTCTCGACGCTGGCCTTGTCACATCATGGCACACTTCACTGCAGTTTAGCAGGCCCTCGGCTGGATTACAGATGCACAGACACATAGGTGCTTCTTTCTCCATAATCCCTCTGCATATACCAGTATTGCAGCCTCCCAACGCCAACGCCAAAAAAGGCGAGAATATCTGCAGCTGCACTGAATTCTCCTGTGAAAACTCCTGTGTCTATAGAGTGCCGAAGTCCTGATGTCTCTCGCTCATCCCCTGGTTCCAAGGGGTTCGGACTTTGCAGACGTTTTTCTCTATGGAGAATAACATTGGGTCATCTTAAAATCGGCTCATATAAGAATTGTGGTCCAAAAGTAAATCTCTGCGATATTGTTGGGTAGCTCTGTATCCTTTACGACAGTCAGTCACTCATATTTGATAGAGTCTGTTTCTAGCGAAAATCCTACTATACAGTAAATGCACCACATCTCTGTACGTGTGGTAAATGGTAAATGGTGCAGCAGCATTTATATAGCGCCTTTATCCAAGGCGTTTTACATAGATTGTGCATTACATTCACCCATTCACACGCACTTTCATACACCAATGGCGGCGGAAACCATGCAAGGCACCAACCAGCACATCAGGAGCAATTCGGGGTTCAGAGTCTTGCTCAAGGACACTTCGACACTAACTCTGGGGAAGCCCGGGTTCGAACTGGCAACCTTGCGGTTACCATCCAGCCACTCTACCCCTGAGCCACCACCGCCCTGTGTGTGTGTGTGTGTGTGTGTGTGTGTGTGTGTGTGTGTGTGTGTGTGTGTGTGTGTGTGTGTGTGTGTGTGTGTGTGTGTGTGTGTGTGTGTGTGTGTGTGTGTGTGTGTGTGTGTACTGTACGCATGTACGTCTGTAATCCACGTAACTCGAGAACCGTTCGCCCTGCACCGACTTCATTTGACACACACATTCCACACCACCACAGGAAGTGCAGTGCCCGGTGTTGGTCAGATACACGGTTGTCCAGAACCACCACAAAAGGCTTCACATTTGGGCATGCCTGACACAGAACTCCATATAGGAATAAAGGGACACAGACAGACAGGTACAGAAATCTCCATATATATATAATATATGGACCCAAACGAACCCGTTTGGAGTTGGAAACAAAGGATCCATTTGTTTCCATGTGTCGTACAACAGTATTGTGCGCCAAAATATCCGAACTACAAGCTCACAAAGCGGCACATCCGTGATGGCAGATGTGTTGTGAGCATGTAGCTAGATACTTATACCGTAGGCAATTTTTTGGGGCACGCAACACTGCCACATGATGAAGTATAAATCAGGCTTAAGTGTGCCAGAGACTCCAGTACTCTTTTGAAGTATCAGTGCATGGATATGGAGTTGACAGCAGCCTTTGCTTCCAGTTGTGCTTGGTACGTAATAAGGCAGGACGACTTACAATTTGATGCTGTTGACTCCGAACTCGAATATCGCATTAGTTACATATTATCACTAATTTGAGCGACAGGAGTGATACAAGTAGGACAGGGTGCTACTATAGTAGAACACTACTAGTACGACTGGGCTGAGCTTATAGATTATTCTTTTAGTTTATAGATTTTTGCTATTTATGTTTTTGAATCATTCTGGAAAATCTTTGATTCGTTCTGTAAATTTCTACATTTTAGCAGCATTGCCTTCTTGATATTAAAACTAAAATGTGCTTTGTTCATTTGTACTTCTGAATACTTCTGAATCTCACCTGGCAAAGAGAAGGTCATGTGACCTACTGTACCTCCACTGATCCGTCTGAAGGGCACACACACACACACACACTGTGTGTGTGCGTGCGTGCGTGCGTGCGTGCGTGCGTGCGTGCGTGCGTGTACGTGCGTGCGTGCGTGTACGTGCGTGCGCGTACGTGCGTGCGTGCGTGCGTGCGTGCGTGCGTGCGTGCGTGCGCATGTGAATATGGACTGTGCCTTTGCCCAGAGAAAGATGGGTGAGATAAGGTGTTAAGTCTGTAACTGCGGGGCACAGATGTACCGAACTGACCGTCAACGCTGTGACGCACAACCTGACGCATGACGATGAAGCAGAAAAATAAATAAAGAGTCGTGTGTCATCTGCATTCAGAAAGATCTCCATCAAGGCTCATTAGTCATCATCATGCACACACTGTACATGCACGCTGACGTGCACATGCGCTCCCGTGATCGACACACCTGCAGGCAGGCATGCATGTTCGGCAAGCAAACTGGTGGCATTATCAAAGTGTGCATTATTAATTAATACAATGTAATACAATAGAGGGGAAAAAAACAGACAGAGAAGAGCAATAATCAATTGTGCGATTCACCTGTCGGTATCAGATTTAACGTTAAATTATCCTTACTTATTTTCTTGCGCCTGCCTGCCTGCCTGCCTGCCTGCCTGTCTGTCTGTCTGTCTGTCTGTCTGTCTGTCTGTCTGTCTGTCTGTCTGTCTGTCTGTCTGTCTGTCTGTCTGTCTCCATACTATCCATCCAGCCAGCTCTATCTATATACCCTGAAAGGGGTCATTATGTACATATGTAAGTGGCGCTCTTTTCTGGGTGCCGCTACATCCAGCGGCCGGCATGAGAGGATGGGGGTGGGGGTGTTATCACTGTTATGTTGGATCGGGGTGGGGGTGTTATGTTGGATGGGGGTGGGGGTGTTATGTTGGATGGGGTGGGGGTGTTATGTTGGATGGGGGTGGGGGTGTTATGTTGGATGGGGTGGGGGTGTTATGTTGGATGGTGGTGGGGGTGTTATGTTGGATGGGGTGGGGGTGTTATGTTGGATGGTGGTGTTATGTTGGATGGGGGTGGGGGTGTTATGGGGGTGGGGGTGTTATGTTGGATGGTGGTGTTATGTTGGATGGGGGTGGGTGTGTTATGTTGGATGGGGGTGGGTGTGTTATGTTGGATGGGGGTGGGTGTGTTATGTTGGATGGTGGTGTTATGTTGGATGGGGGTGGGGGTGTTATGTTGGATGGTGGTGTTATGTTGGATGGGGTGAGGGTGTTATGTTGGATGGTGGTGTTATGTTGGATGGGGTGTTATGTTGGATGGTGGTGTTATGTTGGATGGGGGTGGGGGTGTTATGTTGGATGGTGGTGTTATGTTGGATGGGGTGGGGGTGTTATGTTGGATGGTGGTGTTATGTTGGATGGGGGTGGGTGTGTTATGTTGGATGGTGGTGTTATGTTGGATGGTGGTGGGGGTGTTATGTTGGATGGGGTGAGGGTGTTATGTTGGATGGTGGTGTTATGTTGGATGGGGGTGGGGGTGTTATGTTGGATGGGGTGAGGGTGTTATGTTGGATGGTGGTGTTATGTTGGATGGGGTGAGGGTGTTATGTTGGATGGTGGTGTTATGTTGGATGGGGTGAGGGTGTTATGTTGGATGGTGGTGTTATGTTGGATGGGGTGGTGGTGTTATGTTGGATGGTGGTGTTATGTTGGATGGGGTGGGAGTGTTATGTTGGATGGTGGTGGGGGTGTTATGTTGGATGGAGTGGGGGTGTTATGTTGGATGGGGTGGGAGTGTTATGTTGGATGGTGGTGGGGGTATTATGTTGGATGGGGATGGGTTATTGGGTTTGTTATGTGAGGACGAGAGGTGGTGGTCCGCTGGACTGGAAAGCGTTGCCCACTGGCAGAGAGATGCACACATAGATGCATCCATCATGCTGGGGCCCTAATGTGGCCACTGGCTTGTTAGAGAGCTCTGAAATGCTGCACAACACTATAAGGGGGCCTATTTTGGGGGATTGGCGTGCAGCGGACGGGCGAGTTGACAGTTTTCGGAGCCCGAAGTGGTGTGACAGTATTTTTCCCTGCCTGCATGTGTTTGGTATTTTTGGGGACTCGCCACGTGCTGATGTGGACCAGGATGAGTGTTGCAGCTGGGGGTGTGTGACATTTGCAAATCAGCTATGTACTGTACTGCAATTTTGGGACAATATCCATAGCATTGGCTTCTCGTTTATGAAAGGCTTTACTGATTGGTATATAAATTGGTATATAAAATGGTATTTACAGAAACCAGTGGTGTGGACTTGAGACTTGGACTCAACTCACACATTTGATGACTTTGACACAGGCACAGCAGCTAGTGTTGGCGTGTGCATTTTCAGAGCATGTTTAATTGTTTATGTATATATATAACGCAACCCTAATCTAAAATGACACGGATGCTTTCCTGGTACTAATTATGGGTTATTATCAGACAATCTTGGTGTTTTGACAATTCTTTGGTGTCCAACTTGCAATACCCTTGCGGCTCACCAGTGGTCCCTGGCCCACTGTTTGGGAATCGCTGGTATAGACATCCCCCCCTCTCGGAGTGGCAAGCACTCACTGAGGATGGCTGAGCTGGACACAGAGATGCCTCAAGCTAACTCGTGCTTTAGTCCTCTGCTTGTGTACACCACAGCTTCTGAACACGGAAAGGGAAAAAGAAAGAAAGGAGGGTGGAAAAGATAAAAGGTAATGAATGAGAGGAGGATATGCACAATATATAGGGGGGGGAGTAATAGTGAGATTGAGTGAGGGAGAGTAGCAGACACAGCGAGACACACTGCCTCTCTTTACAAAGACATAGCTCGCCTCTCACTGAGTGGAATCACTTCACATCAATCACACGCACGCACGCACGCACGCACGCACGCACGCACGCACGCACGCACGCACGCACGCACGCACGCACGCACGCACGCACGCACGCACGCACGCACGCACGCACGCACGCACGCACGCACGCACGCACACGCACACGCACACGCACACGCACACACAGCCCACACAACAGGAACGGTTGACAGGTCAAGCCTCTGTGGAAATAGAGAGGGACAGAGAAGAAAAGGGAAGAGCGAGAGAGCAAGAGAGAGTGAGAATGAGAGAGACATGAGACAGCGTGGAACAGAGAGGAGAGAGGTAGAGGGAGGAAAAAAGAGAAAAAAAGGCAAAAGACAGAGGCTGACAGACTCAGGAGAAGAGGACAGGCAGGGGAGGGAGGAGGGAGCATAAGACCTCTGCTTCGAGCTCAGCTGCACGTCAATGCAATCAGTGTATCACTCTGATATTTAATGTGACGTATGGTGTGTATAATAGCAGACACTCATGAATGTAGTACAACTGATTCCACACTTTCTAAAACGCCTGCAGGGCCGTCTTGGAATGTAGCGTTACACATAACCTGGTCCGGCCTGCACAGAAAGCCCGGCAGTTCATTCTTATCTTCAGCCTGACGCATGAAATGCAATCGTTCAGGACACGTGGATTTTGTCAAGCGGAACATTTGCCGAAAAGAATTCCGGGCCAACAAGAAAAACACTTCCAACTCCATTTGTGACCCTTCGTTTGTGTGTAGTAGCCTACATGCACGTGCATGTCTGTGCACAGTGCACACATGCGTGCATGTGCAAGAGGGGGAAAAGCCAGAGAAAAACAATACAGTTACTCCGAGGACCAAAATGTAGTGGGATGGAGGAGGGAGAAAGGAGAAGGAGGTATTGAGAGAGGGGGGAGAGGGGGGGAGGGGAGGGGGGTGAAATAGCCCCGCTCATCTCCTCTCATTCTCTGCCCGCTACTACCCAGCAGAGTTTCTATGGCAACCCCTCAAAAAGCTGTGTGTGTGTGTGTGTGTGTGTGTGTGTGTGTGTGTGTGTGTGTGTGTGTGTGTGTGTGTGTGTGCGTGTGTGTGTGTGTGTGTGCGTGTGCGCGTGCGCGTGCGTGTGCGCGTGCGTGCGTGTGTGTGTGTGGTGAATAGTGGATTTGCGATGTGCTGTGTGATTGTGGCGTGTCGTCCTCGTTGACACGATGGCGGCTTGTTTCATCAGCCTTCCCCCCTGTAACAGGAAACAACGACACACATACACACGCACGTTCCATGTAGCACGCACACACACACACACACTCCGTTTGATGTGGGCTTCTCCACACTCCATGTGTACTGTATAGTCAGTCTACAGTGATTCTCAACCTTTTGAATTTCAAGGACCCCAGTGTGATATCCATTAAGGCCACGGACCGCCGTTTGACACCATCTTTTATCTCGGGGACCCCATACTACACTGTAACATAATACTACACTGTAACATCATACTAAACTGTAACATCATACTACACTGTAACATCATACTACACTGTAACATCATACTACACTGTAACATCATACTACACTGTAACATACTACACTGTAACATACTACACTGTAACATAATACACTGTAACATAATACACTGTAACACCATACTACACTGTAACACCATACTGCACTGTAACATACTACACTGTAACATACTACACTGTAACATCCCCCCCATACTACACAGTCTCAATGTTTATTTAACTCTGACGATGTGCAAGTGGAACCGGGTACATTTGTGTGTGTGTGTGTGTGTGTGTGTGTTTGAGAAACGGTGTGCTAGTCTACAGTGCCCTGTGCGTGCCGTGCATGTGTGCACATGCACTTGTGTGTGTGTGTGTGTGTGTGTGTGTGTGTGTGTGTGTGTGTGTGTGTATACACTACATGCATGCACTCCTGGGTGCACGTGTGTTTTGTGGGTTCTGCAAACTTGACTTAATGCAAAAGCTTTGCAGAAAACGTTCTGTCTTCTGTATAGGTTTGAAGTCTCAAACCGACGTGTGTGTGTGTGCGTGCGTATGCATGCGCGCGCTGTACTGCTGCTGATGTAAGGTGAACTGAGGATGACTCACGCTGCAACAGAACGGTGATGATTGTGTTTTAATTGTGAAATTTGACGAATGATTGTGGTGACACGTGCAAGGACATTCAGCATGGAAACACTTTGTCTTACATCCTAGTCCTGTCTGTCTGTCTGTCTGTCTGTCTGTCTGTCTGTCTGTCTGTCTGTCTGTCTGTCTGTCTGTCTGTCTGTCTGTCTGTCTGTCTGTCTGTCTGTCTGTCTGTCTGTCTGTCTGTCTCCATGTCTCCATCTCTCCATCTCTCTCCTATAGTTTATATAGTTTGTATGTACATATATTATGTCTTTTTTCATATTACAATGTTTAAAGTGATCATTGGTCACTAGATCACTGAGCCACTTCACTGTGCGCATGTGTACTGTATGCATGTGATGTGATGTATATTACCCACATGTGCTTACCGTGCTTACTGTAAAAGTCGCTCTCGATTAAGAGCGTCTGCTAAATGCCTAAATTGTAGATTCTCTCTCTCTCTCTCTCTCTCTCTCTCTCTCTCTCTCTCTCTCTCTCTCTCTCTCTCTCTCTCTCTCTCTCTCTCCCCCTCTATTGCTTGTCAGGCTCCACCTGTCTGTCAGCATGTGGGCTCCCTCGCTCTTAGGAACCTCATTATGTCAGTGATTGGCAGTGTGTGTGTGTGTGTGTGTGTGTGTGTGTGTGTGTGTGTGTGTGTGTGTGTGCGTGTGTGTGCGTACGAGAGGTGTGTGTCTCTGCACAGATAGACCTGTTATTGGTGTGTGTAGTTCACTGTGTGACCCCCCACCCCCCACCCTCCGAGCTATAGTGTGTGATGCGTGTAAGCCGTGCCAGTCCCCATTAGCATCCCATTATAACACGGCATGATCACCAGTCACTTGATGCCTTGCCACAGCATTCTGTGTGTGTGTGTGTGTGTGTGTGTGTGTGTGTGTGTGTGTGTGTGTGTGTTTGTGTGTGTGTGCCTGTTATAGCTATGCTGGTGCTGGATCCCGCGTGCGTGCGTGTGCGTGCGTGCGCGTGCGTGCGTGTGAGTGTTGCGTTCGTGGTCGTGTGCATGTGTGAATTGCAAATTCAGCCGATGGGGGTTGGCCTTGCCTCAGAAAGTGTCACGAAATAAATTCACCAAATTCTCGCACCATGTAGCCTACAATTGAATTTAAATGCCTCTGTGTGTTCGCTTCATTTGACCCAGATTTCTCACCTAGACCACTGCAAATTGGATTTCCGAGAGCAGCCTTGTGCAACATTCAGCTCATGATACAGGTAGTGAACAGTGTCCTCTGCTGGATGAAAGGAGGTTGCTCAAGAAGAGTTCATTCTTCTGTAATGATGTTTAATGATAATGATTGTTCTCAGAGATGGGCAGTATTTTATGTATCAAGATACTCTCAGACGTTGTATTTTCTGGCTATAGGCTTACAGACAATACATTATGCTGTTACGTCATTGTATTCTCAAATTGACACATTTTAAACATTTACACTTTAAATGGTGCATTTACATAGCGCCTTTATCCAAGGCGCTTTACATAGATTGTGCATTACATTCACCCATTCATACACCGATTGCGGCGGAAGCCATGCAAGGTACCAACCAGCACATCGGGAGCAATTTGGGGTTCAGTGTCTTGCCCAAGGACACTTCGACATGTAGGAAGGAGGAGCCGGGATTCGAACCGCCGACCCATGGATCATTGGACGACCTGCTCTACCTCCTGAGCCACAGTCGCCACACTTTAAATGTGTATAGGCTACTGTGGAATAAATCAAAATCATTTGTATTCTGCCTATGCTGTGATTGGATTTGGTGTACCCACCCTTCGACCACAAATCGGACGCAGAGTAGGGCGGGTCTTGAGACAAACTTCACATCACTTTGCCTTGTGGAATTGTCCTTATGCGTTAAAGATAGCGTACTTTTGTGATAGCTAAATTACTGCATAAACCATACGAAAATATTTGATTATTTGTGTTGCTAACTTGCTATGTGTCAGTATCCTGTTCCTGGTCAGTATCCTGGTGTCAGTATCATGGTCAGTATCCTGGTATCAGTATCATGGTCAGTATCCTGGTGTCAGTATCATGGTCAGTATCCTGGTGTCAGTATCATGGTCAGTATCCTGGTATCAGTATCATGGTCAGTATCCTGGTGGTATCAGTATCATGGTCAGTATCCTGGTGTCAGTATCATGGTCAGTATCCTGGTGTCAGTATCATGGTCGTATCCTGGTGTCAGTATCATGGTCAGTATCCTGGTGATATCAGTATCATGGTCAGTATACTGGTGTCAGTATCATGGTCAGTATCCTGGTATCAGTATCATGGTCAGTATCCTGGTGGTATCAGTATCATGGTCAGTATCCTGGTGTCAGTATCATGGTCAGTATCCTGGTGGTATCAGTATCATGGTCAGTATCCTGGTATCAGTATCATGGTCAGTATCCTGGTGTCAGTATCATGGTCAGTATCCTGGTATCAGTATCATGGTCAGTATCCTGGTATCAGTATCATGGTCAGTATCCTGGTGTCAGTATCATGGTCAGTATCCTGGTATCAGTATCATGTTCAGTATCCTGGTGTCAGTATCATGGTCAGTATCCTGGTATCAGTATCATGTTCAGTATCCTGGTATCAGTATCATGGTCAGTATCCTGGTGTCAGTATCCTGGTATCAGTATCATGGTCAGTATCCTGGTATCAGTATCATGGTCAGTATCCTGGTGTCAGTATCCTGGTATCAGTATCATGGTCAGTATCCTGGTATCAGTATCATGGTCAGTATCCTGGTGTCAGTATCCTGGTATCAGTATCATGGTCAGTATCCTGGTATCAGTATCATGGTCAGTATCCTGGTGTCAGTATCCTGGTATCAGTATCATGGTCAGTATCCTGGTATCAGTATCATGGTCAGTATCCTGGTGTCAGTATCCTGGTATCAGTATCAAGGTCAGTATCCTGGTATCAGTATCATGGTCAGTATCCTGGTGTCAGTATCATGGTCAGTATCCTGGTGTCAGTATCCTGGTATCAGTATCACGGTCAGTATCCTGGTATCAGTATCATGGTCAGTATCCTGGTGTCAGTATCATGGTCAGCATTCTGATGTTAGATTAGTACCCTGATGTCTGTGTATTACAGGTGTAGAGGCAGCTCTGTGTAGGATTGTGCATTCAGTCTCATGCTATATACAGTAAGCCTACTGTAGTTCCTTTCGACGATAACAAGGTAAATGTATTCTTTGAAATTCTGACATCAATGAATTTAATAGTTGGCTATCAATATATGAATTGACTCATCATTGCGTCCGTTTTTATTTGAAAAATAAATCATGTATTTTCAAAATACATATTTGTATCTCAAATACTTTTCTCAGACCAGTATTTTGTATTTGTTTTGTGATAAAGAACACACAATGTACACAAACAGGAGACGGGGTGTCCTGGGGGTGTGGTGGTGTAGGAGCCGGCGTGTCTTTGGGGTGTGGTGGTGTAGGAGACGGGGTGTCCTGGGGGTGTGGTGGTGTAGGAGACGGGGTGTCCTGGGGGTGTGGTGGTGTAGGAGACGGGGTGTCTTTGGGGTGTGGTGGTGTAGGAGACGGGGTGTCCTGGGGGTGTGGTGGTGTAGGAGCCGGCGTGTCTTTGGGGTGTGTTGGTGTAGGAGACGGGGTGTCCTGGGGGTGTGGTTGTTCGGTTATTTGGCGATGTTGTGCCCGGGCTCCGACCAGCCCATGCAGTAGGCAGAGTTAAAGTGACTAACACGCACAGTGAACTAAATGCTCCAATGATAGCTTATATTTGATGAACTCAAACGTGCATTTTATAGGGTTTTTATTAATTCATATTAATTAAACACTTACAATCATACATTCACACGTTCTGTTCACACTTCCCCTAACTTCCCCCAACACAAGATGAATTCAGTATCCCGGATTCTGGGTTACAGTCCTATTGGTACAGTTCTATCTGCTCTGTTGGTAGGAATTCTAGCTATCATTTGAACACTCTAATCTCCCAGATCATGGTACAGCTTAGCTTGTCATTGTTGACTCTCAGACTTAGTTCAGTGACACATTAATGGTACATTAAGTGTGGCACATTAAGTGTAATTATGTGGTTTTAAATCTAATCAATGGAGAAAAGAATCACAAATAACACTTGGTTACCATCTAAACATCATATCACATCAATTATGAATAATGCACAATTATATATCGCATAATACATTATAGCATATAATATATAGCAAATAATTACCGCTGGTCTCTGCCTAGACATGTATCACGTTCGATGGTATTGGTGAATCTAACTCTAATCATTGCTTTGTCAGTATATTAAAGCAAGCTCTATGACTGATGTCACACCTCCCTGCTAAACACTTTCAGCCAATCAGAAGCCACAGACCATCCTGCCTGCACCTCTGGCTCCTATTTCAGTCCCTGTAATGCCCAACTAGTTCTCCCTAACTGTTTAGACTATTACAGGTATTTATCATTTAGCCTTTTTTACCAACCCAATATATAATAGGTTATTAGAACACATTTAAACAATTGAAGAGGAATTAAAGATTGGTTACTTCATTATTGTATGTTCTAGCTGAGTTGACTTTCCCTGTGAAGAGGAGTCAATAATGGCCTGTCTTACAACAGGAGAAGGCCGTAAAACCCCCGATGTTTGTAGAATGGAATGTGGGGACCTGAGCTCTCCCACTCTAAAGGAGCTGCTTATATCTCCAATCAATCTGACCCAATATATAATTTCTCATTATGAGTACAAATCTCGCACACCCATAAATAACCAAACAGTGGTGGTGTAGGAGACGGGGTGTCTTTGGGGTGTGGTGGTGGTGTAGGAGACGGGGTGTCTTTGGGGTGTGGTGGTGTAGGAGACGGGGTGTCCTGGGGGTGTGGTGGTGTAGGAGACGGGGTGGCTTTGGGGTGTGGTGGTGTAGGAGACGGGGGGCAGTATTCTGTGTGTCTTAAGTACCATGTCTTATTACTTAACTTTAGACCTGGAGGCGTGGTCAGTGCTGTTTGGCCACTCAGAATAGCCAAATGGCATTGATCACGCCTCCAGGTCTTAAGTTAAGTAATAAGACCTGGTACTTAAGACACGCATAATACTGCCCGGGGTGTCCTGGGGGTGTGGTGGTGTAGGAGACGGGGTGTCTTTGGGGTGTGGTGGTGTAGGAGACGGGGTGTCCTGGGGGTGTGGTGGTGTAGGAGACGGGGTGTCCTGGGGGTGTGGTGGTGTAGGAGACGGGGTGTCCTGGGGGTGTGGTGGTGTAGGAGACGGGGTGTCTTGGGGGTGTGGTGGTGTAGGAGACGGGGTGTCTTTGGGGTGTGGTGGTGTAGGAGACGGGGTGTCCTGGGGGTGTGGTGGTGTAGGAGACGGGGTGTCCTGGGGGTGTGGTGGTGTAGGAGCCGGCGTGTCTTTGGGGTGTGTTGGTGTAGGAGACGGGGTGTCCTGGGGGTGTGGTGGTGTAGGAGACGGGGTGTCTTTGGGGTGTGGTGGTGGTGTAGGAGACGGGGTGTCTTTGGGGTGTGGTGGTGTAGGAGACGGGGTGTCCTGGGGGTGTGGTGGTGTAGGAGACGGGGTGTCTTTGGGGTGTGGTGGTGTAGGAGACGGGGGGCAGTATTCTGTGTGTCTTAAGTACCATGTCTTATTACTTAACTTTAGACCTGGAGGCGTGGTCAGTGCTGTTTGGCCACTCAGAATAGCCAAATGGCATTGATCACGCCTCCAGGTCTTAAGTTAAGTAATAAGACCTGGTACTTAAGACACGCATAATACTGCCCGGGGTGTCCTGGGGGTGTGGTGGTGTAGGAGACGGGGTGTCTTTGGGGTGTGGTGGTGTAGGAGACGGGGTGTCCTGGGGGTGTGGTGGTGTAGGAGACGGGGTGTCCTGGGGGTGTGGTGGTGTAGGAGACGGGTGTCTTTGGGGTGTGGTGGTGTAGGAGACGGGGTGTCCTGGGGGTGTGGTGGTGTAGGAGACGGGGTGTCCTGGGGGTGTGGTGGTGTAGGAGACGGGGTGTCTTTGGGGTGTGGTGGTGTAGGAGACGGGGTGTCCTGGGGGTGTGGTGGTGTAGGAGACGGGGTGTCCTGGGGGTGTGGTGGTGTAGGAGACGGGTGTCTTTGGGGTGTGGTGGTGTAGGAGACGGGGTGACCTGGGGGTGCGGTGGTGTAGGAGACGGGGTGTCCTGGGGGTGTGGTGGTGTAGGAGACGGGGTGTCTTTGGGGTGTGGTGGTGTAGGAGACGGGGTGTCCTGGGGGTGTGGTGGTGTAGGAGACGGGGTGTCCTGGGGGTGTGGTGGTGTAGGAGACGGGGTGTCCTGGGGGTGTGGTGGTGTAGGAGACGGGGTGTCCTGGGGGTGTGGTGGTGTAGGAGACGGGGTGTCTTTGGGGTGTGGTGGTGTAGGAGACGGGGTGTCTTTGGGGTGTGGTGGTGTAGGAGACGGGGTGTCCTGGGGGTGTGGTGGTGTAGGAGACGGGGTGTCTTCGGGGTGTGGTGGTGTAGGAGACGGGGTGTCTTTGGGGTGTGGTGGTGTAGGAGACGGGGTGTCCTGGGGGTGTGGTGGTGTTGGAGACGGGGTGTCCTGGGGGTGTGGTGGTGTAGGATACGGGGTGTCCTGGGGGTGTGGTGGTGTAGGAGACGGGGTGTCCTGGGGGTGTGGTGGTGTAGGAGACGGGGTGTCTTTGGGGTGTGGTGGTGTAGGAGACGGGGTGTCCTGGGGGTGTGGTGGTGTAGGAGACGGGGTGTCCTGGGGGTGTGGTGGTGTAGGAGACAGGGTGTCCTGGGGGTGTGGTGGTGTAGGAGCCGGCGTGTCTTTGGGGTGTGGTGGTGTAGGAGACGGGGTGTCCTGGGGGTGTGGTGGTGTAGGAGACGGGGTGTCCTGGGGGTGTGGTGGTGTAGGAGACGGGGTGTCCTGGGGGTTTGGTGGTGTAGGAGACGGGGTGTCCTGGGGGTGTGGGCATCCGCACGGCCCTCTGCGCCTCTGCTCCGGTTCTGCTGGAATGTTGAGTGTCTCTATAGCCCCCCTCCCTCCCAGGAGATTAGGGTTCACCATGTGTGCCCTCCCCCCCCCCCCCCCCCCCCCCCCCACCACCACCCTCAAACACAACACACTCCATTCCATTCCAAAGTGTGCACCCCCGCCCCTTCCCCAAGAGCAGAAACATTTTTATCTGAGCCCAGTGATTGTGACTGATTGGCCAAATGTCACGCACACACACTCGCACGCATGCACCCGCGCACCCGCGCACAGCCGCACACCCACGCGCACACACACACACACACACACACACACACGCGTGCGCACGTGCACACAAACGCGCGCACACACACATGCACACAACGGAAGGAGGGAGGGTCCAGACAGTGCCAGGCTCCAGTCTATAAAGCCCCTCAGTGCTGAGGCCAACGTCCTGCTCTGAGCTGGACGCTGGCTCCCTCCTCTGTGCAGGACAGCATCGGACGGACGCGAGGACGGACAGACGGGCAGCAACATGAATGACATTTACAAGGCCGCGGTAGGTCCAGTCTCCTTAACCAAAGTATACTTTTGTTTACTATCTGCCGCGTTGAAGACTATTTGCTTTCCATTCCTATGCACTCTCTCTCTCTCTCTCTCTCTCTCTCTCTCTCTCTCTCTCTCAGCTAAATGAACACAGAGGATGTTACTGAAGGTTGGACCAAGTTCAAGTTCAAGTTAAATTCAAGTTAAAAGAAAGGTTTTAATCTCATCATCGCTCGATGGATGTTCATGTTAATGAACACGCAAAATGTAGGCCTACATCCATAATGTAACCCATCTGTGTTCACTGAAGCTGTGTGAGTCGGAATCTTTGAGGATGAACGAAATCTCTCCCTCAGACTTCTTAAAGGATAACTTTTTCTACTCAGTCTGTGTCTCCTAGAAGGGCTGTGGGCAGTTCAGAAACCTGTCTTCCAGTGACATCATCGATAGGCAGATAAAAAAGAAAAGAAAAAAGCCTGCAGTTTCTATTAGGTTGGATTCCCCATTGATGATGTCACTGGCATCGGGTTTCTGAACTGCCCAGAGCCTTCCACACAGACAGAGTACACATAATGGTTAAAACCAAACTGCTGAAGTTGTCCTTTAATAACTTAATTCTTTAGTACAACAGATCCCATAGTTAGGGATGCATGACAATTCATTCCGATGTCATATTATGGATCCAAACAGCATATTATACAAATTTTGGCACGCACAAGTTGTTTTGTCCTCTCCTGCTGGGTGTTAGTCTATGTGACATTACACAGACGGATGACAACAAATACCGGCGCTATCAGGCACGGTACACCGTCTCCTCATCGACACCCGGCCGTGTCAGAGGAGCCTGGACTCCATATACGTCTCTAGAAGTTTCTCCTACTTCAGTCCTATCAGGCTGGATGGGGGGGGGCACTCAGGGGCCACTCAGATGGCTCACGGGCCACGTACCAAAGCTTGTGGTCCGACGGGTCATTCATGGCTACAAATGGACCAGTCCCACTTTGTGGGGCTAATTTTGGCCCAGTTGCTCAGACGCTCCTGCATTCGTGTTCCTGTGGTGCCAGAGGAGAGGACCCCCCCCCACCCAAGGCTGAATTCCAGCATTATCTGTGAGCCCCATAAGAGCTGTATGGTTATCTGTCTATCTGTCATTATCTGTGAGCCCCATAAGAGCTGTATGGTTATCTGTCTATCTCTGCCTGGACGGCTGCATGCTTCATGGGCTGTTCCCTTCACTCTGGTCCTGTTCGCTAAGAGACTACCAAAACACACTGGAATGTCCCTGTGTGGCCATGTTCATATATCATCACCACCAGAGGAGTGTGTGTGTGTGTGTGTGTGTGTGTGTGTGTGTGTGTGTGTGTGTGTGTGTGTGTGTGTGTGTGTGTGTGTGTGTGTGTGTGGGTGTGTGTGGGTGGTGTGCGTGTGCGCGCGTGTGGGTTTAATTTATAGTGGACGGAGGACATTAACTCTTACATAAGCAGCTGTCTCGCTCTCTCATTCGCGGTAGCTTTTCCAGGATTAGTGCTCCATTGTTGAGACAGATCCGCTGCTATGCTAATTTAAAGCACCGTGTATTGTCTGCTTTATCTGCGGTTTCTGTTCCATCCATTTATTTTTAACTCCTCCACTCACTGTCCCAGACATTTGATGTATAGTTTCTATGTTGTGTCAAGGAAGACCAAGCACCACGACCCAAAATAGAACCTTTGTGACCTAAAGCGTTGTTTGTTGAAAAACAACTTAGTTATTTACACCGACCAACACCAGTGACGGATACTGCCAGCCGTACGATACAAAGTATTAATTAGGCACTTTGAACCATATCTTCAGATACAATGGACCTCACTAATGCTCATTATAAGTAGCCGACATTTCTATCTATTCGCTCTATGTCACTGTGGACAGTTCATAAAGCTGCCTACCAATGTCATCTTTGATGGGGATACCAAGCTAATAGAAACTAAAGCGTTTCACTTCCTGGATAGTTAGCATGCTGAAATCGGCTGAAAAGCTGTTGTTCTTGCACTAAAAAAGAAAAAAAGGTTTTGAAGTCTTGTTTGAAATGACCAAACGTGCCTACTGATCATGTCAGATCTTGTCACTGGTAGTAGTCTACATGTGATTAAAATAAGTTTGAGAATCCAGTGAATGAGCAGAATCAGCAGATGTTATTCCACACACATGGCACCTCTACTCAGAGGGTACAATAAATGTATTATTATATTTACCCTTGAAATGTTTTCACTCTTTACAGGTTGAGCAGCTTACAGAGGAGCAGAAAAATGGTGCGTAAAAAGTACTTTTGAATATTGTAGACGTTGAATATGCCTACGCAACAATATTGTTTTGTAATTGTGTTATTGATGCACATCGCTAACTCTAGAAAAGGGCTTCTTAATTCAAGTGTGAAACTGCTGTGTTATTTTATTTATTAAACAGTTCTTAAAGCTGCATTATGTAACTTTCCTCTTCTACCCCAGATCTGAACCCAGTTTCTGCTGACATGTTTATCATTGAGCTAATAGAGCCTGCCTGCTTGCTCGCTCAGGGAATAAATGTAATCTTGACCATCACGTCAGAATTTGTGTCAGAGCCTGTGTGTACTGCCTAGGTGAGACATGACCCTTGTGTCAGAGCCTGTGTCTACTGTCTAGGTGAGACATGACCCTTGTGTCAGAGCCTGTGTGTACTGTCTAGGTGAGACATGACCCTTGTGTCAGAGCCTGTGTGTACTGTCTAGGTGAGACATGACCCTTGACACGATCTAAATGTCTCAATAGAAGAGCAGGGAGACAAAATACAACCACCCCAATTGGTATTTTATAATATTGTTTTATCATACTCTACCATACAGATTGGACGAAATTACATTTTATTCAGGAAAAGGGTTACATAGTGCCCAGTGTTCGTCCTTTCTAGTGACTCTTCTTTAATGTCACAAGTGTTCATCCTTTCTAGTGACTCTTCTTTAATGTCACAAGTGTTCATCCTTTCTAGTGACTCTTCTTTAATGTCACAAGTGTTCATCCTTTCTAGTGACTCTTCTTTAATGTCACAAGTGTTCGTCCTTTCTAGTGACTCTTCTTTAATGTCACAAGTGTTCATCCTTTCTAGTGACTCTTCTTTAATGTCACAAGTGTTCATCCTTTCTAGTGACTCTTCTTTAATGTCACAAGTGTTCATCCTTTCTAGTGACTCTTCTTTTTCCTTGCAGAATTCAAGGCCGCCTTTGACATCTTCGTGCAGGATGCCGAGGATGGCTGCATCAGCACCAAGGAGCTAGGAAAGGTGATGAGGATGCTGGGGCAGAACCCCACACCCGAGGAGCTCCAGGAGATGATTGACGAGGTGGATGAAGATGGTAATTAAAAACAACAGAACACAAACACAGGGGAAATTATCCTCCTAAATGATGATTAAGATTAAAGGGACACTTCACCCCTTTTGCAACCAGATCTTATTTTAATGAAGGTTGGGAGACAAGAAACACTTTCCTGGGGTTTTTATGTGGGTAATATGTGTCAATTTGATATTTTAGTATTTCCAGGTGTCCATGATGTCATGGACACTGGGCTCACTTACTTCCTGGACTACATGTTGTCTCAGTAAGACAGCCCTCCCCCTATCCACAAGGAGGAGCAGTGCACCAAAGCATTATGGGAATTGTAGTCCAGGAAGGAAGTGAGCCCAGTGTCCAAGACATCATGGACACTTGGAAATACTAAAATATCTAAAAACACATATTACCCACATAAAACCCCCAGGAAAGTGTTTCATGTCTCCCAAACATCATTGAAATAAGATATGGTTGCAAAAGGGGTGAAGTGTTAGCCTGGTTAATAAACCAGACCGAATTAGCCGTTGGCAAAAAGAAATTGCCTACCAGCGGATTACGGTCTGGCGAGGCTCAGTAGCACGCCTCTTTCCTACAACCGAGAACAGGTCGGACCAATCGGGACACGGTATGCAATATGGGCGGGCTTTGGTACAGTGACGTTCAATGCTTGAGACTTTTGACTGACAGTAGCTCTGACCAATTGCGTCAAAGAGAAAATGTTTGAACCCGCCCCCCGGGAAATTAAATCCAAGTGGAGCCAGCCCAGACTAATATACCGCGACAGTGTTGTGTGATATTAGTCTGGTTTATTAGCCAGGCTAGTGAAGTGTCCCTTTAAGGCTCCAGAACTGAAGTGAAAAGTTCAGCGTGTTCAAGATGACGCCTCTGTTAAAATTTAAATCTTAAGGATACTTAACTTCAACCAATGTGTGATTTGTTGAATGACTAAAGTAGCAGACATACAAGCTCACAACACAGTTCGGGCTTAAAGCGGTTTCATGTTGTCACAGGCCTTTGGTGTTTAAACAGCACACTTACTGGGTGCCTGGTGGCCCAGCCAGTCAGTGTGTCAGGCAAAATCATTTAAATGAATGCCCTGTTTTATTCTTTGTCGTATGTCAGTGTCACACAACATAGCTGATCTACAAGGTCTGTACATGCCCAAAATAAGGATGTCAGGTTGGAAGTGGTTAAGTCTTTGAGTTTTATAAATTCTAGGCTGATTGCCGTTGTAAACGATGCCCTTTGGAAACGCATGCTCCTCTGGTATGGTACTCATTGTACAGTACCCGTTATGAGTATGTTAGTAGTACTTGGAGGCCTTTTATGATGTCAGCCTATGACGTCGTATTGTGGAGTCTTTCTGGTGCAGGCTCCTCACTGGCATGTGAGCCAGGTACAACACACAGAAATGTGTGTGGGGCGGAATGAATAGGAAAAAATAAAAAATAAAAATGCAATTCATTATAGGAAACAACTAAATTGGGGAGAAAAAGCTGTAAAAAAGAATTGGCTACTGTAAATTAATAGAGGAAAACAAATATTCCCATGAATAGACATACAAGAGACTCAGACAGGCATGAAACCATCGATCCTCATTGATACACACGACAAGTTTGAAGTTGATCGGTCTGTCGGTTCTCTCTACATGACACACACACACACACACACACACACACACACACACACACACACACACACACACACACACACACACACACACACACACACACATACACAGTTTCCATGCATTATAGATAGATTTAGACAAATAAAAAGTATTAACAACAATAACTACATTGGTCCAATTAAACACCGGTGATATGCTGTTATGCACCCGAACAGTCTAGTTTCAATCCATCCTCTGTCATGTCTCATGTGTTACCCTTGTCTGTGGCCATTAGGTGTCCCATCTCTCAACACTCAACAACAAAAGAATATAAAAAAGAAGAAAAAGAAAGAACTTTCTGTAGATATAAATGTGCTTTGCTGAGGAAGCTGGTGTCAAAGTTGTTGTAAGGCGTGACATTGTATGTGTACACAGGGAGCGGGACGGTGGACTTTGATGAGTTCCTGGTCATGATGGTGAGATGTATGAAGGACGACAGCAAAGGGAAGACAGAGGAAGAACTGGCAGATCTGTTCCGCATGTTTGACAAGTGAGTTCCAAAATGTTTCACCTATATGCTCAACACCCAGTCGCTGCACTTTTCGCTGCATGGAATTTTAGAACCCAGAAAGACAGCGAGGTGAAAGTCTGGCTTTATTTCATTGAAAAGTGATTGGCTTCCTCCTTGACAACGCTTGCTGTCAGTGCTCTGTTGTACAGCAGGCATTTCATTCTGGACTTTGAAGAATCCCCAAGAATTGTGGGATTGTTTGTAAGTGTGAAGTGAGCGGTGCCTTTGATGAGTTAATTTCATGAAGGTCTGTAGTCATTAAGTTCATTAAGGTTTGAAGTCGGTCGGTCCCATATGCACATGCACATGACCATATATGGGCAATTTTCTTGCTGGATATAGACAGACAAACACATGGTCAAATGTAGCGGCAAAAATACCTATTTGCTCAGACACATATGATGTAAATTCTCTGTGCATTGTCAAAGGGAATTTAATCTTTGTGTAGGACAAAAATACCGATTTGCTCAGACACATATGATGTGAATTCTCCATTCATTGTCAATGGGAATTTAATTTGTGTAGGACGGACATCTATTCTACTCTAATAGCTGAATATATAGGAAGGGCTAGTGCCCCTCAAAAACAGGACATGGCATGACAAAATGCAGTCTGTTCCCATGGCCCTCACAATGAGAATTGGACCTTGTCAGGGTACTAAAAACGGTGTGTTACCCACAACACCTGCTAATAGTGGCGTTATAAAACACAAATGCACGCACGCACGCACGCACGCACGCACGCACGCACGCACGCACGCACGCACGCACGCACGCAGGCAGGCACGCACGCACGCACGCACACACGCACGCACACACACACACACACACACACACACACACACACACACACGCTAATATGATCATGTTACAGCAGGGCTTTGCCTCTTTGATCTAAAAGGTAAACACTGAGCTTCCCCCTCCCCATGGCTGTGCACTTTGTAGGTGTGTGTACTGTAAGTACAGAAACACATGAACGCAACTCATTGCTTATGTTAACCACTTGAACCCTAGTCCTTAAGCACAATATATGCTCCTTCCCATGTCCGAAGCCTTCTTCGGAAAGGGAGGTGATGTACAGTAACTACAATTTGATGTCATTCCAAGCTTCGGAAAGGCTGAAGGCGGTCCCAGAACCTTTCCTTGGAACCAGATGTCCAGAGGTCCTGACTCTCCGAAGTCCGAACTGTAGTAAATTGTAAATTGTAGCCTTTCCGAACCGGAAGATTTTCCGATGTTGGAAGGAGCATGTATTGGCCTTTATTCTGTGGGCAGTCAGCTACTCCGGTCAACTACGTATTCTGTAGGGTTAAAGTGTTTAAATATGTTAGTAGGTACATGAACACTCCTCTATGTTAAAGGTGTGTTGTTCAGAACATGAACATAGTGTGGTTGGAACATGAAGGTACATGAACTCTTTGCGTCGTTCGTACAGGAACGCAGACGGTTACATCGACCTGGACGAACTCAAAGTGATGCTGGAATCGACCGGTGAAGCCATCACAGAGGACGACATCGAGGAGCTGATGAAGGACGGGGACAAAAACAACGACGGCAAAATCGACTACGATGGTGAGAGAAATAATACACACACGACATACAAAAGCATTCTACTACTGCACGTAACCTTGTGCAACTTTAATTCATGCCATGATTAAATGTTTCAATGGATGCGATTCCGGGGGCTCAGCTGGGTGCATGGTTGAGAGTGTGAGGATGCTGGTTTCAGTCCAACCCCCGTCTCATCTCTCATATCTCTCTGCCCTTGGGTTTCCTATCTCTCTACATCACTGGTTCGCTAGTCTCGCGTAGCCAGACAGCTATTCCACAATCTCCGAATGTATGATGGAAGCATTTGGAAATTGCGAGAGGCAACAGTCTGGCTGCGCGAGACTATGTTTATCGGTCCCTTTATTTTTGGTTTCCTACATTTTGTTTTTAACTATTATTATGTCTAAATATTTTCAAAAAACATACCCAAAAAAGTTAAAGATTTTCATGAATTAATAACAAATTCAATGCTTTTTTCCCCAGTAATTTTATGAAGAAATAAAAGAACAATCTAAGAAAATCCATAGATTAGCACAAAGCGACACTAGTTTGGAAAACATCTAACTCTTTTAGGTTTTGAGTCTTGAGCTAAAACGTTTGGGAACCACTGCCCATTTGAAAAAAGAAAAAAACATTTCAGTGGATTCTGTGCTAAACACAGAATGAGATGTTTGTTTGACATGGGCTCAGGTCTCAGTAACTATTACTCACTACCTGTTTCCCCCCCTTCAGAATTCTTGGAGTTCATGAAAGGAGTGGAGTAAGCATGAGAGAAGACAGAATTTTTGTTTTTCCCCCTTCGAACCCCCTAATAATATTTTTGTATTTATCATTGACTCCTTTTGGATGCTACTGAACGAAAACGTGGAACGACTTTGCAAGATTTAGCTGAATGCCTTGACCCCTTATGTATTTTTCTACCATATCTTGCATTGTTGTAAATACAGTTTGTAACTAATGTTGGTGGCCATGCATACTGAGTTTGTGTAAATGTAACCATATTACTTATTTTCAGTACCAGTCACATCACATATTACATCAGTTTGGCTACTTGAAAGATCTATTTTGTGCTTTAAAATATGGTAAATAATATAATCTTTGAAGTGCCACAGAGTTTACAAATCTTCTTATCAAGAAGCTGATATTGTTCGGCTGGGCAGAATATATTTTTGTGTGCGACAAAAATATGACTAGCATGTCAGGTTTAACACCAAGCTTTAGTATTCTAGTGGTCATACAATTAAGCAATGTATTGCGTCCAATATGTACAAATTGTATGCGTTTATGTTTGTTTATGATACCCTCAGGACATTTAATTCCCTGCTGTTATCTCTGGAAACCATTATGCTGTATTTCAACATCAAAGTTTGGCTGGAATGTGCACTCACATAATAAACAAACTACACTTGTCAAAGCAGTGGTTTGTTTCTCATTCAGTTTGATCACTGTGTTTTTTTAATCTTCTAATAAATACTCATTGTTGGTAGAGATGAATAGTCCAGTGCCATCACTGATTTGCTGCAATGGTTTTAGTTGTTCTACATTTTGTATTTTGTATCTCGACTGTAGAATCATTGAGCATACACACACACACACACACACACACACACACACACACACACACACACACACACACACACACGCACACACGCACGCACGCACGCACGCACGCACGCGCGCACGCTGAATGTATATTTTGTACTTGTGAATTGCTATGGTCTTGTAGGGGCCTACTCTTGGCACCGCGGCCGGAGCGTACGTTTCAAAGGTTAAGTGCCTTGCTCAAGGGCACGTCAACAGTAGTTATTGGGAAGCGAGTGAAAACGGCTTAACATTTTGTTCACTGCGCCCCCGTCCAGATTTTCCCAGCTGGCCTGGAGCTTTCATAAGGCAATCCCCCTGGACACATCGCTCTGGTCCACTCACCTCCCTGACCTTCAGGCCAACCCTGCCCTATATAGCCTACCGGACACATAATGGATGCAGACCACCAGAACAAAGAACAGAAACTGTTTTTGGACTGCAAAACGGACCTGATTTACATTCGTTCTTATGCACTTTGATTTGCCATTCACATTCTGCGGTTTCATGGCTCCCAGAGGCTCATTTTCGGGGCATGCGTATCAAAGCTGGGCCGGTATCTGGTTACACAATATATCGAGACGGGAGCTATTTCTGTCTAATCATGTTGCCATGTTTGGGGTTCTGATTTAACCCACACCAGTTGACAATCAAATGCCTTTGCCCAATTAGGGAACATGGATTCAGTCCAGCAAGAAACCAACTCCACTGTTGATTCAGCTTTTATTCTGATCCATGTGGCAACGTGCAGGTAATCTGATGAATATAGACTTCTGGGTCATTGCAGTACACACAGTTAAATCCTCAGTACATTCACTGCCAGCTATTAATTCAATAATTATCTCTTAAATGCCAGCATTTCTCAGTGAAACTCTTATTTTGATGGTTCAGCCGAAAGCCAAAAACCGGAACCGAATGTAGAAAAACGATGTGTGTTGTGACAGACCCTCTTATTTTGTTTTCACCCGGAGAAGACATTGTGTGGTCGCAATAGTCAGTTCTTTATGGCCCCTCGAAAAAAGCTTGTTTTGACCAGGGGCACAATCTGGGAAAGGAATCCGAGTTAAAGGCATTCTAAAGGATGTTTACAACAACGAGTGGACCATGGAGTGAACGCCGCGGCCATCTTGCTTACGGTACATTTACTGTTTACTTCATTGCCTAACAACTTCATTGCCATTAGCAAAACAGTGCTAATGTACCGGCCGGTATGTAGCATTACAACCGAGATCTATCATAAACCACTATAAAGGACCATTTGGCGTAGATGTACGTCACTGGCGCTAAACTGCTGAAGTGGCTATAACTTATATCTACGTTAATAGGGGTGAATGTGTTAATTTAACTCGTGAGAGCGTACAAATCGGATTAATTGGACCCTTACTGGTCCATTACGATAAATTAACACAGGCTATTTTGGGTTTAGGGTTACTGGTTACATAGCTCTGGTGTCATACTGTATGTCTCCTTAAGGCTATGGACCAGAGCTACATGGTTACACAGAAAAGCAGACAACAAAGGAGGTGGGGGTAATCTCAACACCAACAAATTCATGAACATTTTTAAATAAAAAATCTCATAATGATCAAGAAGACTAAATATAAAACGTTTTCTTATTGGTGGTAACCGTGGGATTGACTTTTGTATACACTTTTGTATTACTGGGCATAGCCATGAAATTCATAGTCTAGCCACTTGGTGTCAGCAGGAATACACAATTTGAGGTAGCTGAATGGATTTAGAAGAATATGAATATATGAATATGAATATATTAGTTTGAATATGGGCAATTCTCTATGTATAGCCTACTCCTTGACCCTGGAACGGAAATCACAGAATCAGTTCCCTCCTCTGTGTAGCTATCTAGACTGTGTGTGTGTGTGTGTGTGTGTGTGTGTGTGTGTGTGTGTGTGTGTGTGTGTGTGTGTGTGTGTGTGTGTGTGTGTGTGTGTGTGTGTGTGTGTGTGTGCGTGTGCGTGTACGACCCCCACCCTGAGGATGCATGCTGTTAACTCAATTTACAGTACAGTAAACCAGTACGGTCCATGTACTTTTTCATAGTTTGTATTTTTGGATTGAATCTAAAGATGCAGAAACAAGAAACCGACATGTCCTTTTGAGGCAAGTTGAAAACGCTGCTGTGTGATCATCATACAAACATTCCACAATGCACATTCTAGTATACCATAACTAATATAGGCTACAGCACACCACTTGAGACGCTGCCAACTGAGCCCACCTCTCGGCCCAATTTTACTCTTAGACGTAACTTATTTTATTGTTTTGTTTGCCTTATTAAGATGACCTTTTGTCCTTTCCCTAATCAAATTTGAGTACTCAGAAAAGCGCTATATAAATTTGAAAATTATTATTATTAATAGTTCTCCAAGCCGTCTCCTCGATCCTCCATACATCTGGCTAGCTCACAAGCGCTTTCTACCCCTGCATATCTGTTTAGTATGTCCATGTATAGGTGTGGGTGGGTGGGATGTCCCACATGTGTCCCACAGCACTAGTTTGCTGGCTCGTATCTATGGCAGTGGCACATTATTTTACCTAACCCTAAACATAACCTCAGTAAAACTATACCTAAACCTAACAGTAACCTCAGTAAAACTATGCCTGCCTGCATGGGAGCCAATCAGACTTCAGACACATGGTAAGGCCGGCGGGTCTACCCTAGAACGTTGGTGGGATTCATAATCACACGGCAATGACCGGCCAGCCTAATTTTCTGGCTGCTATCTTCTCAGAAGTTCGCATTCGTCCTTTTTTTGTGTCTGTGTACTGTGTCCAAGACCAATGTTGTTGTACTTTGTCTCCACTCTGGATAAGAGCACCTGTGCCTGCTACACATCATCAGAAAGCAGGTGTAGTGATGCGCAGGAGCGGGGATTGAACCCCAGTCTCCCACTCGGGCTGAGCCCGATTGACAGGACAGCCCGATTAGCAAGACAGGTTGTGTCCTGGTTTGTGTCCCCCAGGTTGTGTCCTCCAGGTTGCAGGACAGCTCAGCCCGATTGGCAGGACAGGTTGTGCGTCGGTCTGGCGAGTGGGAGACTGGGGTTCAATCCCCGCTCCTGCGCATCACTGCAATCTGGCGTAGTCGGCAGGACTTGGATCGTGGAGATCCTTGCGTGAGTGACGTTGTGTGCGGTGGTCCATGACGTGAAGTGTGAAGTGTGAGGACACACTCCAAAGTGATTGTAGCACCCAGCCAACACCCATTTAGAGATAGGTAAAAAATGTCTTTTAGAAGTCAATGAACAGCACCGCTGCCAGGTTGTTCCTCTTCACCTGCTCAATTGTCTGATCTGGGCTAGCCTAGAGTGGTTCTCCCCATTCCACCAAAACGTGGAATGTCCTGGCACCATCCATTAAAGATTGAGTGCCGTGGTTTTTGTACGTTTTCTGTTTTGTATGTGTTTATGGAGTATACTTGAATAGACCCCCGAGTGTGCTTAGAATATTGAAATATGTGTTCCCTGTGTATTTTTGGTTTCTCAAAAGGCCCAATCGAGGCCCAGGTCAAAAGGCCCAATCGAAATGACAGTGATATAGTGACATCACAATATCATCCCCTAAACCTTCGCCCCTTTATCCTACAGCTGTGGGTGTGGCCAGGCAAACAAGGCATACTTAATGAACTGGTGGGTATGGCCACATAAAAACATTCTTCAGTTCTTCTCTGTCTGGCAAATATACACAGTAAATGTGTTTAAAAGTATTTATTTTTTGTTGTCACTTGTCTCTTGGTCTCTTTTTTCGGCAAGATTATATGTTATTTTATTTTAAAGAAATTAATAATAATGGCAGCTACAGTATATTCCGTAATAAAACAACGTCCATGTAATCTACGTTTCTGATAAAAACCCAACCAAATTCAACACTTCTTACAGTCCGATTTCAATCTGGTCCAAAAATGGCTTCAAAACAATATGCTTTTATTGAACAAAAATAAGTCCTGCAGCATGCCGTTCGGCCACTCACGCAGTAGTGCAAACTCCTCCGATCTACTGATTAAGTTTGACGATGGTTCTCATCTGGAGAAAGTGGACACATTTAAATACCTTGGTATCACACTTGACCCTGAACTTTCCTTCAAACCCCACATTGATCTCACCTTAAAGAAAGCTTACGGCAGTTTATGCTCATTATACCCCTCTATCAATTGTTTCTCATTTGAAGTAAGGAAAAGAATAATTAACCATGTACTACTTACCATTGTAGATTACGCCGATATTGTCTATCAGAACACCACAGAAACCATTATCAAACCTCTTAATGTATTACATAACTCACTATGCAGATTTGTACTGAGGTGCCCATACAGAACACCACTGTTCCTTATACAGTTCACTTAACTGGCTGCAGCCTAAGGCAAGAAGACAACTTCACTGGTACCAATTCCTCTTTAAATGTGTGCACTTCAACTGCCCTCCATACCTGAAACAGTCACTGGTACTATATACATCCCCATACCCACTTAGAAATGTACTTCCCTACTTTGCTGTTCCCAGAAGAATATTCTCTGAATCTGGATGCAGGTCATCCCATTACAAAGCTCCATTTCTCTCAGATCTGTTACCTTTCCTGGCTGCTTCAGGACCCTGTATTCACACCTCAAAACAACTTGTTCATGCTACTAACACTGCCCGTACTGCTGTTTACTTCTGACCCCTGTTCAAGTCACTGTACTGTACTCTCAATTTGCTTGTCTAAAGAGAGTTGGGGGGATGGGGGAGTCACTCCCCCATCCCCCCAACTCTCTTTAGACTCCCCGGGAGTGGGTGGGAGAAGATGAGCAAGCTAACTGTATCTGTACACGTCTGTATTGTCTATTGTGCACTGTCTTTTGTGTAACTGCACTGTACTATATGTTTTCCCTGTGTATATGGGACCCCCTCTCCTTCCTTTCAAGTTGACTGTATCCAGCATCATAAAACAAATACAAATATTTTCCACCAAAAGATTCAGTGTTATACCTTTGTGAGAGTGTACAAATGTAACCAAATGGACCCACATTAGTACACTCTGAATTAACACTCGGGATGTTACAGACAGTGCAGCGCTGCTGCAGAGAGATGTGTGAACTGTGAATGAAGGAGGGGTGTGGCCGGTGGTGATGCGCTTACGTAAGCCAGACCTCATGTTCTTGATGACTCATGGCTCCTGTCATTAACACATGCACGCATGCACACACGCACACGCGCACACACACGCACACGCACACGCACGCACACACACACACACACACACACACACACACACACACACACACACACACACACACACACACACACATACACACACACACACACACACACACACACTGCACTTACACCACATTGGGTAATAATAATGTGTGTTTTGAGCAGCGACACGTAGCAGCTCTGCTCTGTGACCTGCTTTTGTATTGTATGCGTAACACCCGTGCCCTTTGACCTCTGTAAGCCAAATGGGTGCGTCTGAATTAGCCCGCAAGCACAGAACGTTATGTAACAATTTTCATTCAGTTTCATTCAGTGTTTCACTCCAGTGTGTCAGTGACAGAGAGAGAGAGAGAGTGTGTGTCTGTGTGAATCTAGCCTCCTCTGCCGTTGATAGACAGCGCTCTCGGGTCTTTGAAAACCACCACTTAAGAACCCCAACGAAAGTGGCAGTCTACAGAGCAGTGTGTGTGTCCAAGCTGCTCTATGGGGCAGAAGCCTGGACTGTCTACCGTATATCAGAAGCTTCGAGGAGTTTCACATCAGATGCCTCCTCCAGCGCATCCTTGGCATCACCTGGCAGTGGTCATCCACAGTGACATCGTCCAACGCGCTGACTCCATCAGCATCGAGGCAACCCTATAGGACAGAGGCAACTCCGGTGGGTTGGCCATGTCATCCGGATGACGGGCTGCCGCTTGCCCCGTCAAGTGCTGAAACAGCTGAAACAGACTCTAAAGAGGTGCAACATCAACCCCAATTATCTGGAGTCAGCCACAGCAAATCGGCCACTCTGGCATTCTTTATGCCACGATGGGGTCACACACACGAGGAGAAACGTACCCAACAAAGACACTTCCACCCTCCTGATCCAGGCCTCACATGTCCTAACTGTGGCAGGATATGTGCTTCAAGAACAGGACTTCATAGTCATCTGCAGTGTCGTCAGCGAAGATGACCACTGCCAAATTTATCACAGCCTGTCACACGCCTCGTGACATCACACGCTATATGTCATTCTGACATCATCAATCCCGAAAATTAAGGCTCGGCCCTACCTGGGCCCTCATCAAATCCTGTACACTCAAGACACTGCCCCCCCTGCCACCCTTAGATCTCCAGATATGGAGCTGACCTGTTCTGACTGACTTTCCATATGTTGATCTGACCTCATCAAACCCTGTACACTCAAGACATGCACCATGGCCAGTACAGAATTTATTCCATATGTTGATCTGACCCCTCATGCCAAAGCACCAGCGCTCGCCCAGCAGTATATAGTATATATATATTCGTCAGGTGCTAATACATACATACTTACATAGCACCTGACGAAGCTCACGGCGAAACGTTGATGATGAAATAAGTTGATGTAGTAAGTTGTTCGTCTTTGTTCCCTGGAGTGTGTAGTCCCTTCCTTGGAAGGTTTTTTTTTTCTCTTTTTGAAGTCTATGCCTGCTAACTAGACTTCCTCCCACAGGGTTTTTGGATGTGCAGATACATCACGTGTGTGTGTGTGTGTGTGTGTGTGTGTGTGTGTGTGTGTGTGTGTGTGTGTGTGTGTGTGTGTGTGTGTGTGTGTGTGTGTGTGTGTGTGTGTGTGTGTGTGTGTGTCAATAATTGGCACGTGGAAAGCCAACATCTTAACCACTAGCCTAAAGGGGAATTCCCCCTTGGCTGGGGTAGATATTATTATTATTATATTATTATTATTATAGATATTATTATGACACAAACAAGCAATCATTTTGTTTTCATTGCAGTGACATTTTATAGCGCCATAAAAAGTCTGTGTGTGTGTGTGTGTGTGTGTGTGTGCGTGTGTGTGTGTGCGTGTGTGCGTGCGTGCGTACATGTATGTATGTATGTATGTATGTATGTATGTATGTATGTATGTATGTATGTATGTATGTATGTATGTATGTATGTATGTATGTATGTATGTACACAGGTATATTCCCCAGGAATACTGTACTTCAAACATGCAGGATAACAACACCTTTACTGTACATTAGGCCGAGTTATACCAAAGCTATACAATGTCAGCCATGCACATAAACACAGACACATCATGATAGAAGCTACACAATGGCATCCACACAGACTGATGCGTATTCCTGTTCTACTTGCTCACCTCTCCTCTACATCAAATGGCAGGAGGTCCACCATCACACCGGAAGCCTCCAATTCTCTACACACAACACCATGAAATCCACATCTGTTCCCTAAAAAACTCTATACCTGTGATAAGCAGCTAGTCTTGTTCTGGGTCAAGGTAGAGAATGCTTATGGGGTTATGATTTAATATCTTTGATGTTTCCTTGTGCTATTAATAGGCTGAGTGCAAACGCCCTGGGGAAGATGAATGTATGCAGTCAGTTGAAAAAAGAAGAGAGATCAGACGCCAAAGCAAGGGAATATGGGAATCATTTTTAGATCATGTCATCATCTGAAATAGAGCTACATAGAACACAGTCTCATGTGACTGCTCCTTTTTTCGGAAATCATAAAGTGGATTGGCCTTTGTTGCTGTAAGTCGTCTCTGTCGGGTGAAAACCTCATATGTCCAAAACTGTTACTTTTCAGGATTAAAATTCAAAAACAGCAAACGTTGCAGATATATGCTTTTGTGTAACGCTGTAGTATGATGGAGTCGGGCGTTAATTTACGGGGGGGGAAGAAACACAAAAGGTTTGAATACGGGGATAAGAGGTTTCTGCCCGACAGCGACCAAATGCACAATGAGGAAGTAGAACACAAAGAGAGAGTGGAGACGTGAACAGACAGAATATTGTGTCATGACGCTCCGGCCCACTTCTGGAGCCGAGAACACTGAAGTACTGTCTCCAGACTCCACCCGCCATAATGGCCCATAGAGGAGCGGCACGAAAAGACTACACAAATCTCAAATTCCACAATATCTATTCATCGATTCAAATGAATGGCGCCGATTGTGTACTTTTAATGCATTACTAGACGGTTGGTCTATTTTTACCACTCTGAAAATTGAAATGTAATTGCACGCAGTTGTCCAAATTACAGTGTTCATTTGGCAATTCAAGGTTGATTATAATAATAATAATAATAATAATATTAATAATTGTAATAAAGTAAATTATTGCAATGGTTAATAAAAGGATCATGTGCTGGTGTTCACTGGCTCACTTTGCCACAAAGAAACATCAGTATGATCTTCTGTTGGTTGAGTACAGACAGACACTACAGATATCAGCGGAAGTACAGACATCAGCGGATGGTGGATTTGGCCACGGAAAGAAATGCTTCTGGTAATAACAGATGGCCGCCTCACTCTGCCCCTCGCATTCCATGTGTCTCTGTTTTACACATGACCCAGTATTCCGTCTGCCAAAACTCACACCCCTCTTCCTTCTTGGAAAACATTTGTTGAGAATTAGGTCTTTGCTGTTGTGAGGTCTGTCTCCAAAAGATCAGAGTAGAACTTTAAGTTAACTTCCTGCAGGGATACGAAGACACTTCCCGGTGAAACGAGGCCAATACTGATGATAGAACCAGAGGGGTCATGCATGCCTGTGTTCTCTCTGACCTATGTTCCCTCAGCACAATTTTACCTTTTTAGGGTTAGGCTTTAGGGTTAGGCTTGCGGTAAGCGGCAGTTAGGGTTATTTTTTAGTGAACATATAGGGTTCGAGGAAACAAACATACTGTAGAGACACTCCTGAAAAGTATTCAAACTTCACCAAAAGCGTACATTTAATTAATGATGTCTTCAGGCACCCGTATTATTTTGTTGAGTATTTAGCTCATTTAGTCAAATGAAAATAATAGGCAAACATAGACAAATGGAGACAAACAGAGATTTGGAGTCTGGGGGGACCCGGTCAATGAAGGGTGTTCTGTTGAACTAAACGGAAACATGCTAATGTGTTTACCGGTAGATGCTTCACAGGTTCAGGAAAGTGAAAGTTAATACTCTGACACAGCAGATGAAATATGATACACCATAATACATGAATAAACCATTTCCGCTATGATGTCACAGCTTCATCGCTTACACCCTATGACTATGTACTTACCGTAGTCGCCCCAGAGAGGGGGGGAGATAACGGTAATCCAGATGAGAGAGGCCTTTATGCCAACATAAGGCCAAACACCTCTCTGTCATATAAGTGACCTTGCCACGACTGGGAAGTGTCTGTTTATCCGATGCCAACAAATGCCACTGATCTCATTCCCCTGAGGGTACAGAGCCCTGTGGTCCCTTCTTAAAATATAATGGCACTCAAATCGTCCCTGGTACAATGAGGGATAATTGAAGTGGAAGTGAATTATCTCACAGATGCTTGTGCAATGGAGACACACAGGCTGCAGGCAGCTGTGGGATGGTCTTCTGTTAATGTTCTGAACCACAGCAGGTGTGGACCAGCACTGATGGGCCTGGGCCTCTGCTCTGTGATTCCTCTCACCATCTCACGCTCGCACGCACGCACGCACGCACGCACGCACACACACACACACACACACACACACACACACACACACACACACACACACACACGCACACACACCACTGCTGAGTAACCAGCAGTGGTGGTTTTAATCCAAATGTATAATCTCTTCGCATGTCGGTGTTGCTTGCCAATATTGTAGCCTATACATTTTCTGCTGTTTTACAAATCGTGAGTTCTGTTCCTTTCTGCTGGACCTGGACACATTTTGGCTTCTCCCATTCCTCAACAATTCACTAATCGGTCTGTTACACCGAAAGCAGTACTAGGGGCTTTGCTTGTAGAAAGATATTTTCCCTTGCACATCTTTCACATGTCTTTACCCAAAAAATTAATATCTATGAAGAGGACTCTATTGCATCAGTATGAATGACCAGACCTCACTTGAAAAATATATCTCTGATATCTATGCCTGTAACTACTACAGGGTCAAATAAAGCTTGAATAAATAAATATTCCACAAAGACTGTGTGTGCAGGTCCCACGTATCTCGAGAACCGTCCAACTGATCGCCTTCATGTTTGGCATGTGTATTGCTGAAGCCCCAAGGGAGTGCGGCATCAAATGAGAAGATGGTGCACCTGGCGTGAGCCACAATTACATTCAAAATAATTTCAAACACAAGCGAATGACACAACGGGACACAAAAAGCGCCATTGCCCGCAAATGATGCCCACGTGTGTACAGGCCTGTAGCCTACTGCAATAGTTGTATAATGAAATAGATCAGATCAGAATATTTATACACACACATGTATGGATATCTATTCTACACAATATAAAATAAAGTGTCCAGAACATTAACTTTGTCTAGTTTGTCAAAATAATATATTTCTAGCTTTCTAGTGTCTTGTTATTCCAGAAATAAGATGAATTAATTAATACTACCGCTGCCGGCGTTATTTACCCGGGAAACACATTCATGGTTGTGGTGATATCATGCTGATTTGGTCTATCCTGGACTTAGTAGAGCTTAAGGATGCTTTCATTTAGTCCTTGCATTATTACAACTAAGCCAGATCAAGAAACTCTTGAAGCACACATAATGAGGGTGCAAAGTCTTCCTTGAATGAAATAGTTCCTCAGTAAGACCTCACACTTTGCCTTTAAAGCCAGAGCAGGTAGCGTACTAAAATTACAGGAATTACACAACACAAAAGGGTATGCCTAGCCGATCTACACGCTCACAACACGTAGCAACAAGGCGACACGTTGCTTGGACTTGTAGATTGCCTATATTCGACCTCTGTGGTTAAAAATCAGGCTTTAATTATCAGATAAGAACCTGTGAGGAGCGGTTGTGAACTCACAGCAGGGGAACAATTTCCCAACAGGAAGTAATTTTGAACATGTACCAATTCCACTCATGCACTGCGGTAGGGATGAGGGAGCGAGATTTTGCCACCGGAGTGATGAAAAGATTTAGTATTCATGTGACATCCAAGCCTTTGTTTTTTATATCAATAAGTTGTGTGACCATTAGTTACCCCCCTACCATAGACAAGATTATGATTACAAGGATTGGTTTCCTTTTTAAACTCGAGAGGTATAATTGTTTTGTATATTGACGTGTCTTTTTTTTTCAGTACTCAAGGGATAAATGTATGTGAATGTGTGAACATTCAGTATAGACCCTCGTTCTCAATGTTTATAGCATTGAAATACAAAACAAACAAACAAACAAAAAAACGAGTGTATTTGTAATCTAGAGATTCCTCAGCTAGAGAAGGCTTCATTATTTTAATTACCACCAAAGGCCTACATCTCTCTCAAGGCATGCGCCTTCCTCTGCATTTGTTTCATGCGAGGCCCCTTGAGTCTGGGAAGGCAGGTCCCCGTGGCTTCCTCCTGCCCTACCGCACGGCGTGGGCGTCTTCCACACATAATCACAGGTTGGCCCTGCAGGTATGTGCCACGCCGGCCAAACCGTCACTCAACACCTTTTATTATCACAACTGCAAGGTGTTGCTAGGCAAGTCCCTTCATGCGTTGCTGCTCTCTCAGTTGTCGGAGAGGAAGAGAGGGGTTCTTTCTTCTGCCATTGGTTGACAGCGTCTGGCTTTACTACAGCAAAATCTCCTCAGGCATCTCAGCTCTGAGGGTGGAGACCTGAGAACCAAGATTGAATTTCAGCGTAGTATTTTAAACCTCCAAGAATAAGATCGTTGTGAAACACTGGCTATAGGCCTTTTTTCAGAGCAGCCATATTGACATGAAAGGACAAAAGTAGGCCAATTTTTGTTTTTTAAAGTCAATTGTGGGCTTTGTTTTCCAAACTATTACACTTAGAGACTTGCATTTAGCATTACAATGAATGTACTCATAAGACTGCCTGATGTAGTGAAATATATCATATGTATTGTTATTATCGAAAATATGTTAGCTTTCATGTTACTGGTAGCAATATGTTGGTTCTGTCTCACATTCTGACCTAGTTCTAGGAGTGGGCGAGCCTGGAGCTGCTTCTCTGCCAGGGTGCCCACCTGGACACAATCATCTGCAATCAAGCCAGCTCTATTTAAGTAGTGTTTAATTCAAGTCAAAGTTGTTTCTTCACTCCCACTGAGCAGAGAACAAGCATGGAACCACATCAGAGACCAGTAGGCAGAATCAAGTGTGTAGTGCATCTCCAACAGCCCCATTAGTAGAACTGAGGGACTTAAAACCATGGGCTAATGATCACGAGCTACCCAGATCCATGAACACCAACTGCATACTACAGTTAGCAACTCATCTCAAACCCCCAAATAAAATCTGCCAAGAGCAGGCCATCTAGCAAAAGCAGCTTATTGCTGCAAGTCATGCAATGCTCCAACCTGTGTAAATGTGCTGAATATTATCATATATCAGTGCAGGGCTGCCAGAATGCCCCTGATGGTCTAGGTCGGAGACAACGGATGGATGCACATGCAAATGATGACGATCATCATATGAATGAGGTCCTTAGCATAATTTACAGTTCTGCCTCCTCTGTCCTCCAAAACAATGTGATTGTTTAAAACAAATCATGGTCCGCAAATCACTTTATACTGTGTGTCAGTTGGAATGGACCCTGTAGCACACTGCACACCTGTCCTGAACTTAATTACATTGTCAAAAAGGTGATGTAACCTGGATTTATTAGGCAAGGCAAGACATGGCACGTTTATTTGTGTAGCAGTTTAGTTAAATTAAATGGTTAACTAACACTCAGGATTGTACTGTGTACAGTACTGTAATCTGGTGTTTTGGAAATGGATGGTTTGCTGATGAGTGCAGAGATTAGAACATGGTGGTGGTGATGTCACTGGATGAGGTCTTTGAGAAAGAAAAGAATAATCACATTTATCAAAGGGTGAAAGAACAGAGCAGTCATCACAGGATCTATACTAGCCCCCCTTCCATTTCCCTCTACACCAAATAAAGCCCTAGTCGCCGGAAATAGCCTATCTACAGATTGTATATTTAAATGTAAATAGTCTATCTACATCTTGTATATTTCCGCTGAATATTTGCCATAGAATAGTGAACCTTAAGGGCATTCCACACCAAGCACCATACCTTTAACTATAACTATATTGTTAACACCGTGGTGGACCTGGTATATATTTTTTATAGTTATAATTATAGTGCTGTTTTTCTATGAAAGATTATAATTATAGTGCCCGTTCTGCAATGAAAAACACCTTGCATCAAATATGAAAGCAAAATAATCAAATGTAAATCAAACGATATAGTGGCAATACCTTTTTTCTTCTTCTTTCTTTTACAATTTCTGCTCTACAAGCCCAATGCCTTACAAACCAGGGAATGAAACATTATAACGATATCGATATAAAGTCAATATTGCAGTGTCCTAAACTTTAGGACTTGGCTTTAGGCCCTAAAGTATATACATTGGATACTTCTTAAGTGTTCAATATAAGTGAAAGCAATGACAGATGACACACAATCAAGTAAAAATATACAATATATTTGTTGTATAAACTTGTACACAATGTCTTTGACATTTAGTTTTACATATACTATACATAAAGTAGCTAGGGTCACTTTCACATCCTTCATGATTTTAAGAAAATGTCCTGCCCTCCCCTGCCCCGCCCCTTATGACCACCAAATTGTATGTACATCTTTACAAAACACATACTAGACAAAACAGCCCTTGGATGCACTTTAAGAGGCTGTGGCAAAATACAATTGCCTTATAAAAAATAAAAGTCCCTGAAAATATCTCTCTGAGGTAATCTCACATCAGTCCAACTTCTTTCATGTCCCCTGCTCAGAGCTCACACATTAATAAAGACAAGACTGGCAGAAGAGAACCGAACGGCTAATTATGTAATGTTTTCCCTTAATATAATTATGCCACGGGAAGATTAGCTGCAGAATGAAGACTGTGAATTAACATTGAAAATAACAGACTCGGTAGACTCGGTTGGAAAACATGTACAGTTGAGCTGTTTCAAACATGACAAAAGACAATCCTTTGTACTGTACACACAGTAGAATCCACACTGTTTAAGGTGCTGTGCATGATTTTTTTTGGTAAATTGTGTGCTTGTTCAGTAACAGGGGGCTCCCGTCTCTCCAGCTCTTTAATAAACAAGATTAAATGCCATGTGGGACACTCCCAATTTCACTTGTTTGTCATGCATTCTCTCCTGATTGGAGATTGGTATCCCGACCTGAAAATGTATTTTCTGTTTACGAAAGAAAGAAAACAATACTCTGAGAGTGTACAACTCTAACTAAATGGACCCGGAAGTGTTACATTAATTTGTAGCTGAAGAGTTACTTTGTAGTTCGTTTTGTGGTGTACTTTGTCTTTGTTTAGGATTTTACTGTGTAGTTACCGGAAGCAGACATACTGTAGATTAATTTGGTGTTAAGGTGCAGTAAAGGCCACAGGAACAGACGATATGAATTATATGAGGGACAGGAAACAAAGTCTTTGACAGAACATTATAGTATGCAAAATGATGCCGTTGATATCAACAGAATGTACAAGAGAGTTGTTGGACAAATATATTTCACCACTGATTATTTCTGTGATGTCTAACCATTGAAAAGATTTAAAGCGCAACCATAAGTGGCTAATGTTACTGTGTTTGCTATGTAAAGACATTAGTGAAGGTATTCTGGGTAAAATGCATTCAATGGTCAAGTCCATTCTGCTGTGAGCGAGCTGCAATCGAGGAAGATTGTACGATAATTCAAGGTCAGCCTACTGTAGTAGCTTATTTGCCTCAGCTAGAGTACCATCAAAACATATGGGACTGGTCTTTCTTCAGACCAACAATGCAAATTAACTATAAACCTTGATTTATACTTAACAGATCCACAAGCTCACGATCGGTTCTGAACTTGTAGGTTGGCTATTTTTGGTGTGCGACACAGCATGCAGCCAAGTATAAATCAGGCACAAGAGTTACAAAGAAATACACATCCACTTTTCAGCTGGTGATGAATAACAAATAAGAAATAACAGTCAGTTAATGTCCTGTGATTAGTACTGCGCACCTCCAAGCATCTTACGATACGTACCATGTATGGGGGATTACAAAAGCAATCCTTGTGTCAATTCTTTAAGGCATCCGAGGACCTTATTTAGAGTATGTACTGCTATGCAAAAGGGGTGCATGCACACCATGAAAAAGAAACAAAAAGGGTAAACCTTTATTGATCCCACAGGGGAAATTGTGTTTCAGTGAGCTGGTGGCTGCTTAGATGGTCATGATGACGGGTTGGGCTGTTAGGGGTTATGTGTCTCGCTCAGGGATACTGCGACACGTAGACCGGGCGGACCCCAGTCTACTCAACCAGGGACCTCTAGTCTGTACCCACTCAGCTATGGCCGTGAAGAGATCAACCCAGAGGCTTTTGCTGACTGACTCACTGCCTGATGCTACGTTCACACTAGCAGCAAAGAAGCGACAGGCTACAAGCCATTTTCAATGGAAGCCATGATGCCAGACACCCCTTGCTGCGTGACAAACTAGTACAGAAACTACAAAACTGGCTTATATTTTTTTTTCAGCGCTCCAATGAAGTATCAATGAATCCCATTTTTGTTTTGCCATTTAATTTGAACTCCCCTCTCTCCACACAATTTCTGCTTCAACTGGAAACATATTCTTGCCATTGCCATCAGCCAGGTCCCTGTTCTTTATATTTTCAATTATTATATATTTTTTTATTGCTATCACACGCGGATGCACGCTTGATGACATCAACGAGCATGTTGAGCAAATCCCTCAACCGCATCTCGGCGACAGTGAAGCTGACCACTTGGGGATCGAATTGTAGCTTTTGTTTGTGCTAGTATGAGAACAGCAGCAGTCAGCCAGCCAGCCAGGCATCTTGACAAGCTACGGAATGCAACATAGAGGGTCAAAGTCTGGTCTACCCTCATCATGTGGACTCCAATGTGTCCAACTGGAAGACATTGTGATTGGTCGGCGTGGTGAAGTAGAGCTTGTCATTGGTTGTCGTGGAGCGGTTGTCGCAGGGACTGTGCAGCGTCCTCTCAAAGTCCAGGAGCTGCCCCATGAAGTTGAAGTTTGGGGAGATGTTAGACTTCTTCCTCTTGACAAAGTCGTAGGCGTCGTTCAGAGACAGATCGAGCCTCTGCATCAGGTAGGCCACGGTGACCGTGACCGAGCGACTGATGCCCGCCAGACAGTGGACCAGGATGCCACATTGCTTGGACCGCGCCTCATCTGTGAGAGAAGAACACAGCCGCTGGTGAATATTCATAGGGCTTGGCAATATATCAACACTATTATATTTTCCTGGTTTTAATCAATTGAGCTTTAATTTATACACATAAAATGATCATAAATCTTGACTTTCAATGGTGTGACGTCACATGCTCTTTCCACATAGGAGCTTTGTGATCTTTATCTACAATACTTCACGATATTGAGGTATATTGAGTCAGGACTGTCATCCAAACTTACACAAGGAAGTCAGATCGTCACATCAACAAATAATCTGTAATTTCATTCAAGTTTCGTGTATGTACATTAACACTGAGGATTTTACTATGTACACATTTTATTCAGTTCAATGTAGGCCTATCATGGAACATGGAATATATACTGTATACTGTACATATATTCATGTAAATGAATACTTATTCATCCATATCAATAATATGTATGCCCTTTCATAGCTTATATATTGTTCCTAAGTTTCTTTACTGTATTGAGAAGTTATAGTGTAAATATTGTCACCAGGTAAACTTCCTCATATGCACATATATGCTACTACACATACATTCATAGTAGTCAATATGAAATTCTTTGACTACATTTATACTGGATCTATACCTAGTTGTGTTTTTTTTTTTCTCCGTTTTTGTTAACTTTTAAGACATACAGTACAAGGTTTTCAGCGGACACTCTGTGATACCTCAACACATTTGGATCACATGACCGGAAAAAAACAACCTGATGCTCGCTTCTCAGCGAGCATCAGGTTGGTGCAGTACTTAGTTTAGACTAGTCATTGGTTAGACCAGTCATTAGTCCTACAACCTATCTCAAACCAACCCTAACCTCCCACGGGGCAGCACACCTAAACCTAACCATAACCCTCTCCCAACCCTTAACGCACCCTTCACCAACCTTAATCCGGTCGTGTTAACGCACCCCTCACCAACCTTAATCCGGTCGTGTTAACGCACCCCTCACCAACCTTAATCCGGTCGTGTTAACGCACCCCTCACCAACCTTAATCCTGTCGTTTTAACGCACCCCTCACCAACCTTAATCCGGTCGTGTTAACGCACCCCTCACCAACCTTACGTCTAACCAATTCCCCCAGCCTCCATGTCGCTCTGTTCTCCGTTCTTGTTGTTGATCGGGAACGTGGAATATTTTTCAACACTATTACAAGCGATGGCACTATTTTAAGGCGGACTTTTGTGAAATGGAGCTATGATTACGACCGGTGATTCTTCAAAGGTTAGTGAAAAGCTCCCACAGTGAAGGATTTATTTTCACGATCAAAAAGTCTGGCTATAAAAGTGTTAGCTCATACACCACGCTAATCTCCTGGTTTCTGGTACTTCATTCTTGCTTTTCTACCTACTCTTTATTATCTTTTTTTTTTTACTCCTGGAAGTATACTTTTTCTGTACTGTGTTGCATAACTGCCGATCTATCTACACACACTCAGTTCATCTTGATAAGAGCATACCTCACACATCCTCTTTTAAACATGTTTACAGATATCATCAAACTGAGTGTTACGCCCTGCCTCGCCACAATCAGGATGTGTGTGCACCATAACTCATGACCTGGCGATCAAACAGCCATGTTTCCTCCTTCTACCACTAAATCATGTGAGCACGGAACACCGCCAACCAAACCACCCACGTCACACACAAAGAGAAACACCTGTGGTTTCAAGTGGAGGTGTGAGAAAATGGGTTACGTGTAGCAAAAGTACAATTCAGACTGCCTCTAACCATTCAGTGATTTATTGTGTCCTTTGTCCTTTGTGTATCTCGAGAACCACTTCAAACTTAGTGCGCGTCGCTGGAGACCCAATTGAGTGTGGTGTCTGCTGGTGTGAAGTAGGTCAGATCAGTGGTACTCCAGAAATATCTATAAATCCACAAATCCCCATATATGGAGATTCCTGGTGTTATCAAGGAGATGTCATAGACTGGACTCAAAGTATTATGATAATGGATGCTGCAGTAAGTGCTCTGAATTGCATAACAGGGGCATGGGTTCCTATATCACACTAGCAAACATACGTGTATAAAAAAGGTCTGTCTGTCTGTCTGTCTGTCTGTCTATCATGCAAACTTATAGTAAATGTGTTGAAATGCGGTTGATGCAGATAACCAATGGGTGTGTTTGTTTAACTCGGTCAGCCAATGGGCTATACTCACCAATGAATGAGATTGCCTCTGGGAAGAACTGAGACAGATTCTGACTCCAGTGGTCCGAGATGGGGATCTGTTTGTACCTGAAGTGTCCGTCGTGTTCGAACATGTTGGGGAGGTTGGGCGTGACGTTCAGGATGTACTTGATGTTGTACTGGGACAGCACGTCCAGATTGGCCGAGTCTTTGGCACAGCCCAGGTACAGGTACGGAATGATCTGGACCGGGAAGGCCGGCTGGTTGCCGACGGGGACTGGGCTTTCCTCTGATTCTGTGGCACTGCTGGGCTCGCGGTCCGACTCGCCGTCGGAACAGTCTGAGCTGATCCGGAGGTTTCCTAACCCCATGACGGACAGCGGCGGAGATGAACCGGGAAAGGAGCTGTCGTGCAGAGTCTCACAATGTTCCGGATATTCCATCTTGAACTTGAGAAATCCCCCTGGACAAGAGGCAAAGTGCATAGTTAGTTAACCACATGAACATTCTGCGAAAATAGTCGATCTACAAGCTCGTAATGTGACGTGTTGTGAGCTTGTAGATTGGTTATTTTCAGCAAAGAGATTTGATGTAGAGGCAAATACTAGACCTATAGGCCCTGGGGGACCCTGGTCATCTAAATAAGTACTAAACCCATTTCACAGAGGTAGATTTATCCACTACTCGGGTTAATATGACCTACACTCATCACATCATGGACTGAAGCTACTTAATAATAATAATAATAATAATAATAATAATAATAATAATAATAATAATAATAATAATAATAATAATAATAATAATAATAATAATAAACAGTATTAGGACGATGCCGCTTGCCGAAATGAGCAGATTTATTTTTGGTTCACGTTTCCCAAACAGACCATTTGTGAAATGCATGCCTGGTCCTGTTGGAGCAAAAACACTGCGCAGCCATTTTGGAATTTTAATTAAGAATCTCAGTGACAGACACCAGAAATGTTTTAGACATAAGCTACTCTATATATAATATGAATGAATCCCTCTAACATACCAATCTATAATAATGTAAACTTGTAAAGTAATTACAATTAGATTTCCAAACTTCAAAAGTAGACAAAAGAAAGTAAATAAACTTCTTCCCATTATTAAATTATACGGGCTCGATTGTATATTGTAATAAGCATAAACCTCAATTTATTCCATCAATTTGCTCCATAGTGTCTTTCCAAAAAGAACAGATCTACAAACTATAGTAATAAGTTATAACACTGTCGCAAGCTTGTAGATCAGTTCAGTTGTTTCTTTTCTTTGAGGCGACCCTACTCTAGGCTATACGGACGGAGTAAACAACTCCTCATCATCACACGACTTTTTGATTACATTTTCTACTCCGAAAATAGCAGAACTACAATTAAAGCTCACAACGCGTTCTGGGGCTTAAAACAGGGTTTCTCAAAGTGGGATCCATCATACATTCCAGCCTTCCAGGGACCCTCAAGGTTCCTTGATGGGGTTCCAAATGGATCTGTAACTCTGAGAATGGACAAATAGAACCAAATGGACCCGTTCTATACTTCTATTTGTACACTCTCAGAGTTATGGGGGTCCTTGAAATGATAAAAAAAATAATAATAATAATAAAAAAAAGTTTGAGAACCACAGAAGTCAAATATTGTGTAATCTACCTTCCAGGTAATACGCTTTACATCCGTCCTCCCACAGCTTGTGGAGCAGCAGCCCCAGAACCGAGCCCCCCGGCCCGGACGGAGGGCTGCTCCAGTCCGCGGTGCTCTCGTCGTACAGCAGCACCGTGGCGCCGCCGGCGCACTGCCCCACGAACCTCTCCTTGTCCTCGTGGTTGGAGATGCAGGTCCGCACGGGGATGTTGCCCTTCCTAAACCGGCGGAGCATCAGGCCCGGCACGGCCACGTTGATGGCCGTCTCGACGTGGGACGCCTCGTACAGCTCGTGCGGTCGGCAGTCCAGCACGAGCACGCCCGAACCCCCGGCCGAGCCTCCGAGTCCTCCTCCGCCGGACTCCAACTGGAGTTGCAGCCATTCCACGCTTTTGCAACACGGCTTCGGCGTCGTCGTCACGTTGTTCGACATGTTCTCGAACTCAGTAATGACATGTTATTTATAAGACCGTTTCGTTCTTCTTTTTTTTAGCGACTACATTGTTTTAAGTAACGAGGATACAATGTATGTATGTGCCACTGTTAAAACAAAACAGAAGAGAACCCAACTAACGCATGCCGCACACACTCTAACTAGCTTTCATATTATCAACGCGCAAAAAAATTGTTGCGATCGGGTATTTCTTTTTACACATCGGTCGCGCTCCTTCAGTTTTTCTTCTCCGACAACGAAGAAAAGATTTCCTCCTCTTCATCTTTCCACTTCCATTAGATAATCATAATAATCATAATAATTCGCAGACAGACGTGCAGCGGACGTTTATTACACGTTCATTCGCCGATTCGCGTATAAATGTCAAGTTAAAAATGTCTAACAACAATTAGTTCAACTTCTCTCTCTTTCTCTCTCTACTCGCTTGTCTGTGTGCGCGCGCACTGCGTGCACGTTCTCGTTCATTCCGACGCATGAATGATTTTTCTTTTTTCTTTCTAGTTGACAGTAGAACGAGGGAGGGGTTTATATTCCTTGTGATTTAAAGACATAGACATAGTAGTAGACAGTGCAGTGATTCTCAACGCTTTTCATTTCAATATTAAACCCCAGTTTTGATATGCATTACTGATTTTACAATTAACGTAGCCTATATTGGGATCCCAGAGTACATTTAACTCTGAGGATTGATTGATTGATTGAAGTAGGCCTATGTATTAACAGATTAGAGAATTACAGTACATTTCAAGCACAACTCAATACAAAACTGTTAACTGTGGACGACACCATAAAGAATTACACTTGTTTACAATAGGGTCCACCATGTTTAATTCATCACAAATATACACTTCTATAGCCAAAAACAGGAAATCATCATAGAGGAGGTAAAAAAGGGGGAAAAAACATATACACTGTACAGTGAGGGGAAAAGGGGGTGGGGGATTCAACTTTTGCGGTAGGTGCCCTTTGAGAGCGGTTTTGAAGGAGTCAAGGGATTTGCATGTCTCAATGACTGTTGGTATAGTGTTCCACATTTTGGTGGCATAGGAGTGAATTGAATTAAGTCCCTTGTTTGTGCCGTATCTGGGTTGCACATGGTTTGTTGAACTCCCTCTGGTGTTGTGGGTGTAGACTCGCTGACATTAAGGAAGTATTTAGACAGGTACATGGGTATATTGATGGTGTATATCGAATCTTGTGGACCAGACCCAAGATGCTGTACTCTGTCGTCAACCCTAAGCCATTCCAGCCTGTCAAAGTGGGCAGGGATGAGGTGGGTTTGGGGAGTGAGGCCAAACTAGTAGCCTGACCAGTTTGTTTTGGGAAGTCTGGAGTCTTGTTTTAAGGGCCTTTGAGGTGCTGTGGTACCAAGAGGTGCATGCATAGTCGTAGAAACCTTGTACAATGGCTCCTAGCTGTTAGGGTCTTCAAGGTGTTTTTGTTGACCAGTGAGGATAGGAATCTTGTTCTTTGGTTGACTTTTTGATTACGTTAGTGGCCATTCTATCACCGGAAAGATTTGCCTCCAGGATGGAACCTAGGTAGATAATTTCATCTTTTTGTGTGATAATATTGTCACCCTGCACTCCAAGAAGCCATCTGCCTTGCTGAGACTACTATTTCAGGGGTGTTAAAAAAAAAGGAAAAAAGAAAGAAAAAGAACATTGTAGGCTAAAATATCTGAGTAACAGACCCTAATTATTATTTAGCTGGGGTCCCCCCTGGAACGCCCCCAAGGACCCCATGTAGCGATCCAGTGACATATGGGACATTATAAAACTTTACCCGAATAAGCTTTTTTGGCTTATTTTTATGTAAGTTATGTACTTACGTGCCTCTGTAAAAGATATACATAATATGCAATGTGAAGTTCGCCCAAAAAATGTTTTCCACTATGTACGCCCAAAAGATTACCAAATTAAATTATTGAGAACCAGAAGATAGGGGTACACTTCATACCATAACAAAGCATTATTTTAAATCTAATTTTCATTCAGCTATTTCCTTGCATCCAACCACTGATTGCAAATAAAAGAAAATAATAAAATCCATATCCAACACAACAAATTGCATCTTGAAGCTGCCATTTCCATTCCAATCATGACTTGACTTTGTTTTCACCAATCACCATCATCATCACCAGCATGTATTTCAGTCATACTCTGAACTCTGAAAATCCAAGTGCCTGCTTCCTCCATGCCTATTGCCTACCTTAGTACCTTTGCCTTTCATTTATGATGGAGCATAAACCCATGGGATACGTTCTTCACATCAGAAATATGTGTATTGTGTACCACAGTATGTACATGGTATGTACTGTATGTATACCATGAGTATCGTATCATGTAATTGTAATGTAGCCTAGGCCTACCATTTGTATTGTGTACCATGTGCAAGTATTTTCTCATTGCTTGACTGTGTTTCCCAACTCTTGTTTTAGAAAACAAATGTCTAAGTTATTACACAACCCCTGAAGATTTACCAGATTCCCTAGTGATGGGTATAATGAATGTGAATGAGGAGAGAGAGAGAGACAGATAGAGAGATGAGTGCAGTGGGAATGCAGCCATGTGGCTCATATGTCTGTGCACGTGAGTGGGAGACACAGATGTGCAGCGCAGCAGGATTAACACAGCGATGAGCTAAACCAGCATGTGCACACACACACACACACACACACACACACACACACACACACACACACACACACACACACACACACACACACTGACACACACACACAACATTGGAACGTTTTCAGGCGGTGACTCCCACAAAATGATCACATTTGAAATGCCAGAAATGGGGACCCCCCACCCTGTCAAGCACTTGTGTAGGAGTAGAGGCATTACATTTTTTTTTGACTCAGTTCCACAGATGAATATTATGAAAATAGCCAATTTGCAAGGCGTTGTGAACTTGTGCATCGGCTATTTTCAAAACAGAATAGAATGATGGATGTGGAGAATATTGTAAGAAATGAGGTCAGACACAATGATAGAATGTGTTCCACCTGTGCAACTATGACTGCAAGTCAATTTGAGAGGAAATGCATAGCAACAATACATTTCTGAAGTGGGAGCTATCCCCAAAATAAGTGTGACTGTGTGACTGTGTGTGTGTGTGTGTGTGTGTGTGTGTGTGTGTGTGTGTGTGTGTGTGTGTGTGTGTGTGTGTGTGTGTGTGTGTGTGTGTGTGTGTGTGTGTGTGTGTGTGTGTGTGTGTGTGTGTGTGTGTGTGTGTGTGTGTGTGTGTGTGTGTGTGTGTGTGCTGTGTGTGTGTGTGTGTGTGCCGTGTGTGTGAATGTGAATCGGAGACACAACTGAAATATATCAAATGCGGTGCGCATGATTTAAAATGTGAATAGATCACAAGAATAATATCACATTAATCGCTCCCACCAGAATATGAAACAGAATAGTAATAGCATGATGCTGAAAGAGAAAATGTCCCTGTCGAACCATCAAAGCCTGTAATCCTCACAGGCATGGTCACCTGACTGACTGTTCCATTTATATAGCATGGCTTCAATTACATAACACTCTGAACGTGAGCGCATGGTAATTCTCTCACAGGAAACTGCTATGATTTACAGAATCCCTGCACTTAAAGTCCACAGTGTTAATTTCACTCAGACTTACACATGGATATACTGTAGGTTACATTAAGGCTGAGGAACACGCACGAACAAAATCATGCACGCCGCACGCACGCACCCCCCCCCGCGCGCGCGCGACACACACACACACACACACACACACACACACACACACACACACACACACACACACACACTTGCATTATTCTTATGCATTTACTCTCAAATTGGCATAATCTTGCTTTTGTTAACAAACTAAATAAAGAATATGAAAGCAAAAACAACATAAATATGTTGCATTTCCTCTCAAATTGGCATATAATCTTGCTTTTGTATGTAAATAAAGAATATGAAAGTGATATAGAGATAAATATAAAAGGAAGTTGAAAAGGAAAGAAATAGAGTAGAGAGAGATGGAGGATGTGTCAGTATATAGGCCTATGCAAAGGGTTCCAATTTATAACATGAATGAGGATATAAATTCTATATGCACATATAGTGTGTGTGTGTGTGTGTGTGTGTGTGTGTGTGTGTGTGTGTGTGTGTGTGTGTGTGTGTGTGTGTGTGTGTGTGCACGCGCGCCTGCGTGCGTGCGTTTTGTGCGTGCGTGTGTGTGTGTGTGTGTGTGTGTGTGTGTGTGTGTGGTGTAGGCTACACAGGATACAGAAGGGAGGAAGGACTCCGCTCTTCATTGATGTTTCCACAGTGTGGCGCCGTGAACTCGTTTGGTGTTCACGAGCTCGTGTTCATGAGAAGCTAAGCTGTGAGACAAGAGAATGGCTATAATTAGAACAAACCTCTATAGATATGCCCTTATATTGCATGGCTATATATCCCGATGTAACAGCCTACTGTAGATTATTTTCAGATTTTCCTCAGAACAATGTGCTCTCCATACCATCCATGTAATCTATTCCTGTTTTAGTGTCTTCTATCAATACCATCTAGTGGCTGGTGATGGGAGCTGCTAAACTTAACTATGAGTCATCCAAAAGGGGTGTGTATAAATGTAGGCAAGATTTCCTTACCTATACATTCTAACAGCAAATGGACATTTGTGGTCTGGTAAGCCAGTTTTTCCAAGTTGCAATGTGACATAGCTTTCCCCTAATAATTATAGACCACACACATGTGTTTGATTGTTTTTGAGGGACGCACAATGGCTTTCAGACATCAGTAGGAGCAACATGTCACTGCAGCCACCAAAAGGAGCCCTAGTATGCCCCCCTGTGGTCTAAAATGTATTCAATGAAAGGGACCACATCATGTGCAACATATCTGACCCAGAACCAGAGACACAGTTTCTGCCCCGAAGGGAGGGACTTTCCTGCTAGAAAAAACAGCATAATTTCCATGCTGGTCTATGATGGTTTAGCTGGTCGACCAGCATGGTGAGGCTGGTTCATACTGGTAGTCCAGCATAATTAGCTGGTGGACCAGCTTCACCATGCTGGTCCACCAGCTAATTATGCTGGACTACCAGCATGAACCAGCTTCACCAGTAAACTCCTTCCAGTCCCTCCCTTCGTGGGGCAAACCCTCGGAACCGTGCCAAATTAAGCTCAAGCCTTTCCAAAACGTGTCATATTGGCCAACTCTCTGCTGAGTTAGCTGTTATTCAATTCTAATTCTAAATCAGATTAGGGCTTTAAAGTATTTTTTACAACGTCCAATCAATTACGTGTAATCAGCGTATTCATGGTTGCTGCTGGACATTTGGGTGTTCTATTTGCAATGGCTTTTTTGGTGCCCCTGGCAAGATATACAAAAGATAACAAAGATGTCAGACGAACAAAGATGACCAATGTTTCGGCTATCCAGCTTTCATCAGTGATGAGAGCCGGTTAGAAACGCATGTCCTCTTCGTCATGTTGAGGGTTGAGGCATATGGAACAATACAAAAATGCTATTTATTCTCCACTGCAGTGAAATGAAGTCCTCCTTTGACAATCCTTGAACTTTGCTGTGTCTCAAATCTCTCTTGCAGAGACATCAAAGCAGGGTCTACAACACTGTTGAAAATGATACTTTAAGCCCTTTGAGGGCATAGCGCTCCTGAGCCTTTTCTCCTTAAGCTCTGTCTCTATGTTCAGTACTTCAGAGCTCCTTGGCATTAGCATTTGACACAACCTCAGCAAAACCAGTGTCTGTATTTGGAGATTCTGGTTTCAGCACTCTCAATGAGAATGACTGGAAAGGGCCACAGAAGAGAGAAGGGTATAGTTGGGGAGAGTTTTGTTAGTTTGGAGATCTTGTTTAGTATTTCTTAAGTTGATTAGACATTTGTCAGACATCGGGTATTGACATTTTTGCCTGCCATAGGATGTTAATGGTAGGGTCACAAGAAACCCCTATAAAGAAAATTGCCCAATACTTTCAGCCGGTCAGCAAGTGGATTCATGAATGTATAGGCAATATTTTAGGCCAATAAAAAAAGACTATATACCAAATTTCCCACCTGTCCACCTCGGCTGCCGGACTAATAGATTTGAACTGTTTTTCATAGAATTCAAAATGGTGGGTTATCTAAAGGTCAGAGGTCAAAAGTCAGAACATGAACGTTGTTCGGATTGAGGAGACGCATATGTGTATCGAAGTTGTATTGCTGACGGTCAAAGTCAAACGGTTCATGAGCTATACCTGTTCAAAGTTTGAATTTTCAAATGAGTGCTATAGCGCCACCCAATGGTCATGGGCTTCGCATCCTTACCATTTGGCATAGCCAAATGGTACCAGCCTCACCATGCTGGTCGACCAGCTAAACCATCATAGACCAGCATGGAAATTATGCTGTTTTTTCTAGCAGGAAAGTCCCTCCCTTCGGGGCAGAAACTGTGTCTCTGGTTCTGGGTCAGATATGTTGCACATGATGTGGTCCCTTTCATTGAATACATTTTTGGATGTTATTGCCAAGTTTCGCGAACTGCTATTTTTTGCAGACGAAGGAGAAGAAGACAAAAAATCAGACCCGTCTGAACTGAGTGGTGCTGTACTGTACTCGTGCTGTAGTACTGTACTGTACTGTGCAAGCCCTCCTCCCTGGCCTCTGTGTGAGTGTGTGTGTGTTTTATGCGTGCGTGCGTGCGTGCGTGCGTGGTGAATAGTGGATTTGCGATGCACTGTGTGATTGAGTTAGGCTGCGCAACAGTGACACTTGGTGGTCAACAAATGCTATTTCCGTCCTTGGACAGACAGACACAGAGAGACACAGGGGCACACATAGCTGTCTATAGGAGTGGCTAGCACCACTCAAAAACAGATACAAGAACAATACAATAAGGGACCAAGAAGTCCTTTAATTACATTGCATGTGTTGCATAAGGAACAAACAATGCTGTTGACTTTAGCTGTAGTACTAGTCATGCCTGGACAGTGGACACCTCACTTCTTCCCATTCATGTTTGCTCCGTTGTCATAGGCCTGTCCTGTCAATGGGAATGTTGAGTGACTTTAGTTCGTCAAGAATGACATTGGATAGGTGTAAGTCAGACATTTCTTGAGGCAAGAGAGTGAGTGATTGCCGTCAAGCATGTGAGGTAATCTCTCCTCCTTTTTTCTGCCTCTAGTAATGTCTATTGTCTGTTGGTCTATTGTCATGTTTTTTTTAGCCGTGTGTCCAGTTCCCTCCAACTGAAATGTGTATGTTCTCTGGGCTACATTCAAGTTATTTATGTTCACTTGGGCCTTCTGCAGTTAGCTTTATAGTCTTCTCTACGTACACAAGCCAAGTTCTTGTGATCTTCTCACGATTTGAAAGGGTTCCGTGTAAGAGGCTGCTATGCTCGTTTTCCCTTGGAATTGGATGCGACTTTAAACAGACCTTTGCATACAAGTTCTACGCAAATATAAGATGACCGAAGAGCACTTTGATTACTGGAAGGGACGTAAATGGTCTCTGTAAATGAGTCCGTTTGATGAGGGCTAGGTGAACAGAAATGACACTCCAGAGATTTAGAAAATGTAGTTTTATTCTTCTTTTGCAAGCTGTTCAAAAATAATGCTCAAAAATCATTCTTCCGAAAAGAGTTTCACAATTAAGGTAGTTCACGAAAAAGGAAACAAAAAACGTACAGACCTCTAATCAAGCCTAAGTTTAAAGCTGAACCTTTCACTGAGGGTGTGTTTAAAACAACACAACAGTCTAGTTATACTCTGTGCTACTGACTGTTCACTATAAGGGCAGAGCTATCCAGCATTGTGCCCTTCTATTCCCTCTACTACCTGAAACTGGAATCCCTTCCCCACCCACAATCTGGGCCTTTCAATTGTTGGGTCAAACCAACAGTCTTGAGCTCTGGTTTAAGACTATAGTTTCACCAACCTCTCTAGCCAAAATAAACAGAAAACATTTCCCAAACCTTACAGACATCACAATCCACAAGGTAACTATAATCATGTTTTTTAGCAAACAACTCTTCATTCATAATATAAAGTTACACACACACCCCCATAAGTGGTAAGTCCCAATTAGGTTCCTCCACCAGCCTATAAAAGGATCCCCGGAATCAGCTGTGACTGTTTGGATGATCAACCCAAAAACAGGGAGTAAGTTTGGTTGAGCAATGAGCTTTTTCTTTAAATCAATATATATTTCAACTGAGTTTGTCCATCATTTGTAATGCATAAGGTGATTGTACTGAAACATAAAATACTGGGGGTACAAAGACATAAGTGGGAAAGTCAGTCTGTCTTTACCACAGTCTCTATAGACTGAACCACGAATGGGTCTGAAAGATAGTAGCCCATGTGCTGATGTGGCTTTACCTTCAGCACTCCTGGTTGCTGGGTGTTGGTCAGGGCTGGGTAATGTTGCCATAAAGTACCTTCACAACTGCTGGTTGTTCTGTTGATCTTGTATACCTGTAAGGTTGATTAACATATACTTCTACCATTTATGTGCAATAAAGGGAATAACAAAAATAGCATGGCTATTATTGCACTGGACCCCATGTTTTAGTATAATTGTGTTTACAAGGCTGGGGCAATTATTTTCCATGTTAATAAAATCAATGCTGTGTTAATGTATTCTTTATAGCTTGGTATGGTCAAACCATTTAAAGATGGAGTGCCGTTTTTTCCCACCCTAAAACACGATCAGGTAGTGTTATTATATAAGGACGACAATTGTTTTTCAAAAAAGTGTACAGTATTTGTTAAAATGACATTTGTGACGCCCACCAGTTGATTAACACAATCAGCGCCGGGATTTCTTTCAAAATAGCAGCTCGGGGTGCCGTGCAGATGGCAGCTTTTACTCAGTTGGATTAGCTGTGACGTTTCCACAAGTCCTAGTCACGAGGCGTGACGGACTGCACTGCCATATACGGTGGCATGACGTGTCACGAGGCATGAGGGACTGACGGCTATATATGGTGGCGTGACGTGTCACGAGGCGTGAGGGACTGACGGCCATATATGGTGGCGTGACTGACGGAACGACAGACTGACAAGTTTTGCAGTTTTTCATAGTAGGCTAATCTGCGACCTATGGTCGCAACAAGAATCTAAACACTCCAACGCTACAGAATGTATGAAAGTGCATTATTTTGTCTGGTATGAGTGACTGCACCAGGACACAATTGCAAAATATACTGAAATGAAAACCCATTCAGATGGAGACAATTTGATTCTTTTTTTATATGCATTAGACACTTCAGTCAAATTGTATCAGTAAAAAATAAATCATAACCTACTGGCACAAAATGTGGATAAAATGTTTTTCTTAGCCCGTAGCATTTGCCCTAGCCTCGATGACCTTGCAGGCTTTAAATGTAAAGGCTAAAATGTAATTTAGATAGCAGACAGATCCTATAGTGCATATACGGTAGTTTCAATGTACAATTAGATTATATATTTTTAATATTAAAGGCCTACTGTTAGGTCTGGTTTACATATGATCCTAGATTACTATTTCTATGCATTTCATGTATTACTTTGTGTCGTCCTTGCTTCCTGTAAGTCGCTCTGAATTAAGCGTGCTAAATCTTACTCTTACTCAATTTTGTTTATTAGCTAAAGACTTTAGCTAACCCTTCCCCTCAACCAGATTCTTATTTTTGCTTTAGTTTTTACCCCCTTTTGTCTCCCCAATTTAGTTATGCCAGTTGATTCCTCCCAAACACACATTTCTGTTTTCACTTCTGCTGTTGTATTCTACTGGCTCACCCACCAGTGTGGAGCCCCCATCAGGAGGATGTAGACTCTGCAGGACAAGCCTTTGTCCTACTCATCTCACCCAACATTCCCCATTGACAGGTGCCACCCCATCCCGTAGAACAGTGTTAGGCAACAGGTAGCCTCGGTTCCAGGCTTACTCATGGGCAACAGGTGACCCGCCCATGCATGGGCCACAATTGGCCCGCCAGTGATGACATCTGGCCCAGCTAATTACTTTGTAAATAATTTACAATATCTGATAGTCCCATGTATAGGCTAATGATTCTCAAAGTGGGGTCCAGGGACCCCAAAGGCTCCTTGATGGGCTGGGGGTACCCAGTTAAGTTGTAGTTTGGCACAAAATTGACACTTAAAGGTCTGTAACTCAGATTGTAACCAAACATACAGGTCCACTTCTATTTGTACACTACACTCTGAGGGTCCGTGACCTAAATTTGCATACAAAACTGGAGATCTACTACGATAATGTGAAAATAGAGAATCAACCCCTGTCTTAATGTTTGTCTTAATGTCTTGGGAGTGCTTCACATGCATGCGTTTCATAAAGCTCCTCTTCATATCTAAGAAGCTCCTCAATGAAAGAACTAGTTAATCTCTGTTCAAAAGGGAGTAGGCTATGTCTATCTCCAGCCTCCAGGTGTTCCTTTTTTCTTTTACACTTTTTAATTAACTCAACATCCTCATTCAAGGATGTGGCCTTCACAAAATGATTGCCCCAAGACTTTATATCTGCACCTGTGATATTTGATTACACACACAGTTCTATCTGTATGTGTCATCTCCGCCTCCTCACACTCCTTGGAATGCTGCTGCTCTCTGGCTCCTTAATCTATATGCCTGGTTAAATAAAGATTAAGTAAAAATAATTACTTGCTCCTCATCCTGCTCTGGGTGGTCTAGAATCATTGCTGTGTGCTCAATATGTTAATCTTTTCAGGACCCCAATGGAAACAAGCCAGTGCTTTCTTGGGTTCAATCATTTTATTTGTATTAAACTATAGTCTTATGTGCCTTTTTTGCAAACTGTTAAGTTTGTTCAATCAAAACGGTGAAAACGCCATGTCAAAAAAGTAAAAAAAAAAATTAAATCTTCACTTATGTATAGCCCATGGTCTCGGAGTGATCTTCGTCTTTTTTTCAAATCCTCAAAAATGTAGATAAACGGTGTGCTATAGTATGCCGTCCGATATGGGCTATAGCCCATGGTCAAAAATGAAAAACGAGGATTTGAAAAAAAAGACGAAAATCACTCCGAGACCATGGGCTCCGGGGTCCATTGTAGAGTGATTTTCGTCTTTTTTTCAAATCTTCAAATGAAAAACGGCGTGCTATAGTATGCCGTCCGATATGGGCTATAGCCCACGGTCAAAAATTATGAAAAACAACGATTTGAAAAAAAAAGACGAAAATCACCCCGAGACCATGGTCCATTGTCTTGAGTGACTTTCGTCTTTTTTTCAAATCCTCAAAAATGATGAAAAACGGCGTGCTATAGTATGCCGTCCGAGATTGGCTATAGTTACTGCATATTGCATATTACTGTCATTGCATATTACTGCATATTGCATATTACTAGAGATGTCCCGATACTGTATCGGTAAAAGTATCGGATCGGCCCTTATTTGTCATATCGGGTCATATCGGTATCGGTGAATATGCCAGTCTAACCACAGATCCGACACAGGGGTAAGGGGTTGACACTATGGCAGGTAAATAAAATGTTGGGACATGTGGAGTTTGCTTTGGAGTTGCCCAAACTGCAAGTGCACATTTGAGTGATGAGTCTGCTATAAACACAACACGAGATATAGCTATAAACACAACATGAGATCACGACACTGGTATCTCTATCGGCTAACACAGAAATTGAGGAAAAAAGTGTATCGGGACATCCCTAGTAGTAATGATGTAGTAATATGATTCATTTAATTTTGTTATTATCTTATCTACTCAATTGATCTTATGGAGTAAATAAATTAATGTAGCTTATATACAAATTTTCTTTCTGAAAGCTATGGAAAGACATGGCATCCATGCACCGGTAGTTTGTTCTGCATTTGTGCCCACTTTGACAGATTCTTCATGTTATCATAAATATGGCTATACTTTAAGTACACATATGTTAATATCGATACATAATAGGGTGCAGTGTCATCATCATATCCAGCAAACATGAATGTAGCCTACAGTTGCCACTAGATGGAGCCAGTCATGCCAGGACATCAGGGTTCTTGTGATGGTCTTATTTAAGGCAGTCTCTGTGGCCCGTCAGGAAACAGAAATAGAACAGATAGAACACATTTAGCCAAACTGATGCAGGGATAGAAGGCCAGAGGTCACCAGATGTCTTTGATCTGAACGTGAGTCACCATTTTTGATGACACCAGGGTTATTCCTTCCCTACAAAAAAGGGGCTTAAAAAAATAAAAGCACTCAACTCTGCTTACATCATGAAATTTGTGATGGGATAAGGTCAAAAACCTGAATAATAATAAAAAAGCTAAATATAATGTACAATGACTCTGACTTGAAGGTTGCTGGGGTCAAGTGGTCTTGCCCAGCAGGATGTAGATAATGGATGTTTACCTTCAAAACAAAACAGGACTGTCTTCTCCCTGTGCAGCATGTGACCAGCAGGGCCTTGTTGGCTGGCGTGTTGTTCCAGCGAGCTTGCCAGTGGCATCAGCCCATGGTAGGAGTCCCCCCGGTGGAGTGAGTGTCTGGACTGTGTCTCCTTCGAGGTTCCACCACTTTGCCACTGCAACAGCAAACATTAACACCCCGCTACCAAGTATTGCACATGTGTGGGGATTTCACCGAGGGGCCTGTTCACAGGATGGCAAGCTGTATATAAGCAGGTGGCTTCAATATGACCCTCAATTTCTCTGTTCAATTTTAAAACTAGCAGATAAGTAGTTAGTTTGAAATTAGATTACGGTTGCAATGTTTGGGCTTGGGGGGAATTGGAATTTGGAAAGGAGAAGAAAAGAAAGGGGAAAAAAGATTACACACAAAATCTTTTTGAAACATACACACGTTTCACAATAGGCAGGCTGCAGCCAGAGTCCTTGGCATGGAAAAGGTTTGGGTACACCTGCACAAGCAGACACAGACCACAGACCAGCATTGGCAAAGGAATTTAACTTAATTTTTATTAAAACAGTGAATAAAGAACTTTCTCACCAATAAAACGTTTTTAAACTCTTGAACGAGACATGATAGACAAAAGGCTAATTAGTTTCCAAATCATTTTTTAAATATTTAAGACAACTGCCAAAATATCCAGCTCACGATACCACATGACCCATGATAAGGAGTGACCAGAAAGGTCAGATCAAGGTTCTGGACGGTCAACACATATAGCCATTGCTTTTGTTAAAATGTGCAAATTCAACGTTTTCCTCAATCACTCATGCTTGCTGTCTGACAGAATATAATCCTCCAGGACAAAAAAAAAAAAAATTAAAAGATAAAGATGACAATAAAATTCCCATATCTATTCCATTCTGATTAAGACGATGCAGAATCAAATACTACTGTGCAACTAAAGCCTGTTTTATACTTTGTTGTGCGCCGGTGTCTCGCGCCGAAAATAGCCGATCTACGAGCTTATGGCGCATTGCCGTTGTGCCATTTGTGGCGTGCGACACCATCGTACGGCAAGGTATAAATTAAGCATTAAATGGACTACATCCAACTGCTTCCTTTTGATGGTCAGAGGTGAAGTTGTGCAGAGTAAATAAGACTCATTTATACTTCCGCCGTACGGCCTTGTTGCTCGACCCAAATTGCACGTTTTAACGGGTCATTTCTGTCGAGTGACAAGGTCGCGCGAACAAATATGAATGGAGCCTCAGTTCAGGCTTTGTTTTCTCTTAAGGCAAGTAAGCTTTTGAAGGTCCTTTTCATCAGAAACGCTTTGTGCAGAGCTCAAACCCAAGAGACAATTCAGTCTTTCTCTCGAGTTTCCTTCAAACGTCTGTGTGCGTGTGTCTATAGGTAGGTGTGCGTGCACGTTGTGTGTTCCGTCTTTAGGTAGGTGTGCGTGCACGTAGCATGTCTCGTCTCTAGGGAGGCGTGCGTGCACGACTGCACATATATTTACTCATCTCATTAACTACATTGCCGCAGAAGACGGGTGGAGGGGTGTGTGGAGAGAGTTCTTGCAGAACACCAATCATTCCTGCAGTGGTTAGCAAATAACTGGATTCCTAGGTAGAGATCCATCAGTTTTTTTGATTGATTCCTACCAATCGATCAAACCCCTCCATAGTCGTTCCCAGATTCCACTTCCACCCACTCTCCTCTCTTCCTGCAGTACGTTTGATAAATGTTCACCTACATCTGTGCTTGATGCTCATTTCGTCCTGTGTGTAAGATATTTGGCGCTGGAGGAGCAGAGGGGGGCAGCAGAAGGTGGTGTAATGGTTCCTGAAGCTCTAGAACACAGGCAGTCTGGAGGTGAGGGTGAAGACGTTGATGTCTTCGGCTTTCGAGGCCCTGTGCAGCGAGGGTTCCGAGGCACTGCGGTTGATCTTAGGGAGGGCGTGCTGGAGGAGCTCGATGGACGACAAGATCTGGAAACGCACACGCAACCACGAGACAAACGAATATATTTAGTCCAGTGGTTCTCGAACGTTTTATGTCAAAAAAAGGTTTGGCTGCAGGCAGACCCCCCCCCCCCCCCCCCCCACATCTCAAAAATAGTTTGTGCCAGGGACCTCCAGAAGCAAATATTCAAGCTGAAATGTTTGTTGGGGGCACGGTCACACCACACTTTTATTCTACCTATGAGGGCGGATTCTGCCAATGCATTTCATCAATGGGAATGGAGTGGTTTGCTGCCATTTGCAGATTTCTGCAAACGCTCCATTCCCATTGACATGCATTGGCAGAATCCACCCTCATATGTAGAATAAAAGCATTCTTACATTTCTTTCCAAAGATTTGCACACATTCACGATTTTTCAACAATAGCAGATCTACAAGCTCATAGCTATGAGCTGATGAACCAGTGACTTTGTGATTACCAGACAGCCTCTCTACCCACTCAGCTCGACAGCATTAACATGGTGGCGTACCTGTGGGAAAAGCGGCCTCCCTTCCTTGGACTTATTGATGCAGTCGGCCACCAGTCTCTTCATGGCTTTGGGGCAACTCTTGTAGAGTTTACTGAGGTCTGGAGAGAGGAAGCATCGGCCCACCATGAAGATGATCTATCAAACGAGTGAGACAGTAAACGGTAGTTAGAGGATGTGCATTTTATCTGCAGTGGTTCTCAAACAGTTATGTCCTGGGAAAAAAGCTTGTTGCCTGAGCCTGCCGGCGTCTGAGGTCGTAGCTAAAATTTTAATAATAATAATAAAAGGTAGCTACATATAGAAGCCACAATATCTGAGCTGAATTATGGCCATGGGGTGTGGATATCATCATCAGCCCCAGATGACCCGAGAGGAACATCAAGCAGTCTGACTGGCATCTGAAACACCCAAGCTATCGCGGTGACATGAGCGTATGGTGATCAGTAATAAACGCTTAAGAGCAAAGCCATGCGCTTTCCAAATCAGCCAAGTAATTTCAAGCAGGTGAGCACCAGCAGAGCAATGAATCACTCATATTCACAATCTACGGGTAGACAAGACTACTGTGGCCCCTTTTCCACTGGGGTTGAACCGGTTCAGTTATTTTTTTCCCACATAATATTGTACCAGTTCAGAGTATTTCCACTGAAAATCAGAACCCTAAAAATTGGTTCGGAACTGGAACCAACAAAGCACCAAGGTTCCAACAATCTAGAACGGAACCAGTTCTACAACCAAAGTTCTTTTGGTGGAAAAGAGGCCTACATGTCTTCAAAACAATACAGCATTGTGATCGGTGTTGCCAGATTTTGCAAGAGAAATTAGCAACCTATGAAAACAAGCGACGAGCCACGAGCACTTTAATCCTAATTTATATGCATTGGATATTTGAAAATAGCTGGTTTACAAGATAAACATTTTAAAAACACAAATCTTGTACGGGACTCCCTGGGGTGGGGGGGGCATACATTGTATAAGAGGACAGATTGTGATCCTGGCCTGAACTGTAGAATGGTCTCAGTAGACATACATAGAACCACAGACACACATAGGGTTGTGTTACTGGCTCTAAAATTAGTCCCGTGGCTCCAGGGTGGCAGGGCTTCACAGCCAACCAGGGAACACTAGCAGTGTTGCCACATCTGCTTATTATAAGCAACGTTGAGCTTGTTTTTATGCAAAGTTGATTGCAAAATATTGTAGTTGCAGATTGTTCTTTGGGCTCCTCTTTTGGGCTTGTTTACATAGACCTGGTTGCTCGTTTTCCTCACAGAAATCTGGCAACACTGAACACTACAGTACACAACATCCATGTGTCCATGTGCAAAAGAAGTGGGTCACCCGTTCCAATTCTGTTTGACTTAAATCAAACGTTGAAAAGGTCACAGGCCTACAAGTTATGACCAATCACTTTGTGTTTATACAGGGTGGACATTGGTAAACCACAGGAACAGAGCACAAACGGAGGACAAAGGTTGCCGGTTAGAATTTAGCTACACAACAGGGTACAGGCTTTAGTTTAGACATACAATCGGTCCGACTGTCATTAGACCGACACCCTACCTCAAACCCTAACCCTAACCGCAAGCACGGGAGCAGTGCATGTCCGACCGTTGTTTCACATGTCGGCCCGTTGGTGTGTCTAATCTGCGTGTGCATCCCACACAATGGCATCAGTACAACACACATTAGACACCTCGCTATGTCCAAAACGTCGCCTCTCGCTCCCTCAGGTCCAGTGAAGCAAACCAACTGGAGGTCCCCAAGGCCAAGTACCGTACCTAGGGGACAGAGCTTTGCTGTCCCCTCCCTCTGGAATGTACTCCCCAACCATATGAAAGAGGCCCTTCCCTCCTTCCCTTCAAAACCCGCCTCTTCAGGTCAGTATAGAAAAGTGCTATATATATATATCTGAGCTATTATTAAAACAATTCATTTTCAGGAAATGGAAGGGGAAAAAAAGAGACAATGTTTCAATGGATCCAATGTAGTTATTTAGTCACAAGCTCTTAATACTTCATTGTTAAATATTTATAAAAAGGCAGACAGATTTACTTTTTTTTTTTTTTTAAAGGCAAAAACTGTCAAAACAGCAGATCTACAAGCTCATAACGTGCCGCAATGTGATGCCACCTAAGCTTGTAAATGGGTCTCTTTCTGCTACTTTTGTGCGACACTCTTGTATGATGAAGTAGGGCATTACCTTACGTAAAACGTATAATATGGACTATGGAGAAACAGACAGCAACGCTGTTTGAGCCACAGGATGGGCTAACCTCACCTGATCTCGGTTAGCTATGTGAGAGTATGGCAGCTCCCCTGTCATCAGCTCATACAGAACGATGCCGTAGGAATACACGTCAGACTGGAAGCTGTAGGGGTTTTGGTCCATCCGGATAACCTCAGGAGCCTTTGGACACAAGAGGAAAAAAATAACAAAAACACATTTTAAAGCTCAACCGTCTTAAATTCTTGAATCCTAGCGTGCCGAGTCTACATTCTGGCAGAGGTTCCGGTGCATTAAAATCTCAAATTAATGTCTCAAATAGTTGTCAATAGATGGTACAGAAATGACTTGTCTTACTGACCATCCAGAGAATAGAGCCAGACGGCTGCTCCACCAGATGGGAGCCGCTCCATCTGGCCTTCACCGTAGCCAGACCAAAGTCCCCGATTTTCACCGTCAGCCCTTCGTGCAAGAAGATATCTATGTTTCTGTCAAGGAAGCGCCACTAAAGTCCACGACGGAAACGTTAACTTTTCCTGACAGCATTAATTCATTTGTTCATCCGTTCACCACCAACATTTTTCCTTATTTTGAAGGATCCATGGGACCCCAAAAACTGGAACCGGATGTTACTTACGATGTGTTGTGACGAACCAGATATTTTTCTCTCGCTCGGAGAGCATACAGTCTTGCCGTGGCGATCACTACTTTGGCTATAGACCGTAGAATAAAGCTCGTTTTGACCAGAAATGCAATCTGGGACAAGGAATCCAAGATAAAGGCATTTGAAAGGAACACAAACAGTGGGTGTTAATGCGCGTGGCGATCAAGATGGACGTTTTTTTCTTTCCGTTTACATCACCCCTAACCCAGTGCTAATATAAGTAGCATTACTACTCGATCTATCATAACCACTATAGAAGACCAATTGATGTAGATCTACGGCAATGGCGGGTGCTCCGATTAATTCAATTGGCGTATATTTACGCCAGCAAAAGTGTTAACAGGATCAACATTGTGAAATATTCTTTTACCTACTGTATGAATGCAGAAAGTTCAACTGGAAAAAGGATACTGTTGGATTTCATGTCTCGATGAATGATGTTCTTGGCGTGCAAGTAGCTGAAAGAGACGTTATAATGGCATTTGGCATTCTGCAATACATTGTAATCAGAATGAATAGGGTAATTTGTGAGACAGTGTGACAGGACTATGACACGACACTCGCGCATTTCTAATTGACACAAAGTACAATTGTGATGTTTTTGTAATATTGTTTCTGCTGTTCTACGGCCAACCTTTTGGAGAAATTACGGATTGAGGCTTTAAGCTTTGCTTTCCATGAAATATCCCAGACTATTGGGGGTTTGTCATAATAATTGCTAGTCCACTTGACCACTCCAAATTCTTGAAAAAGATAACTGAAAATGGCCTATCTACAAGCCGCATTGAGAGCCTGTAGATATTCTATTTTTCCCCATTCTATTTTTTGCTTTCATAGAAGACAGAATGTCTTCTCTATGGAAACCAAATGACTGAAATTAGTCGTGGCGACTTGAGAACTTGAATCCATGAGAATGATATTGTTGGAAACCTACTCCATGCCCTGAGCGGTCTGCCTGGCGATGTCAATGAGCTGAAACATCTGGTAGTTGGTCTCCTGGACGTGGAGGTGCTTGTAGAGGCTGCTGCCCTCACACCACTGGGTCACAATGGCCAGGTTGTCCTTCGTCATGTAGCCCATGAACAACAGGATGTTGACGTGTCGCGTTTTCCTGTGGTCAGAGCGCGGTGCGGAAGAGGAAATTACCAGAATAAAAGATGAGATAACAGCCTCAAGATGATCTACAGAGAATTCATCCAAGGTTCGTAAGTGTCAAGGTAGACAGATTCGACCAATAAAAACGTGATTCTAGGGAAAACATTGCATCTGTGTTGTGTTAATACTGTATATATTATATGTCTTACCTCAGGACAGCTACTTCATTTCTGAAGGCCTGGAACTGCTCTGGCGTGGGGTCAACCACCTTTAAAATCTTCACTGCTACATCACCTAGAGTAGGTATAAACCATGTTTAAACATCCTATATGCTTTGTTGCCCCCCCCCAGAGGGCTCGTTTTTAAAGTGTAGTTGCTTATTTGGGCTTCCTTTCTAAGTGGTTGAGTGGCTCTCAAATAATTTCATGTCAAGGACCCCCAATTAATATGCATTTGTCTCTAACCCCCATCTGAAAATATTTTGTGCCAAGGGCCCCCATACAAGATTTTGTTGTTAAAATGTTTCAAAAATAATATTCCAAATATTTCACATTTTCTTTTTCGAATCCCCAATGCATATACGTGTAAAGGTCTCATGTGGCCTCATTCTTTTGGGCTGGCTTTCCTAGACCTAGTTGCTCATTTCTCTTGCAAAATCTGGCAACACAGGCAGTAGTGCTCAATGCAGGAAGCCGGGAAGGCGCGTCATGTCACAGCCACAAGGTTACATAACATGTCACTTGTAAATTGACCAATGTTCACTACCTCAAAGGAGATGTGACAAGACACTAAACTGTCATAGATACAATTGTTAAGAAGTGGCAAACATTCTCACCATGCCATTTCCCTTTGTATACGGTCCCGAAGGAGCCCGAACCAATGCGGGATTGTAGACACACCTCGCTGGAATCAATCTCCCAGTAGTAACTAGAGTCCCGCTTGTCCCTGGGTCTCTGGATTGGACACAAAGCAAACATGTACGCCATGCAATTGTTCATGAAGTCAATCTGAAAGTGATCCAAATAATCGTTCACCACACTTATACTCGTTATAGTTGTGGTGTGAACTCTGCCGTCTGCTTGAGTTAGAACGATTTTTTTTAAAAGACATACAGTAGTTTATCATTATAGTATCATTATAATTCTTGGTGTGAACTGCTCTTAAGCGTCAGCAATGGCACCAGAAGCTTGCAAGTATAGGGCCTAGTAGTGGTGCCACAGATAGAAACCTATTCATTTTTCACTTCGAGCTTTCAGAAATTATTTCGTTTTTTTTAAGCCTGGAACCAAGCCATCCATGCCCATACATTTGATTCTGTGTCCAAACAAATAATAATATATATAAAAAGGGTAATTATTAAATATAGTATATAATATAATTTAATATAGAAAAATGATTTGATACAGAATCAAATGTTTTATGGTCATGAATCATGATTCAACAGGAGCCTGGATAAATATGTACCTACAGGTACATATTTTCAGAAATCTCTGAATTTCTGAAGTTATCTGCGGTGCTATGATGAGAAAGAAGGATGCAGAACCTACAATTTTGTTTTTCTCCTGAGTGTTGAAGGACGTGGCCCTCTCTCTCTGGGCAGGCGTGTGTAGTTTGTGGGAGTGGGACTGGGACCACCCTGTAGGGCTCTGGCTGGGGGAACTGCCCTCTAAACAGGTGGAAGGGATGGAAGAGGAAGCATTCAGGACAGGACTTCTGTGGATTCGTACCAATGTAAGCTAGCCGAGTTGTGTGTTCCTCGGCTCAGTAAATCAAGTGTTCACGTCGTCACTCACCAGAGTCATGGTCACGCATCGCGTCCTACAGAGACAGAAAAAAAAACACATGCCAATATGATGACTGCTTTGACAAAGTCACTCTTGATTTCAGAAAATAAAAATAACAGGGATGCAACAGTTAACAAAAATTGATTTAGAAAAAAACAATATATACAATATATATATATATATTTGCAAGCTCTCGCGTGTCGTTGAGCTTGTCGATCATCCATTTTCACAATTTTTGTTACACTGTTGTACCACAAGATATTAAATAGAGCTTAAGTGATTAATACTAGTAATCAATTTACTCGTATATAAGATTAGATCTAAAAAATAAAAAAGTGTGAAACCGTAAAAAAGAAAGAAAAGGGTGATTAATCGAAAATAAATTATCGCGACTGAAATAATTGATAGTTGCAGCCCTACAACAGAGTTGCACAAAAACATGGATAACCCGTTTACAGACTGCACACAGACACACAGCTTCCTAACCTTGTTGGGACTCTCGGGCGCCGCCTCAACAAAGTGAACATTACCTACTCTCCTCTTCAGCCAGAATCTATGGCACCAGTTGCTTGGGGAGGCATTCAGGCAGTCTAGCTATTCCCCAGCAGGGGAACAGACAAGACACCAATGAAGACAGCAGGGAAAGGGAAGACAGTAAGGAAAGGAAAGTAAGGATAGAAGAACTGGTAAAAGTGCTGCGCCCAGGGTGTGTAATTGGGAAGAGTTTCAAATCAGGAGGAATATTCTACAACAGTGATTCTCAACCTTTTGAATTTCAAGGACCCCCATTTTAACATGCATTAGGCCACGGACCGCCATTTGATACCATTTATTTTCAATCTCTGGGGACTCCACTATACACTGCAAAATCCTCAGTGTTGCTTGAACTCGGAGTGTACAAATAGAACCGGTGCATGAAGGTTCGATTTATACATGCTCTAAGAGTTACAGACTTGTGAGGGTCTATTTGAACCCCTGGTGGTCCCCGGACCCGACGTTGAGAACCAGTGTTCTACAAGGTGGGGCTGGGCGATAAACATAAAAAAAAAATCACAATATTGATAATCTGCTATCGTTGCGATAACATAACATTTCTTTTGAAAAACATGTTCAATCAATATTATATATATCGATGCAATATCGATTTATCGCTCAGCCCCATTACAAAGCATGTAGAATAGTTATGGTGGGAGATGCATTCAGCAGCACCCGGGTGAAAACAAACAGAACTAACTAAACAGGCACAGGAAATAAAGGACAAGCAAGATAGGATAAGATGGTTGAAAGGTGCTGCAAGTGATTTCTATCGTTTTGTGATTTTATTCCATAATCTTACTATCTTAGCACTTTTCTAACATCAACTTTATTAGGAAAGCTGCTAAGAAAAGGCTATCTAAATTTGAGATATAATTATTAGAACAAAACATTTATTGCTAAAAAGCAAAAGCTCTACAATCCGATAATTATGTCAATAGTGTTCAGTAATGTTGGGGATCTCCCAGTCTCTCGAGTTCTTTAGTAAAATGTAAAGTAATTTACATTTTCAGGTGGGTTACAAATTGTATCCAGAGAGAGAACCCCACAAAGCTCCTCCAGCTCCAAGTTCATGTCCGCTTTAATCACTTCCAATTTCTACATCCTGTAGAAGTTCTCATTCCTGATTGGATGAAATTGGTATCCTGACATGAACATTTATTTTCTGTTTACTAAAAGACAGCTGGAGAGACAGGGAGACACCCGCTACTGAAAAACATTCTATAGCAGTGGTTCTCAAAGTGTGTTCGAGGGACCCTCGGGTTTCCTCGAGGGGTATCGCTTACGGGTCCATTTGTGACAGTGGTCACAGAGTGACAGGGGTCCTTGCAATGCAAAGGTTTGAGAACCACTGCTCTATAAAAATGTATTAATTTATCATAATTTGGAGCCATTTAAATCTTATTTTAACAAAACACTATCACTTACAATCCCTTTAAAAAAGGGGTACAAACTAAGAGAGGCAGAGAGGGGGCAGAATAAGAGAATCATGCAAATGAAGCTGAACCGCATCCAGTTGTGATGACTTAACACAGTGGTACGTTATACAGCAGGCGGGCTGGAATGCCTGCTGCGTATAAGAGGGTAAGATCACTCTCTAGGCTGGGGGGGGGGGGGTATTTTAAGACCGGCTGCCCAGACCTCCAGGAGGACCCGGGGGGCCCGCGTGGTGTGTAGTTACCTCGATCATGCTGCTGTCGACGGGCAGGGTGGTGCTAACCATGTGGACGTTGGGTGTCGAGGTGGAGCGCTGCCTCTGGGAAAGAATGCCCCCTGTGGGTGGGTAGGGTGTGGTGTAGTTGAAGGCGTGCGGTGTAGAGTAGCGGTGCATGGTGCTGCAAGGAGGACAGAAGATGCATTACTAATGTTACCGAGTCTGTAGGACAAACTAGAGAGAAAAAAAATAAACATGAACCCACTGAACACCAATGTAAATTAATTTGGACTGTTTGGGGTGTGGTGGATGAGACAGTTCGGTTTCATTTCTGCCGTTTTGTCTCACTTTCTCCCATTGCAGGAATCACCTCCGTCATCACAGTTAACCACTGTATACAGTAATTCATTACAACACGTTACGATGTGACGTGGAGGCCGGAGGGATTTAGGGGAGCTTGGGGAGGGGGCGTTTGGGTTGAGTGTTGCTAAAATGTGAAACCTTTTTTATAATGTTTCAATTATTCTTCTTTTGCCCAAAATAGGGATGCCAGAGTTAATGTGATTAAGACACTTTTCTTTTTTTAGCACCATTTGCTGCTTCTTCCTCCGAGAAGGCAAGAGGAAGTCCGTTTGATCAGAAATGGCAAGGCCCGGTGAGTACATACAAATAGACAACGCTAGACTACTGAAGCCACCTTTTCTCAGAAACAAACATGCAACATAAATTCTAGATACGTTACTATTGACCAACCCCATATCCCATTGTTGCAGTGTGTGGAGCCATTTTGCCCTTTGTTTGCCAAGCCAGGGTGTTTGCCTCAAGTGTGCAGATCGAAGCTCGTCAGCCAAGTAAGTAAGAAAACGGCAAACAATCCAAATGCTTGTCCAACAAAAACAAGTTCAAATATGAACACCACCTTACACCAATGTAAGAAGTTAAAAATAAATATGATCAAGGTAGCCTTTATTGTTAGTAGGTACACAGGGGTAAACATATTTGTTCGGTTTCTTCACACTGCAGCAGCACAAGTAATAATAGTAATACAAATATTATATAGTAATAAAGGAATATAATAACACAAATTAACATATACAACAACAGTGACAGCAATGGATGATGTCCGTTTGTGCCAATTTTATTTACCAATCCAGAGATGTCCCTAGTCTGTCAACTGGGCTGCCTCTGCACTACACTGTGGCCTACTGGTGAAAACAGAGAGTGGGAGTCCATTTGAGTGTCTATAAACCAAGATCAAATTACAGCCAATGGTGTGCACTTCACCACCAGCACAAATCCCCCTTTTGGCAACACAAAACGGTGTTTCGAAAACGTCTTTGAGATTGCTCTGCTTGGAACAACTTGATACTTTGCTAGTACTAATTTGGCTACAGGTATTTTTATACTATGTTAAGTGCTCCTCAAACAACAGGCTCTTTTCACACCTCGTGTTACATCAGTTCTTGTCACATGGGCTGGTAAGCCGCCATTAATCGGGCATTAAGAGTGAAGACGTCATTAAAACAGGAACTGTTTCCACTTTACGGTACAACTACAGTGCACCAACTGAGATGCAAAGAAGCAATTCAAAGAGAATTGTTCAGGTTACCTCGGTCTGCATAAGTAGTATGTCCACCCTAAATAAATGTTGCACGAATCTGCATCCCACCAAAACCTCCATTAACCCACAAAATAGTTTTTCCCCCTTGTCAAGATGTGCTTCCTGCTGTTGGTACAAGGTTACCAAGGATTTGTGGTCCAAGTAATAATGGCACAGCAGTTTTGAAAGTGCGTGCGTGGTTACACAAGGCTTATGAGCACGGGCAGGGCTACTCGGTTACGCACAGGGATCATGATTCGAGGGTCAGAGCAAGGACATCACGTTTGTCTTACCTATTAGGAAATCGAGTCAAGGACTCTCTCATTCGCCGAGAGGTCAGTGGGGGCAGGGACGGCCCACCACTTTCACCTGGCGTAGGAAACAGCCTGTAGACAGACACACACAGAAACAGACAGACGTATGAGTCTATTGTGTGGACGGAGTGCATGCATGTCTTTGTGAGGGAGAGAGATGCCAGATTAACAAAGGTTGTCAGCAAAATGGTTGTCACAGAAAGCCTTATCTCTTTAACTGTCACTGATATTCATCTGTGAATGCTTATTGTCAGCCCTAAAGCCTGCATGCAAAACAATGCTCTATTCTCAGTGCAAGTATGCAAAGCTTTGTACATGAGCTTATAACTACTCAAGTTAAAGGACCTGCAGGCTCAGCAGAGCTCGTTCTCCCTCTTTTATCCTGACAATGTCATTGCTGATGAAATATGAAACTAGTTTAAGAGAGCAAAGAGTTAATCTCCTTAGTTGCGTTTGATATCAAGTTTCATTTTCCCCATCATATTTCAACCACAAACTATAGCCTAAATTATTCTGAGAAAGTTATGTCATCTCAAACAAAAAGAAGAGCTAAAGTTATTTTTTTTTAAAGATTACCCTTCCCCCAGCAAGGAGACTTACAGGAGTTGTCTGATATTACTCCAGTCCACACACATCGTGGGCACTTTGGTGCTACAATGCTCATGGAACTTGTAGCCGCACGTTTGGCATCGGAAACCATTCAAAAGAAACTTCTGGCAAATATCGCAGAAGGCTAGCTTCAGAAATGTTTTGCGAACCTGAAAATTAAAGAGATAACAATTTATTCCTTTCACAGTGGAAAAAAACAAGCAGCGTGTCTGGAGCATTACTGTAAAGAACATGGGTACTTACAAAGTTGTGTGTAGTTAAGGGCACATGATCTAACACCTCCACTAGCAGTTCTTCACCTATTAGCGACGTGGAGTCCGTGTTCCAGTCCATCCGCAGCTTTTTACTGAATTGATCAAAGAAACTCCATGAGGAACAGTAATAATAATACTCCTTCACATAGACCTGTATCCATTAGGAAAGACCACAATAAATAATCATAAAATAAGTTATATTTTGGCTCCCTTTTCCCAGAGTCCTAAGGCACAATTTATACTTGGTTGCATGCAGTGGAGATGCCAAAGATAACTGATCTACAAGCTCACATCCATTAGCTAGATATTTTAGGCATCAGGCTGCAATCAATGTTTTTCTTATTTTTTTAATTTCACAAAATGTTAGTATGTTAACTCTAAGCGATTAATTAAAGAATGGTTACTATATGCCAGGATATCGCCCCGTTCAACCCTTATTTTGAAGATCCAAAACATTGTGACCAGAACTGGATGTTGACTGAATGGTGTGTGTGTTGCTTATAGGCGATTCACACTGAGGCGAATACGGTTGCCTGGTCCCCGATGGCCATGATTCACACATTGCCCGAGATTCAACAGCGCACCCGGGTACACTTGCACAACACACTTTAATCCTCCAGATGGCGGTGTGCTTGATGGCTGGCGCGCACGGACACTGACCATCAACTCTGCGACATTGTCTCCAATAAATCCAGACACACTGCATTGCATTGCCTCTTTGCCGTTATACTACTTCACTGTCAGCCTGCCTGCTAGTCACTGTGTCAGTCAGTTCTGTGCTCCAGTGTCGCGTTTGATATTAGTTTGCTATGGATTCTACTTTAGCATTATTATTATTTTGTTTTACTTTGGAAACTATGCCAAGCAAAGCCCAAGAGCCACGTGTAGTCCGCAGAATAAGATCAGCGAGTACTGCGGTGCTGCGCGTATACGCAGATTCAACAGGAGACGGGCGGTGAGGGAAATGTGCTGGTGTTACGCGTCGTGCAGCGTCTGTGTGTTTTTTTTTGTTGCCGCTTGGCTCGTCGACTAGAGATCATGTCACGTTCTAAAAACAAAAAAAGTCCACTTTCTTCTTTAGGTAGCCTACGCATTCTTTCACATTGGAACGATGCGTATCTGAATACACTTCAACGGTCCAGAGACCCGCCCCCCATGCGGGGACGGTTGGGCGATCCGCTCCCGGGAACGGTACGCATCATTCACACTACCACAACATCTGCCAAGTGGTCCCGAGTGCGCACCCGGGACCATAGTGTGAATTGCCCCTTAGAGTAGGTGTTGATCTCTCACTAGCTGATGAGAAGTACAGCCCGGCGCCATTACAGCGACCGCTATGCTCCGTGCAATAAGTGTTGTTTTGACCAGAAATGCCGCCTGGGATGGGGAATTGGAGATAAGAGACTGAAAGCGTGCGTGAGTGCATGCCAGTGTTATGGGTTATGGCTAACAACAAATAGCCATCCGAAGCTAATGTGAGTAGCCTTTCGACTAGATCGGATCAAAACATTTATACAACTGAATAAACGTAACTTACATTTATTGGCACTTGCCGATACTAATGATTAACGTACCGGTAGGTTACGTTTTTCGGCGGGGAAAGTATTAATACTCTCAGGGTACAGTAGGGTTCAGTTTAGTAAAATAATAATCTTGATAGAGACCTAGCTAATTTAAGTTTATTTTGAACTTGAACTGATAAACATAGGGGTAGCCTACAATCAGATAAGCATAGGCTTCATTCCTACTCCTTTTTGAACAACTGGACGCGAAGAATTACGGAAAAACGCAGCAAAAAATCCGAAACCTTGCGTCAATGAAAATTGCTCTTTTGTGAAAATTCTTCTTTTGCCCATAGTATACATACAGTGTCATATGCTTATGAAACATTACAGTATGGTAGAGGGTCATGCCAAATAGCACTGAAACCAGCCTTACTCCAATTGGCCAAAGGGGGGCGCTATAGCAATTTTTTGAAAATGAAACCTTTGAACAGGCATAACCCATGCCTCGTTCGGCCAAAAATCATGGCACTTGTTTCCACATGTTCTTTGACTCATGGGGAACACATTTGTCACTTTGACCAGTAAGATCCGCTCTCAGATATTCCGCCATTTTGAAAAATGCTTATACCTGATTTTCTGCCTGGATCTTTGAGCTTTTTGCATGAAACATTCTACACACAATCTATGGACCATTAACTGAAATCCCAGTTAAAGATACGTTTGTACGTGAAATAATTAACAGTGAACACACTGTAGAAATGGATGATGATCCCCAAAACCAGGACACACATAATTGTCATCACAAACAATGATTTGTAGTAATGATTTTACTGTTAACAGATCAACTGATTGTGTCCGGATAGCACAGTAGCTAGAGCTACTGCCTTTGGAACACTAGGTCATGGGTTCGAATCTGGGCACTGCCAACTCAATGTATGAGGAGTAGCTTGGTTTGGTGCTGCAAGTTTGCTGGGTGTCCTGGGAACTGATGGTAGGTGTGGTGTTAACCCCCTTATGGCCACCCTAATTAACAGTGGATTGTGCCTTCTACCTGCACTATTCATATTTTTAATTCATCATTTTAATGCCAAGCGATCATTGTTTATTTTAATATGCAAGTCAAATTAAGCTCTAATCAAGCCCCGAATATCGCATATTACGCAGCTATGCAGATTATAAAGGATTATAAAGGATTTCGGACGGTTTTAGGTAGATTACATCGGCCGTTAGCCAAACTAGCCAAAAGTTGCTACATTATGCCCCCGATTATAGGGAATAAAACAATTACGTCACTTACGTCAAGGGTAGTGGGGGATTTTTTGATTCATTACATCAATAGCATCAAGGTCCATGAGGGTTAATTTATTATACCCCACTACAATTACAGCAGTTGATAGCTTTAGTAATTGTTCATGCAGATTTTATTAATACAAAAAGTGTTACAAAGCTGATCTGTGATGTGTTATGAGCATTTGGTCTGCTAATTTCTATGTTTGAGTAGGCCTACTATAAGTTGGTACTCAAAGTATATTTGCTTATTGCCTTCTTGAATTCTCTCTCTAAAGCAGGCATGCTCCAGTAGTGACTAGCCTAGTGGTAGATATTTCTGAACCAGGGTTCAAATCCCAAGCAGGACAGGAATGGTACGATTGCAGCTTTAAGTGTCTAGCGCTCACCTCCGTTGTCCAGGGTGCAGTTTAAAGACAGCACAGCACTCTGGCTGCAAACCCCGCACCTTCAAGGATTTGACCAGGCAATTGTGCAGGGTCATACCTGGTCGCACAGTCACCTGAAGGACGACAACACATTCACACACAAGTTCAGTAGTTCAGTCTTATTTTCTGCCTACATTCCCAAGAGCATATGAATTCAATTTGCATCTGACAAACTGTTAACAATGATGCTGTAGCAAGTATCATGGCCAGTGTGACAAACCAAGCTTAGCCACTGTAGCCTGATGGTGCTGCAAGGCAAAAAACAGCCAATCTACAAGCTTGCGACGCATTATGAGCCTGCTTGGCTATTTTTTAAGGTTTGTGGAGATTGTCATCTACAGTCAACCCTAGTCATATTATATAGTGCAGAGAGAAAATTGTAGTTCCTCAAAGAAACTAGGATACCAGGTAAACGGTGTCTGTCTAAACATGCCATTTAAATAACATTCTTAATGTTGTGGTCAAGACTAGTCTAGCAAACAAGGTGATACAAGGATACACGGAGAGAGAAGTTCTAAGGGCTGAGGTGGAGTCTGAAGAGGTGGGTGCTAGGGCAGGGGGATGAGGTGGGTTTTCAGACTACAGCAACAATCAGTCAGGAGTCAGTCTGCAAGCTCGGTCCACAATAGGGATCTTATTCCATAATTTGGGAGCCAGGAGGGAGCAAAATCTAGTATGCATGGAGCGCTGTCCCGGGTGTTTTAGGGAAGGCCGTATTTTGTCATGCCCAAAATAGGGCCACCAGCGTCTTAAGTGGCTAGTCTGGCTCTCTGAGGCAGCCGGATAGACCAGCTCAGCTCACTCACTCACCACAGTACGTTGCTGGTTGGGGAGGTAGACACGGATAGTGCTGCTAGCCTTAGAATCGGGCATCTTGCTGTCATCTGAGGCGCGCCGTTGGTACTGGAAGCCCTGGACCATGGTGGGCGAAAGGCACGGGCCCTCGAACACTGAGTCCTTCATTCCGAAGCCGTTGCTCAGCGTCTTCCATGCTCCCTGGAGGTGCTCCATTAGCAAAGCCAAGTGCTCTCAATGGTCTGAAAAACACACACGCCAGCACACATGTTTTTGTATTACCATATATTTGTGAGGACATCAAAATGCTGGGATGGTTTATAAATGCAATTTTTACCATAATGAATACCATTGATTGATTGATTTAATACTTAATGAACCCTAAAAGGTATCATCAACCCAAAATAGCCCATCAACAAGCTCAAAACATGTTATAGTGGTGTGCAATATCGGTGTGCAACCAAGTATAAATCAGGCATAACTCCATACCCAAACCTTAAACCTAATCTCAAAATGCCTAATCCTAACATGTTTTCCCAATTGTAAACTAACTCTATAACAATCATTTATCTTGTGAAGAACAGAACAATATTGGCCTCACATTATACTATGCAAGGTCCCTATAGTTCTACAAATGCTGTACACACAGCTTTCGCACGTCCATAGTTGGACAGCTCACATCACCATATGACCTCTTATCAATATTCAATATTACTTTAGGTTATCTTTCTCCTCACATACAGACTCTGAGTTTGAGTCTGAAGTCTGAGTCTACCCAACAAGTTTTTGTTGACCAGGGTCCCGCAGGGCTCTATTCGATTTCGTTGTCCCTCCTTTTATGCCTCGCTACACCAAATCTCTTCTGTAAAAATAGCAAATTTACAAGCTCACACAGCGTTGCACCTCAACGAGTTGCAAGCTTGTCAGTCAGCTTTTTCTGCAGGTTTTTTGCCACGCTAGGGTTCACGTGGTTAAGTAGAATGATTTCCGTTACTTGTGCCGAGGACTACTTTCAGGGAGGACACTTCTCTGGTGGACATCAGCGCAGCAATCCCTGTGATACTGAGATTCAAATACGGGTATCACGTGTGGGAAAACAAGCGCCCACGCTTGGACAAGAGGAATTCCCCCCCCCCCCCCCCCCCCTTGACCAGGAGACATTAGGCTTATGCACTTCAGGCAGTACTCTGTCACAGTCACTCCCCCTTTGACCTCCCTCCACCGGGAAACCCAATCCAGGACATGGCACCAGTGTAACACCCAGTATTTAAACCTGGGTCTCCTGTGTTGGACACAAAACAAGTACTGCTCGTCCAAGAGGGAATCCCTCCCCCCTAACCCGAGGAAATATTAGCCTTATGACCTTCAGACAGGGCTACTCCTTCACAGTCATACATATTATAAAAGAGAGAAATCTGCTTTCACCTGATCCAGTGCAGTGGCCGTGTTGCGGGCCATAAACTTTGGACTGAACCCTGTATTGTCAAGACAAGTAGCTGGGATTATACAACATACTACACACAGCATTCTGGTGAAAAAATTTCCTTTTCCCCTAGTCCTAGTTTTACCGATTACTGAGGTTTTGTAAAAAAGTGCCAGATTTACGTAGTTGAGAACATGCAACTTGCACACAAATAAAGACAAATTAGAAAAGTGTACTCCTTGGAGCACAGGTCTCGATTCGATCAGGGCCCAAACTTGAAGACGTCATAGCCACTATGGGATCTGACATTTTTAACTATACATACATCTTGATCACATGACCGCAGAGATAATGTGTACTGGACAAAAGACAAAAGAGTAGTACTAGCAAAAAGTGTGTTTTGACGTGGAAAATGTAATCTGGGACAAATGGCTGGGGCCTATATGGAGAGAGGATCCAAGGAATCTGGGTATTGTCGTACAAACTATGGTTCAGGAGTGATGGGTCAAAACGTGAATCAATGCTTACATTTCTTCCTTAGTTTAGTAGGAATGAGTTTAGCAAAAAAGGTTCTGCTCTGGCGTCCAGGGACTTTGTTGCCTGGGAGTGGGAGGCATACCATTTTCGGATTAATGATCCAATCGGGAGCGGATGGTAATTTACGTCATGTAAATGGTAATTTACGTCTACTGGTTTGTAATCATCAGGCCGGAAACCCCTAACCGGAATCAGCATTACGCAACATTCTCCTGATCAAGGGCATCATATTTTTAGGGCTTACCCAATAAAAGTCTTGATATTATGAATCCAACAAGTTTCTTCAAGTACTTCTTGGAATTTGGTATATCCATCTTTTATTCCATCTTGTAGCGACTGGCGGGACTAAAAACAAACAGGGGGGACCAAAACAAAGCGACGCCGAAGAAGCCGGAAACCAGAGTTTTTTTTTCCTTCTTTTTTCCGATTTTACCATCCGGTCTAGACCGGATCACACGAGCAATTTAAGAATACAAACCAGGCTTTCCTCTGAGGTGGAAAGTCTTGTGACGCGAGGTTACTTTTTATGTAACCAGTAAGCTCTATTGAAAGTAGCGATGCATTATTGCTATGGAGCTTGCTATTTTTGAAAGGTTTTGAAATGTTCTATGTAGGTCAAAATAGGGATGCCAGGTTGAAAGTGGTTATAAGGACACATCAGCTGCATAAAATGCAGATACCGATGTTGGGGGGGGGGGGGAACACATTTAGTTCTGTACCAACAGAATAACACCCAGACTAAGCTCATCACACCAACGATCATTGTGTTCACGCTTGTTGTTAACCTGTTAAGTCCTATTAAAAAAAGAACCCATCTACAAAAGGTCTTTCGATCCGCTATTTTTGAAGATTTTTGAAAATGTTTGCCTGTAATGGCAAAACGGGGACGTGGGGGGTGAATCTGTATGGCATGAGGGTGGCTAGGCTACGCAGTTGATCAGCCAGTGTTATTAAAATAACCAAATAAATGTGTTTGTTTGTGTTCAGGGAAGAAAACATGGACTCAACAAGGTCCCTGTGCTTCAACTAGGGGGACAGCCACTAAAAATGAAACTTTAGTTTAGGTTGTACCTACCCATCACAAACTGCTCTGTTTTCAGTACAAATGCAGGGCTCTATACATAGACCCTATATAACACAACTCTAAAAGTGTATGCTTGCCTGTCTGTCTGGCTGTCCTCCACCCCTCTTTCACTCCCTGATGCCTGATTCAGCAGTGCTCTCACACGTTTGCATCGCAAACATGCAAACGGAAAATAAAATGGGACTGTGTTTAAACATGTTGGTGGGGACCACTTGGTAACCCCTCAGGGACCCCTGGCCCTGGGGGTCCTCAAACTTCACTTTGAGAACCAGTGTGTAAAGAGACTGTAGAGATAATTTAGTGGGGTCCACCTGGAAACCCTTCAAGGACCCCTGGGGGTCCTCAAACCTCACTTTGAGAACCAGTGCGTTAAGAGACTGTGGAGATAATTTAGTGCAGTTAGTGGTTAACTACAAGGCTGGCAGGCTCACATGTCACAACAGAGGAGAGGGGGCAGACTCAGACACCATTCTGGGTCTGTTGTGCCCACCATGCCACAAGAGTTGTGTTCAAAACAAAGTGCTTGTGACCCATCCAGGAAAGGGTACTATCAACACAAACAAAGAACACCAAGTTCACATAATATGTGCACTCTCACACTTTCATAATGTTACCAATCAATGTGAAACAACTACCGGTACATTTCCACACAACAAGCCATGGCATAGGACAGTCACAGGTTATATCAAATCAGCCCAAGTAAAAATCTATTAGAGCAGTGGGTTCTCAAACTTTTTTATTTCAAGGAGCCCCATAACTCTTAAAGATGGTACAAATGGACCCTTACACTACAGGTCCATGTAGCATTAGTTTGTACACTCAAGTTGCAGACCTGTTAGGGGTTCATTTAGAACCTAATTAAGGGTACCTGGACCCCACTATGAGAACCCACTGCCATAGTTATATTTATTTAATCGACATAAATACCAATTAATTAATGTTAAAGGGCAGGCATAGGTCGAGAAGAGAGGTATATGGAGGGTTAATTAGTGACAGTGACACCAATGTCATCAGAAAGGAGCTCTACCCTATTTTATTTTCGTCGAAAGAGTAGCCTAATGTAAATACGGAACTAATACTCGTATGCGTTCAGTTAGAGACTATAGTTCGTATAATGTACAAGTTATATCAAATAGACAATATCGTAAGCCACGAATATAGGCTACTGAATGAATATATGTGGTCAGACTGCATCGATCCAGGCGTTGTGTTCTGTGGCCGATCAAACCTAGGAAAGCTGCCTGCAGACAGGTTTTAATGTTGTTAGTGCCTGCCCTGTAGTAGTAGGCCATCAGCGAACTAACAACCAAAACTTCATTGCACACACAGACACACGCACAGTTCTATAAATTATGCTTTGTGTGCTCATCTGGCGGAAAAACGGGATTCGCCTGTTGTAATCGGCATTTCAAACGGTCAAAGTAGCAGTGTCGTAGGCCTGTGTGGTCATAAAACTTACCAAGACAAGTTGGAAAAGTTCTGCTCCGCCATAACTTCAGGAAAAAGTGGCGTCGATGACATCATCATATTTGCAACGAACGCATTCGAGAAAGGAGGAACAAAAAAAATCGACGCTGTAAACAGACGGACGGACGGGCAACAACAAAACAATGTATCACAATGTATCCAACGATGTATCAGACTGCAATGTGTATGTATCAAGGTCAGCGACTCAACGTCGATCCGATTGATTGGTCTCCTTTTATTTTTCTAAACTTTAATTCAGTCCGCATTTCAAACGCGACGGGCTCGTCTTTTTTCCCCCACGTCTTTCTCGAAACAAAAGTCACACCACGAATCCCATCCTCGAGTCTATTAGATCGGTTGCAGTTCGAATTAAAACTACGACAAAGTTATAAAAGTTCCACTCGTGTTCGATCGATCGATTTGGGAAGGAATATAGACGGAGAAGGTGAAAGGGTTTGAGTCTGCCTGACGCCACTTATTGAAACAGGACCTTCAGTCATAACAAGCAGCCACACTGCTGCGCACTGACTGAGCCCACCCACTCCGCAACGACACACTGCTTTTTATACCACAACAAATAAATACGCCATACGGTAGACAAATTGTACAATGTTAAGAAAACACGCTATTCTTAGCATCCAATGAGAATTCATCATTTACTTGCGTCTAATGTTTTGACACGGAGCGGGAGCTGATACAGAATAAAACTTTACTATAACTATAGTAGGCTATAAACACGTTATTAATCTAAAGGCACATATGCTAAAATACAGTTGCAGATTGTGTGAACAACGTACACGGTATATTGTATATTCAGTTTTAACTTGCGACTAAAAGATCTATACATAGCTCAAATTGCACCATCATCTGGTGATGTGAAGCCAGCGCAAAATTGTTTTCCTGTTAAAATAGCCATGTTGTGATGTAGGCTAGTGTGTGAAACCTATACTTTACTGCAAGTTTTTAAAATGTACATTATACCCGACATTATAGCCTATTTTTTGTACAAGCTTCGTTTGGGCATGGTTGTTAACTTGTTATAAATAGTAATTAGTAATTTTCCTCTTTTGCATTGTTCAAAACATTTTGAAATAAAAAAAAATGAGAGAAGGAGGGAGTGAGAGGGGGGAAATAAGCTTTTTGTTAGTTAAGCAATAATAAGCATATTCTGTTTCAACTGGCCCAGAAACAGTAGCCTACCGCTGTGAAATCTAAACCTCTGTTAAAGCTGCTGCCACTTACCATGTGTTCAGCATCCCAGCAGGTCCCATGAGAGGAGCAAGAATCACAGATGGTTCATAGGTTCTGTTTTATCAGAAGAACCTTGTTTGAGGTGCAGAGCTGACCTGCTTCGCAAACCTTCCCAGTCCCAGACAATCTGCCTTGATGAGCTGAGTCCAAATTGATTCCATGAAGCAGCAAACATTTTTACCCAGATGAGTAGCCTACAGTAGCCCCACACCACGTTCCCATCTTTTCGAGCAATGGGCCTGCAATGCATGTGTCCCTCTCTTCATCTATGGCATTTGCATTGGTGCTGTAGATATTTCTTACGTTATTATTACATTGTCATGCAACCAATTCCACAAACACCACCAAATACTGTGTGTGTGTGTGTGTGTGTGTGTGTGTGTGAGAGAGAGAGTGTGAGAGGGCAGGGCTTTGTCGTTGAGTCTTTTTTTTAAGGTATACCATTAGTGTTACAGCAGGTATGGCATATTAAGCTATAACTTTGCATCTCTAGGCTATATTAAACTTTTATAATGCACCAGACACTACTATATGACTCCCATGGTGTACTGTACTTCTGCAAAGGCTATCAGCTGGAAAAGTTATCAGCTGGCAGCTGCTGACTATGAAACGGCACACACCCTTCTCTTTGTGAACAACCAATGCCACCTTAAGAAAGGGATGATTGCATCTTTCCTCTTTATATTATTGATCTGACCAAACACTCAGAACAGTGAGCTGAGATGCTTATAGCCTCCATGATCCTCATCCTCACTAGTGCTCATGTACTCACTATGATTCAGATTTTTGTCTTTTTATTACAGAAATGTTTTGCACTCATTTGTATAGGCTATTTGCAAAACGTGTGTACTTTTGGCTGTGCTTTTGGCAATGCATATCCTCACTGCTGGGAGAAATACAAATACAGCAATAAATTAATTCAAAATGTTATTTATAAACGGGGCCGAGTTATAGCCTATTTTGTTTTGATAGATATGTAATTATTAAAAGGTTACAGTAGTCATTCTCGGTGCTTTTTTAAATTATTATTATTATTATTTAGCCTACCTAAGGCTATTTTAGGTTTGATTATGAAAATAGCTTTACGTCATGACTTCAGTAGCACTGGGCCTATTCATGATTCAGCATTTAGGGGACTGGTGAAAACAAAACACTTGTGTTCTACATTACAAGGAATGGCTAGTTTTGTGTGGGACATGTGCAGTTACGGCGCCCTCTCGAGGACGAACTAAAACGGTACACATCAGCTGTGCTTGCTTGCGATCAAAAATTGCTGGTGATAACCAATTCTGTTTAAAGGATTAATCATGCGTTAAAACTATGTTGTTAATTTAATTGTACATTATACACCACTGTATAACATGCTTAAGTGTAAGCTAATAAGAATAATAGTTATTATAGCATTGGCTTGTCGGGCTGAAACCTCGTATCTCCATATTTATTTTTTCGTCAATCAACGCCCTACTTCATCATAGAAGAATGTCACATAAAAGTAGTCAAAATAGCAGATGTACTATGTACATTAACAAGCTAAAAAAAGAAATGGTTTTGTACATACAAGGTTCCAGCTACGATGGGTAAGGAAAAAATAAGGATGCAACTTTCCAAGTTGCATATCCGGCCTGAGCGGACACGGAAACGGACTGTATGCGTGCATGTATGTGTGTGCAGATTAGCGGCTACAGTAGGCGGCCTCTAGAGCGGATCTGAGCACTGAACAGCAAATGTAAACCAGGCAAGCGACATGACGGGACCCATTCCGATCAGCGATTGGCTACTTCGAGGAGGCGGTGTCCGGGATCTCTCGCAGCTGATTGGTGGGATGCGGAGCTGGTTCCGGTGAATGACACTCAGAACAGGAACTCGTGTTCACACCGCATGTAGCGCAAAGAGAGAGAGAGAGAGAGGGAGGAGGTAAACAGAATCACGTAGCTGTAGCGAGGTGAGCACCCACTAAAACACCACAAAATACACATTTACTCACTACATCGACTATTATTGCACAATCTTAGCGCATGATACAGTATATGTCCGTGGAAATAGGTGGTTTAGTCGCTTTTTAACATAAATCTAACCCCGGGGCGGTGATGATAACGGGGCTCGGCCTGCTCTGCTGGCCTGCTACTAGCCACACGGTGACGACTTTGATCCGCGCGGCGCGCGGGAATTATTTGTGTATTACATAATGTATTAATCGCGAATCAATACTTTTGAAAACCCGCACTCTCCTAAGAATTATTTATCTATTTTGAAACCTGCAGGACGATTTGACTAGCAGATGTAGCTCTCGTGCGACAGCATCGTGTTTTTTTCTCTCTTGGGGGGTGGGGGCTCCGCGACGGAGCGGAGGGGCGATGCTGCTGCTGTTATGTTCGATTTGTAAGTCGTCGTACGATGGTGCAGCGCTTTCGAAAATGCTAATCCACAAGCTCACAGAGCGGCGCATCCGTGACGGGGCGGTGAGTTTGGAGATCTGCCATTTTCGGCCCGCGACACCGCCGTACGACGAGGGTTTAAATCGGGCTTGCGTTAGCGCACGCTAGGGTTAGCTCCCGTGCGTAGCTGCAGCAGCATGGATGCAACTTATGTCTAAATAATAATTATAGCGTATTTATAACAGAACTACGCTGTTTAATCTGGAAAATGATGTTTTTTTTCATGTTTTTTTGTCTGGTGAAAGGCACGAAGCATTGATCCTATATATTAAAAAGTCATCAAACGTCAACAGGCCCCGTGTTGGCGTTGCTTTAAAGTCCTGCTTCATCAGTGGCAGTGCCACATTCATTCAACATGTATCCCAACATTAGGCAAGCGAGGAATTGAACCCCATACCCTTAAAACGAATACAACCATTTATGGTGCTCGGCTTGTATAAAATATTGTGTGACCTCGCGACGATAACGCGTCAAGAAATGACTGTTGTTGGAAACTAGCGTGCTAAAGTTAGCTGACGAGCCACGACATGTGTTTGTTCAGGGACTTGAACAGATGGCTCTTTTCAGAACCTTTCTGATATCCGTTAAGTACTGTTCAAACATGACCATGTCACAGACACATTTCTACACATTAGGCTGTGGACCCCTATGCAATACATACATTTTGTGCCAGCGACCCCCATCAGAAAATATTTTTGTTATACTACTTTCTATACTGTAGGTTTTGACTGTATACTGTAGGTTGGGAAGATATTAGTAGAGAGCGAACCCAACCCTATGATTGGAATAGAAATTCACTCTCATTGCAACTTACAGCAAGTAAAATAATGGTCAAATGAAAGTGTCTCACCTAGACACACTTTGAAAACTCTGCTTTAGTGCAACGTTATTGCTTGCCAGAAATGACTTATCTGCAAGATAATAACACGTCGCTGAGCAACACTGTAGTGCGAGTGTGATGAAGACAGTAGTACAAATTGTGCTTGACATTCTTATGTCAGGTAATATTGGATGGTTCTGGCAGCAGCAACAAGCAAGCTCCTACTTGCAACTCATATCGGGTGGTAATGTTATATAAGATTTATATAAGATTTGACAGGGCCTGTCGCTCCTTTACCAGACGTCATAACTTGACACAGTTGACAGTATTGTGACAAGTATCTGAATCCTATGATTTGATGCCAGCCACCCAAAAACATTTCATCCTTTTAACTAATACTCTTAGCATAGTTGGTCACTTGACTATATCATAATAGTGGTGTATATGTCGACTATGGCTCTTAAATAACTTTGCAAGGAAAGGAGGGTTGGCTGCTGCTACTTGTAAATTATTTGGCTACTTATTAACACATTCTTCCTGACTTGCTGTCTCTAGCACCGTCAGCAATCTCTTTGGAGAAGTATGGCCAATGGTGATCACAACATGATTCCATTGGGGAAATCATGTAAGTTAGCTGAGTAGTTAGTTCTTAGAAGCTTGTAAATGTACCCAGTAGTTAATAGATTACATACATAAGTAGTCAACCCCGCTAGTTAAACCTATGCAGTACTAGTTGTGCTCTTACATGAGTAACAAACTTTACTCCAAATCCCTTAATCACCATTTACAATAAACATTATATGATTTGTTTTTCCTCTCGGACATTGTTGAAGACGTATTGGCAGGTTGGAATTTCTCTGTAATTGTACATTTGTCGATATTTGAACTAGATTTGTCCTGTTAAACCTTTGGCACCATGGTTTTGATATTAGTTCAAGATTCATTTTTCTGTATACTCATCCAATTTTCTTCTTTGTTTCTAGATAATGGACATGAGCAGCAGCAGTGAGTGCTTTGGATGTGGCCGTTCAGGTCACTGGATCAAGAACTGTCCCAATGCTGGAGGGCGGGGACGTGGCAGGGGCCGGGGAAGAGGCAAGGGTACTAAATGATTTGAGCGCCGCACCCAAGATTAATTATCACAGAGCCTTGAGCTTAGAAGATTCATCTTATAGTTATTATACATACCTATATAGTTTCATATTGAAGTACATAACCTATAGCAACTAGATCAAACTTGTGTATAAAAGTGCACTCATCCATAGCATGACATGTCACAATGGAATATTTTTTCCAGTGTAAATGTTGGAAGAAAACTGCTCCAAGGACTTGAAGACATTACATTGAAGTTAAACTTGTTGTTCCACATCTTCCTTTCATGTATGTACTAATTCATTATATCTGCTCATATCCTCTCATTAGACCTTTTCTGTTATCGGTGTGGAGAACAAGGTCACATCGCAAGGGATTGCGAGCAGACTGAGGATGGTGGGCATTACATTATCCATTAATACACCTTTTAGGACCGTTTTCTTAAATGTCTGGTAGAATAATTGCTGTGATTATTAACAACATGAACCCTAGCGTCACTATTCTGGGGTGAACATCTGTTGAAAATAGTAGATCTACAAGCTTGTGACACGTACTTAAGCTTGTAGAGAGGCTATTTTTGGTGGAGATTTAGTGTAGCGGTAAATACTTGCTTCTGTGGTATAAAGCCCTGGGGCACCCCAGTAAACTAAGTATATAGGGTTTAAGTGGTAAGCTGACAAATGGTTCTAAATGAGCGGATCTGCAAGCTCAGCATTGTGGATCAGATATCAGCAAAGAGATTTGTTGTAGAGGGAATTTATTGGGGGACTAGTATGAAGCCCCAGGGGGGTCTCTATACAACATATATAGGGTTTAAGTGGTTAACTGCATGTGCACTTATTGAACCAGTTGAGCAACAAATTAATTATGCTCCAAGTATCCAGATAAGCAACACTTTACATAAAACTGAGGGCACATTCTTTTTATTTAATTTTGCTGTTTAGCGTGCTACAACTGCCACAGGAGTGGTCACATCTCTCGTGACTGCAAGGAGCCGAAGAAGGAGAGAGAGCAGGTGTGCTACAGCTGTGGCAAAGCCGGACATGTGGCCCGTGAGTGTGACCATGCCAACGAGCAGAAATGCTATTCCTGCGGAGGCTTCGGTCACATCCAAAAGCTTTGCGATAAAGTCAAGTGTTACAGGTGAGCCTTGACGGTTGCACAACTTTTGTTGGGTACTTAGGGCAGACATTCAGCAAGAATAGCAGATATTGATGCGAACGCATCACAGTGCGCTTGTAGAAACCTTTAAAGAGATAAAGTGCCGATTATTTATTAGGATGCAGAGTAGGAACCAATGTTTCAGCAGATGCAACTGCCTTCTTCAGGGTATATGGAAAAAACATTTTAAATCACATATAAATAGAGCCAGGGCTAAACATTCAACCAATCACATACGGATAGTGTTGCGGGCAATCATGATCAGCTGTCTCTCATTCCTGGGTTATTAGGGAGGAGTTATGCCTCATGAATAACAGATGAGACTCTGGGAGTATATTCCTTGTCACTAAGACAAATACATATTTCCAAGATATTGTCTACTCTATACATTTAAATTTAGAAATTTCAAATAGAGATAGAACCACAGGTATAGAAACCTTAACACCAGGATAGGATTCTAAATTATCAAATGTAATGCAACACCATCCTGCAGAACTTATAGCATTACTGCAGTCAAATATATAGCTAGGAGTAACAAATAGTAATTATAACATTAAAAAGTCAGCAGATCGAAACACAGTTATTAGGCCAGAAACCAAGTATACTAGGGATTTTGTTTCTACATTTTGCTTGGCCCCCTGTACTAGGACTACCTGGTAATTAATAGTTGAAAGAGCTTTAAACAAGTAGTGAAAGTGCTCCACAATATATGAACGTACACGTACACAATAAGGCTTAGGTTTATTGGATTCGGGAGTCAATAATATAACTTTCAAGGTACTTTATTAAATTATTTTCCTTTCGGAAACTCCTTTTGTGCAGTGGTTAAAAAGACAACAAAAATTCACAATACATACTTGATGTGTTCTTTGTGTTAAATAAGGAGCAGACATTAATCCGGTGTCTTGAGTAATGACCTGGGCTCTTCAGGAGAGACTACCCAAATAACGGGAGCACTTGACTGGCCTGCATGTTGTTGTTTTTTTGTTTTGTTTTTTTGCAGGGGGAACAGGGGTCTCCCCTGAAGTGCCCAGATATTATTTTCTCTGATGCAAGTTGTTCCTGTTGAGCACCGATGAGTCCTACCTTCTGCTGGCTGAATCGCACAGGACTTCTCTTTACCTATATTAATCAAGTGCCCTCTCTCTCTTCAGGTGTGGAGAGATCGGTCATGTTGCCGTGCATTGCAGTAAATCCAATGAGATGAACTGCTACAACTGCGGCAAGTCGGGACACCTCGCAAAAGAGTGCATTGAAGCCACAGCATAATCAGTGCCCTTAGTTGCCCCTCCTTTTTTCTGATTGATGGTTGGTTGTATTATTTTTCTCTGAGTCCTCTTCACTGGCCAACGGTTGGCTAACAGAGGCTAGTCCCAGGCCAGTGAGCCTCTCGACATGTAATACGAAGAAAGGGGTGAAAAAATATCTTTCTGCATTCAATACAAAATGTTTTAGTTTGGTAGCGGTGTTACGTATAATGCTTTGTTAAAGAAACCCCCCTTTCCAAGCAGCCACTGGTTGTCAGAGATGAATGAATGGGACTAAACACATGGGATATATAGGACCTCTGAGCTTGTGGAAGTGAGTCTCAGTAAGAAGGGAGTAAATGGAAACCTGAACTTCCATGTAGGGTTATTTTGGTTTTGTTTTAGCGGGGGAAGATATGAGTTGGCCAAGAGAGTATGACATGAGAAACCGTTGGAACACGATGCATCTGAGCCCTACAAGCAGCAAAGTGGGCGGTAACAAACCACATGTTATATAGCAAAGGTATTCAATTTTGGAGGAATCAAAAGAATCTTAAGTTCTTTTATAAAAAATAATAATAATCTGTTTACAATTTAAATATCACGTAGTCCAGGGTTGATCTTCCCATGGATTTGGGAACATTTGACCTTGGAGGAAATTAGCATCATGAGCTATATAAGTTGTCGGATCAGAAGAATTAGGAGTTATTTGGGAACGGAGAATGTTTTCACAGAAATGTTATTTTTGTACAATATCACTTAGACTACTGTAAAAATACCATTTGCTTGTACTCAGTTTTTAAGTCGGAAGGAAAATGCAACTGAAGTCCTAGATAATAGAAATGTAAACTAATTTTAAACTATCAATAAAGCTGGAGGCGCACGGGGAAGAATGTGTTCATGGGTTTCATTTTCTGCTCTAATGTAATTCTACCAGGGTTTCTATGGCACTTTGAATTCCTTTACAGATCACCACCCATTCTGGATCTAGCAATGGTCTCATGTTAGACCTGTAGACCATATAATAGTACATTTAAATGGTGAAACTCTACTTGTAACTTAAGTCAAGGATCCAGATTTGAACGGTATAAAGATGTGGTTTTGGTTAACAGTTACTGAATGAGTGGTGAACTGAATTTAAATTTCACGTGTATTAAATATTTAGAGTTCGGAAACCACTTGGATATACCCACCTTTTTCACATTTCAAAATACGCTTGAAACTTGAATGTGGCCCATTTGCCATGTTTGTCACAACAAATGGGCCACTGGTTACTAGGTGACATTTTCTTCAAAGAATGTGGGACATTCTGTAGCCTCGGACCAATAGCTCAGATTTCTACATCCAATTCCTTAGCACTGCTAGTGCTAGGGTAAATTTAGGTACCCTATATAAAGCAGATCTTGGGCCCCAGCTTGGCTTCGGTTAATACCAATTAATGTTATTTTATAGATAATGGTTCTTATGCGGGGCTGAGATGAAACATGGGAAGGAGGCATGTTTGGGTAAGTAACTTGCATACAATGGTGGCTAACAGGTGGGTTGGGGGGGGTTAGGTCTGTTACTCCGAGGATACAATGGTATCGTACAGTTCCATTTGGTTATTTATACCCACCCTCAAGAGGGGTGTGGGTCCTGGGCACAGTGGGGGTATGTGATCCTGTGTCCTATTATTACCCCAAACGGGGGTCCCTCTAAAGGTTTTGAGGTTGAGAACCGCGTGTCTACTTGCATAAAATTAAAATGTATGAAAATAAAGGGTTTTGTGTTTACTGGTTTTGTTCAGTGTGCAGTACTGGCCGTTGCTCTGGGGCTGTGCTTTTGCTTTAAACTCCCACGTCCACCTAAAGTATAAACTATAAAATGGCAGCGGTGCAGCTTGGCTCCGCTCCTCACTCCTTTCTGTTCGATGCCCAGAGTCTTCATCGATGCGCGAAGGACCTCCTCCTGCACATATGTCGTCATCTTCTCTTGTCGAGTCAAATTATGTATGGACGAGAGAGAACCGGAGGAAAACAGCAAAACAAGTCTAGAAGGGGAAGACCAAGAGCCAAGCTGAGCAGCTCAGCCCAAGCCGGCTCCCTTCAATAGCGCTTTTTAATTTTTCCGTATTTTATTGTTTTAACCCGGTAGAGGAGATGAAGGGACTCCTGACGTTTAGCCACAGGGCGGTATGCACCCTCAGTAACCGTCAAGCCGCCGGTTCTCGGTGCGGGTTTTACGGAACTGTGTCTAATAACAAGGTACGGTTTCGACTCGAGTCGGTCTGGAGCAGTTCGTTGCTTCATTTCGGCTCCCTCGAACTGCATTGTTGCCATGTCGATTGATTGTGATTAAATAGGTCAGCGTATCAAATGAATTAGCTCTGGTCCATAGCGTTAGAAGGAGTTCCTTCTCACGCTATTGCGTCGCAATGCATTGTAAACGTTCTTGGATGAGGCGGCATGCGGCTCTCAGGCCAGCCACTAAACTGCAGGGAGCTGACCTAACCTCACATCAACGACATTTGCTAGCCCATTTCGGGACACTTTGCCTTGGTTACCGTTTCTGTATTTGGGACCTACATTTGCACACTGATACTGTAGTGTAGCCTACTCTACGGCTGAGAAAAACAACCATTCCCTATGTCTTTGTCTTCACAAAGACAGTACATTTTCTACACTGGTTGTGGTTGTGTTGTGAGTGTGTAATTAGACAGCGATGTCGTAACGCAGAGCCTCTAGCTGTGTTGGGTAGCTCTGGTCCATAGCTCTATGTAACGGCACTAAGGAAGGCTATGGACCAGAGCTATGTGTTGGGATGACAATCTGAATCATTACTTACTCCTACATACTTTGCGGCAAATCTGCAATTACAACAATGTAAAATAGTTATATCCCATCCCATAGAATAGCTAAATGACCAATCTCCTCAGATGTTATAATGTATAACAGTATTGTATTTATTTATTCAAATGAAAGTATACTATACAAAAAACACTATAAAATATAGTGTAGATTTAGCTATGGACCAGAGCTAATGTAGATTATGACATACGCTCACAGATAGTTGGTCATCTGTGATTATCACTTCACACTAGGCATAGCCTACAGGTAATTTGTGAATCATTCACCGAATCACCATAGAACATTTAGTACAGTAGTAGGCCTTCTCATGCATCATCATGTCAAGGACCACAAATTGATTTGTATTTGGCTGTGGACTCCCATTTGAAAATAAGTAAGAGAAGAGAAGATTTGTCAACATTTATTAAAAATAGCAGATCTAAAGGCCCACACAGTTCTTCCTTACTTAGTTAACTTGTTTTCAAATATGATGCTTTGTATGGTCTCATTAATATTAACCTTGCAGCAATATATGTAGAACAGCTATTTTCAAATAGCGGAACATTTTAATGGGGCTTAAGGAGTAGTTCACCCTCCCAAAAAATGCTTATTTTCTATCAATTACATACACCACGAAGCCTTGAATTCATGGAGAAGTTTTTGTTGCATTCCTGAGACAATAATTTCATAACCGTGTCATCTGTCAATAGGAGGCTCAGTAGGAGACTCTTTGAGTCGACTCTGCCCGTCATCAAATTATTGGCTTAGGAATTGGACAAAAAACAAAAAATCTCCATGAATTCAAGGCCACATGGATAGCCTGGGAGTGGGAGTCAAGTCATACCATTTTCGGGTTTATGATCCAGTCGTGAGTGGATGGTAATCCTTGGGTCATGATGTAGTCTGGTTTGTAGTCATCAGGCCGGACCCCCAAACCGGAATCAGCATTACCCCAAATTCCATGCGTTCAAGGGCATCATCATTTTAGGGCCTATCCAATAAAAGCCTTGATGCGGTGTATGCAATCATGACAAGTTTCTTCAAGTACTTTTTGGAATAGTTTGTTTGGTATATCCATATTTTATTGCAACTCGTAGCGACTTGCAAGACGGCAAAACAAAGCGATGCCGTAAAAAACGGACCGGAATAATATTTTTAAAATTATTTCGATTTTATCATCCAGTCTAGACCACGCCTAGATGGGATCACACAGGCGATTTAGTTACACAGACCAGGCTTTCCTCTGAGGTGGAAAGTTTGGTAAATAACTTTCTTGAATAATTTTTTGGGGTGAACTACTAAGTGTTCAAACTGTTCCTCGTTTTGCTAGGGTCTTCTCGGAGGCCCCTCAATGACCCCTGGAGGTCCCCTCCCCAGACCCCACATTGAGAATCACTGCTTAATAGCGAATGCATACGTACTTCCAGCTCATGAATCCCACACCACCTTGATTGTTTAGTTCCATGTGTGGTTGTTTCTTCCATTTCACACCTGTCATCTGATCACGAGACACCTTTTGCCCTACAGTATGTACCAGTGTATATTCTTTCTTTCTTTACGCATGCACACAATTATTCTTTCTTTCTTTACGCATGCACACAATTCACTCCCTTGTTTACTTGTGATGTGACAATCAAGTTAATTCGGATTCTTGTCTCTTTTAACACAGCCACAGCCCAGCTTTGGTCTGCTGTTTGACATCGACGGCGTCCTCGTCCGGGGAAAGATGCCCATCCCCGCTGCAAAGAAGGCTTTTCAGAAGCTGGTCAACAATCAGGGTCAATTTAGGGTACCAGTCGTCTTTGTCACAAACGCAGGAAATTGCCTGCGACAGACAAAAGCAGACCAGCTCTCTCATATTCTGGGTGTACCTGTAAGTAGATGCATTGTCAACTATAGGGTTGGGATCCAACATTGTGGAACCGGGACCGGTTCCACAATGTCTCCAGGACTGGTTTATCAAACTGTCGGGGCCGGCATGTGGACTTCTTGTCTTCTAATTCTATACAATCACAATACCGGTGGTTCTCAAACGTTTTAATTACATGGACCACTATAACTCTAAGAGTGTACAAATCGGGTCAATTTTGTTCCATTTGTACACTGTCAGAGTTACAGATTTGTAAGGGTCTATTTGAACCCCCTCAAGTAACCCAGATGGTCCCTGTCCTCCAGTGTAAGAACAAGTGAGGATATAGAAATCCTTAAACATTTATGTAATCAGACTGCTAAGAATTGTTTTATTGTTTTATCATGACTAAATAATATGCAACGAGACTGCAGTGCATACCTCACCTGGTTTGCTCATATTATCATCATCCTGTCTACTGGTTTATGTCCAACAAAATATCACAATATTCTTTAACCAAATACCTCGACATTGTTATTGTGAGGATAATTTGTATTTTTTTAAACATTTTGCACACACAAAAAAGCAAAACGAGCCCATCTACAAGCTCACAACGTGTCATGATGAGACATTCAAATCTTGAAATGACACTTTTGTCATATCACAATATTATGATAATGATCCATAATCTCACATGATCATGATTATCCAGTTTTATATCACAATATTGATTATATTGCCCCAGCCTTTCCTCATACCTCACCTGGTTTATGTACAGCCCTATTCATCTCCCCCTGTGTTTTTGTTTTTACAGATTACTCAAGACCAGGTCATCATGTCCCACAGTCCACTGAGGATGTTCAAGAAGTACCATGACAAGTGTGTTCTCGTGTCAGGACAAGGACCTGTCCTTGACATTGCCAAAAAGTATGAAAGTATTGTTGAATTTTGTGAGCTTATGTCTTGATCTGTATATTCTAGTCTCTGACTAGAATAATAATTTGTCTTTCTCTTTAGTTTGGGCTTTGAGAATGTGGTCAGTATTGAAATGCTGAGGGAATCATTCCCATTGCTGGACATGGTGGATCACAACAGGAGACCGAAACTGCCAGTGAGTTAATTGGATGGCATTAGAGGGGAACTAAGTCCTTGGCTAGCGGAACTTTTATGCCAGTTTTGTGAGTTTGCTGCTATTTAAAGCTTAAACATTATCAAAGGGGATAGACTGAGCTTGTTAAAACGTGTACATCTGAAACACAGCTGCAACCTAGTAATTGGTGTGTTAGATTTTGTTGTGCCAATGACCAAACACTGACAATACCATTGAGGAATGAATAGTAACTAAAACCTCGTAGGAGGCCATATCACCGGATATCCTGAGGCTACACTAGATGCAGAACATTCCATGTGGAACTTAAAAACACAGGCCACAGTAGAATATACATTTGTGAATGATAGTCACATATGTACAAAACACGGTGACACACACACAAAGCGAAATTAGAAAACGCACAAAACTGAGCCTTATACAATTGTTGCACAGCGTAAAATGTTTTACACGCCTCGGGAACGTAAAATGTTTTACACGCCTCGGAATTTCCTGAATTGTATTAACCAGAACAACAACTATTTGTAGTAACACGTGCCACTGTAAACTACTGTATGTCCAATTAGATTGTATTCTTTCTTTCAGTCTACTCCTGTTGGCAACCTTCCTAAGGTTGAAGGTATGTGCTTGATCTATATATTATACTGTGTTATACATCTATATAACCTCAACTAATAATCAGCTGGCATTGTCAAAGTTGCCCAGGAACATTTCTCCTTTTATAGTTTATTTGCTAAACACAGATTATCTGCCAGGTCAGGGGTTTTCAACAGGTGGTCTATGAAGGTATTGCATGTGTTCCCTGACCATGCATTTAGTAATGTAGCAAAGTGAAGATTTTGTATTTTCTTACACGGAACAGTGCACTAAAGATTTGCACGGTTCTGTGGAAGTGTGTCAATGCTGTCAGTTACTGGGAAGTCAGGTTAAGAAATTCCACAGAAAAGGGAGATAGAATCTCAAGAATAGTGTACCAGCTTGCCTGATTGAGTCATTATTAGTAAATGTGTCCATTTAATCATCGTATTATGTGTTTACTCTATTAGTACTGTACATCAGTTAACCAAGAGTGAGTTTAATGCAAGCTTGGATAAAGTAAGAGAATGGAATATGGGTAACCATGGGATAGAAATAGATCAAAAAGGCTCTGGACCACTCGTATATTTCAGTTAAATAATGCCTGGACTTGATATAAATTGTTGCATGTAGTATTGTGAAACAAATTAAATCAAGTCCTTAACAGTCATGATTTATTAGCTAACAATCTTTTTTATTAGCTTCATAGACATGGAATGCATTGCATAGCAAGTGTTATAGAAGCACTAATCTTAACTCATGTCTCAACACAACAGTGGTCACCAGGTTGATTTTTAGTCAGGGTAGTGGTCCCTGGTTCACAATCAGTTGAAAACCCCTGTGCTAGGTGATAATTTGAAGAAACACATTCCCATAGCCTTATTTATTAACAAAGACGATGACAAAACCACATTTGATCAGCACTTTAATTGAACATAGATTGAACACGTTCAATCAATGTTGACATTATGGTCAAATGGTCAACTGCCCAGAGTCCGACTGGAATTCCCAACAAAGCGAGGATGGAGTTGATTGAACATAATGGCAAGCGTTCCTAGCTGTTGAGCTCGCCATTATGCAAACTGACAAAGCTCACTGTCTTCCACTCTGCTGATTGGATGTATATAGAACTGATGCGGCCGCTAACTGATCAGCAGAAGCTCAACCCTTCCGGTCCTTTTATCACTGCCTAACCCAGGGCAAATAATGGCTGTGTAACGTCAGGTCCTGACCACCAGGGGTACAAATGGACACTTAGGGTCTGGTAAAATTACACAGAAATGTACAGTGTTGAAGAGATGCACTAGGCCTAATGAATATCAAATAATTCTTTAGTATTGTTGAGGCAAAAAGAGTTTGAGATGTTTCATGCCAAGATAGAAGTTTAAATAAATGAGGTCATGGGAGAAGTGCATTCGAGGTTCCCAAACCTTTTAGCTCTAGACCCAAAAGAGAAATTTGATGTCTCCCTGTGACCCAAACTTGGGAATCTACAAGCTCACATGTTGCATCGAGCTTGTAGATCTGCTATTTTCCCCTCTAATTAATATGGAATTCTTTTGAAAAACTTTGAATTTGTTTTTGACTCATGAAGAATTGTGAATTTTTAAATAATTAAAACAAAAGGTAGGAACCAAAAACAATGGGATATGTACTCGAGACCCATACAAATTGGACCACTAGGGAAACATTAGACAGCCAGGGTGTCGGTACAGTTACTTTTCAGGGGAAAGCAGGGAGAGAGAGCCTAGGTATATTGAAAGATAAGAGAGGAACTTGCTTGTGTGACTGTCACAGGACTAAGCTGTACAGCTGAACCCAAAACTCTGTAGCCTGGCCGAGCCCGTATGATTTCTGGTCTAGAGGGGCAGGTGCCTGTCGAAAACAGACAGTGGATCCCATTGGTTCACAGATCTGATCTACCAGGTCTGTAATCTGGCACCTTGACTATGATATTCACATGGCCAGAACATACTAAAGGTGTAACAACATGACAGCATAATATGTAATTCTACCACAATTCTTCCTCAGCGTCCTTGAAATTAAAAAGGTTCAGAATCGACAATGAAGAGTGTTAAACGTGTACTTCACTAATTCTAAACCGTATCTTCATATAATTTGTCTTCCTCAATACTCGAAATAATAGTTCACACAATTTCCATCAACTCACTCTGTGTCTCATTGGCGTGCTGTGGACAGTTCAGAAACTTGCCTAACCAATGACATCATCGATGGGGATTCCAAGCTAATAAAAACGACTGCCTTTCTATTCTTGGAAAGTTATGCAGAAATAGATGCCATTGTTCTTGCATTAATACAATATAAAAAAAAAATGTAATCCCGTTTGAAATGACCAAAACCTGCACATCAATGATGTCACTGGTAGGCATGTTCCTGAACCGTCCAAAGCCCTCTGAGACGTAGGCCCAATCCCAATCCACTCACTTGCTGACTCAATGAGCCCTTACTGACTTAGCTGCACGTTCATGTGAAGTCTGCGAGGGCTTGAGGGATGTCCCATTTGAAATCAGTAAGTCAGTGAGTGCTCAGCCCCAACCCTTTATGTGCCCTTTGCCAAAGTCAGCATCGATGCTGACTTTGGCAAAGAAATTACCCACAGTTCATAGCGTTACCAGGGGAATGAGGGGGATCCTCTGAACATCAATCATTTAAGTATGCAAATTAGTTATGTATCGCGGTTAGAATGTCAACAAACACAATAGTGCTTTCTCACTGTTCTCAAAGGGAGACGGAATGGAAGGATAGGCTATATATTTAATAATAATAAGGGAAACATGAGAAATGACTAATGAGCAAAGTAAAAGAATATGGAAATGCAATTTATAATGAATATTATTATATATGAATATTACAACCCCTATCACACAGGAAAGTGTATTTATGAAACTAATAATAAAACGATCAGCTTAAATACTAAAATAGACATGATAGACATGTATAAATAGACCAAGCATGTGCAGTAGGGCAGGCACTGGCTGTGAATAAGGACAGTTTATAAAGTGATGCAAAGTGTCATGAATGGCGGACTCATCTTCAAAGTGCTGTCCCATTCCTTTCACAACAATTTGGAGCCCTTGCAGTCTCTCACCCTCAAGCACTTACAGCTGACGTCACTAAAGTCAATGAGGGTTCAGGGCTTGAGGGATTGGGCAGTAGAGGGAGTAGACGGATATGGTGCCATCTTTATTATTAACTCATACTGAGGATCAATTATATGAAGACGTGTTGAGAATGGGTGACGTGCTCCTTCAAGTCATGCATGTCCCTCCATCGCACACAGCTGTCATCCTCTTTGGGGAGCCGATTCGATGGGAGACCAACCTCCAGCTGATCGTTGACGTCCTGCTGACCAATGGGAACCTGAGCAGTGTCCATCAGCCCCAGACGTTTCCCCACCTCCCTCTGCTGGCCTGCAACATGGACCTCATGTGGATGGCTGAGGCCCAGTCTCCACGGTAACTGCATAATCAGCACCAGTCCTGCTATTGGAATGTTTCGGGAAAAAGGGAAATCATTTTTTCATTCATCCTTCATATCCGCAACCAAACACAAGCAGATCACAGGATGACTGGACACAATTCCAACCTCTATTAAAAGAGGTAATTGAAACGGTTCGTTCATCCTCAATATAATTAATCACTATTGTCTCTGGTTCTGTTCCCTCTTCATTTAAACACGCCTTAATTCACCCACTCTTAAAGAAACCCAGTCTTGATCCTCTTCTACTCATTAACTGCAGACCAATTTCCAAACTGTCCTTCATGTCCAAAAGTATAGAAAAAGTTATTTCCTCAGCTCCTCACTCACCTGTCCAGCAACTTATTCGAAAAATTCCAATCTGGTTTTAGAGCACTCCACAGTACCGAGACAGCCTTGGTTAAAGTCACCAATGACCTATTGATGACACTAGATGCTGGGGATGCCGCAATACTGGTCCTCCTTTACCTGAGCGCGGCGTTCGACAAAGCACGTCAGAAACGAACGCAAACAACGTCCGCGAGGTTGTCACAGAGAAACATACACGTTAAAAAAATAACAAACCGGTGTACTAGGCTGTAATATGCTACACTAGGGGGACAGATGCACAACGGAGAGCGCTTGTTTCACCTGGCAGTTAATGATACGCATGTCATTCTTGTTTCCATCTATAATATGCTCCCCTTAGGTCAAATAATCCGTAAACACAACATCCATGTCCACTGTTATGTAGAAGATGATACCAAAATGTACCTGCCACTCAAGTCAACACCTCCAACCCCAATGGTCTATCCTCCCTTAATGCCTGCCTAGCCGAGCTTCAAAGCTGGATGTCTACAAATTTCCTGCAACTTAACACTAATAAGTCAGAAATTCTCCTGTTTGGTCCACTTGCCTCTAGAACCCACCTACACAACTGTCTCGACTTCATGTAAGCCAATGTCACACCAGTAGCCAAAAATGTGGGTGTACTACTGGACTCTGACCTCTGTCTTGAGGCCCAGGTAAAATCTGTGGTTCGCACATGCTTTTTTCATTTACGTAACATCTACAGAATCCGACCAGTCCTTTCCACCCCTAACCTTCATAACTCATTTCATCCTGTCTGGACTACTGTAACGCCCTCTATTCAACACTCAGCCAAATATCTGTACAGTGTACACTGCCTGCAGTTAGTATAGAACGCGGCTGCAAGACTCATTACTGGAACTAGAAGGTCTGAACACATTACCCCGGTACTGGTCTCACTGCACTGGCTGTCTGTACATTTTAGTAGCTGAACTACTAGAACCCCATGTGCCTGTTCGCCAACTGAGGTCTTCTAATTTAGCTCTAGAGGTAGTGTTCCTAAGATCAACCTGGTGACAAAGGGTGACAGGGCTTTTGCAAGTAGGGCTCCCAGGCTTTGGAACAGCCTCGCTTATGTTTGCTAGCTCCTTAACTACTTTTAAAATCTAAATTAAAGACCCACTTGTATAGGAAAGCCTTTTTAAACCCATAACAATGTATGCATTTACTTTCCACTGACACTAATTGTATTCTGCCTTGTTGTTGTAATTGATTATGTATTATGATTCACTGTTTTTTTTAATATTGTTTACAAAACAAATTATAGCCGTTGATTTGAACACTTCTGGTGCACCGAATCTTTCTGAATCAAGGTGCTAGAGTGCCAAGCAGATGGGGGAGATTTTATTCTGAAAACGCCCGCCTTACTTTTCCCCCCAAAACTAAAAGCTAAATATTCTATTTCTACATCATGCTAGTAACTAGTATGTGACAAGTCTGATCTCTTTAGAAGTGTTAATATTCTAACCGAGATGCATGATGAAGTCAGAAATTAGTCCACAACATTGGCGTTATGATCAATCTGCGCACAGGCAGCGTAGATTCAGAGAAAATAGGGTCTTTTGTCGGGCCGTAAACACGGAAGTAATGGGGGTGTGTGCACCCAAACAGTACGGGAGGGCCTGAGCAAGGCGCTGCCTAGCAAAGGCCGTTTTCCAAAAAATTGATTTCAGTTTTATATTGATAATAAAGACCTTAAGACGTCCCACACTTCCTTAGCACCCCACGGTTTTATTTGACAAGACGTGTGTGGACCTCCTGGGCATCAGAAGTGTTCATTTCTAATTTCCTTTCTCGTTCTCTCCCACTTCTCTCTCTCTCTCTCTCACTCTCGGTTTTATAATCTAGATGTAACTCTTTCTGATTTCATTTTAGCTTTGGCCATGGGGCGTTCCTCGTGTGCCTTGAGAACATCTATAAGAAGATAACGGGCAGAGAGGTGAAGTACGAGGCCCTGATGGGGAAACCCTGTGAACTCACCTACCACTTCTGTGAATACCTAATCAGAGGCCAGGCCATGGAGAGAGGATGGAAACGTCCAATCACCTCGCTCTATGCTATCGGGTAAGACACCTCCCTCTATGCCACTGATTCGTTCTAAACCTTTTTAATTTGAAGGGCTGACCCTTTGATATGCATTAGTGGCCTAAAGATTAGACAACAGACCCCCATTTGATACTACTACTACTAATAATATTAATTATGCTATTATGGTTACTGATGACAAAGACAGGAAAGAAAACGTCATGCAAAAGACTAATCATATCTTTGCCTCGTCACCGTCACATTTAAAACTTCAGACCTCTGTCTGTACAGGTCCTCTGTCTCTTAACAGAGTCTACGCTTTAGAATCAGACACAAGAGTAGGGCAGTGTTAAGAGGTTTGTTAAGAGGTTTGAAAGCATAGATCTGCGTACGTAAACGGAAGTGACCTTTCCACTTCTCTGTCTACTCACAGCGCTTGAGCGCTTGTCAAAATATCAACCCACCATGGTTGATATTTTGACAAGCGCTCATGGTAGGCCTTTTGGCAATAAAATAATCAGCTTTGATGGCTCAGTGCGAGTAGGGTTTGTAATAAAATATCAGCCTTGGTGGCTCACAGAATACACAGGTGAATGAACTTGTTGGTGAGCTAGATCTGATGTCGTCAACATGCTAAGTAACGTCTTAAAGGTTTCATGACATTAATTTATTTATTTATCGTTTTTCTTTTAGGTTTTATGACCTCAATTACACCCAAAAAACCTGAACTTTGAACAATCAGTGGATTTTCTGTGGTCTGGGATTTCTTTCTGTGTCTGTGAAGCCTTTTGAGATGGCAGATTCCTATGTTATATATGGGATTTGCTGACTGAGATCACAGTCATTCAGGAAAATCAGAGCACTTGTTTGAGCCAGAAAACCCCAGACCACAGAAAATCTACCTAATATAAAGAAAAATTACAAAAAAACGTTTTATGTCACAATCCCTTTAATGTTTGAGTTTAACATAGTGTAACACTTAACGCTTGTAGATCTGCAATTTTCACTACTTTTGGTGTGACAATTTCTATGATAATGTGTATTAATTTACGAAACAAATATACCGGTGTATATATTTTTCTTCATTGTAACTCTTCATTTCTCATTGTGCAGACCGAATAAAGCTTTTGTTTTAAAACAAGCCTATTTTTTAACTCTTCAATGATTAATTAATTACAATTTGGACCTTCCATACCATCTACCCTCACCACTGTTATTTACCACCATAATGCATTATTAAGCAGTTCAAATATGTAAAACATTTTTGGGGGCTGGGAAAACAAAGTGTAGATCAGACCAGTTGGCTGGTGAGCTTACCCTGCTCCTCTCACATCCTCCAAAGGGACAACCTCATGACGGACATCTATGGCGCCAACCTTTACAACCGTTACCTGGAGGAGAAGGCCGCCAGGAAGAAGTCCAAGGCCGTGGCCAAGATGGTGGCCGCCACTGGCTCCGCCGGCCCCATTCTGCCCCGCAGGGAGGAGGAAGCGGACGTCGCCTGGGAAAGCGAGCTGGCACCGCCCGCCGCCACCTCCTGTAAGTCGGTGTTGGTGTGCACGGGCGTGTACAACCCTAACACGGGGGTACCTTCCGACGCCGGCCATAGCATCAAAGAGACGGTCTTCCATGGGCACCGAGACTTCCGCTTTGACCCCGCGCTGGTGGAGCCCAGTCACCTGGTGTACGACGTGGCGGACGCCGTCAACCTCATCTTTGAGCAAGAGCAGTTTGTGCCTCAGTAGATCACATGACCTCCCCCTTAGCATTCCTGGAACTCTCTGCCGAAATAGCCGATCTACAAGCTCACAACGCCACACGTTGTGAGCTTGTAGCTCGTACAAGCTAGTGAGCTTGTAGCTCGGCTGTTTTAGCCAATGATAGCTAAAACGGGAGGGGACCTAGTATAGAGCCCTGGTGGACTCTAACCTTTTAAAGGAGGTAGTTCACCCAAAAAATTACTTATTCTCTATCAATTAGACTCCACCGGTCATCACCTTATTGGCTTATGAATGCTTAAGGTGGACTACTCCTTTCCGTGGTTTAAATGGTAGGGTTGGTGCAGGTCCAGATGCCCTGGTAGAGGTCTGGGCTGTTAAATCACTTTAACTATTAATGTCTATGAACACTGTGGACATTGTTTACAGACGTGCCAGTGCGTTAAAGAAACATAGGTTACATTCATACATATTAACTATTTTAATCATTCTCTGTTTTAAACAGTTTAAAAAGTTTTTAGCAGTATTTTTTTATTTTGTGACGGTCTCTTAATTGAATAAGTGCACAATTAACTTTATGGAAAAGGACGTTTTAAAGACTTATTTCCTGGTATGTTTATTCAAGGCAAATCATGTCTTAAACTGTGGCCATGTTTTGAATGGGTGTTCGACTTTTTTAAACCATCCGATATTTATTACAAGAAGTTCTCAATGGTTTTGTGATGTTATTTCTTTTTATGTTTTAAACCTTTTGTTCTCAAGATGATTTCTGTTTTTTAATCGCCAAATGACCCATTTTACCCAATAATGCATGAATAGATATGTATCCACTGTAAGATGTAATGCCTGCTTACTATTCAGAGTGCAATATTGTCCCGTGATAGTGCTGTCTGTCTGCATTGTGTCTCGTTGTGTAAGCATTGACCGGCATTTGCACAGATCCAAACTATTCACCCTCGTTTAAATCTTACCCCATATCCCTGTTTGGTGGATCTACCCCTTGTAAATGTAGGATTTGACAAAATGAGCAGGAAACTAGCTATATATTTATATTGTAGACATAAATCTAACAAGATATTTTTTCATTTGAAGATTTACCATGCATTTCATTTGATGCATTTCCTATTGAGGTAAATGTTAACAACCTGACAATACGTTGAGTTTTAGGAACCAAGCTAAGGTTAAATTAAAGTCCCCAGTTCCCACCTGGTGTGTGGGAAGCACATGGGAGAGAAAAAAAGGAAAGAAAAAAAAATAAAACCTTCATGGTACCTTGTTGTCTCAACTCCAGCTGTGTGTGATTATTTTATTATCTGTCTGCTAAAGCTGCTCCACTATGTAACTTTAATAACTATATAGCACACTGTCCCATACAAAAAGTCTAAGCAACAAATCCCTCTCTTCTCTGACTCTGTAGAGTAGACACTTTACTGTGTTATTTGGTAGTGTATGACCACTGGTGGCCATCTTGCATATACAACTTTGTATTTGTATATGGGACATAATATGCTATAGTCGACCTATAGTTTTTCAAAACTTACATAGTGGAGCTTTAATGTATTGGATGAGAGTTCTTAGACAACAGTCTAAAAGGTAAATTCAGTACTAATGTGTTAATGTGCAGCCATGCCTGGAATTGTATCTATCAAGAAAAGACACTTCATCACTGACACAGAACTATAGTGTAGTCAGTTATAGTGTCTTTGTTACATGTCATAATTTAACATACCGTATTGACAATCAAGCAAGACCTTTGTTGTTGTAAAGCCATGGCACACGGCCAAAAGCCAAGGCAGCAAGGCCGTAAAATAAAACAAGGATTTTAAGTATGTACGTAATTCAATTAAGCGTTAAAGGTGGATCTATTTTCAATACATAGTATTATCAGTGAGATAAATAATGCTTTCTTATTTCCCCAAACAATTTATTGGTATTTAAACGGACCAATATTTGTACAAATTCCTGAGTCAAACATTTGTACATGGACTGGCCCTGGACTGATAGTGATAACGATAGTGATTTCCGGAAGTGCATTATTTGTGGACCCGGTGACTACTGCCGAGAAGTGGGCGGAGGAACGCCGAAAAGATAAAAATAATTAATCTTTTCGCCCGATAGCGGGTGATTATAGGCGATGTGTCGCCCGATGCTCGCCCACTGTTAAAACGCACTGGACTCGGAGGGGAGCCAGGGACAGTTGACGATTCAGAACAAAAGACACTGGTGTCTAAAAACCGTATTGACTGGAAAGAGAAATGTGTAAAATTAGCTGGGGCCGTGTGTGTAGAGTACACGTGTGTAGAGAGCCTCGAGGCCTCGATGGCCTCGAGGCATAAATGTTTTGAATGTCATGAGACCAAACTGAGGGGGCACAGAGGCCATGGCCTCCATGAAATTCCTGCCTTGCCGGTAGCGGACTTGGCTATATTCAAGTAAAGTCTGACTGAAGGCTACAGACATCATGATCCATATGGACAGAATACTTCTCAAGTGGACTTTATCTTTATGTTGTGCTTCTTGTGCAAGACGTCCAGTATTTGTGGCAGTAATTCCATGTTGATGAGTGGCCTTTCCAGGTCATCATCGGACCAGGTCTCTGTGATCTCGGACAGTTCGCTCTGGAGCCTCTTCCTGTGTTTGGGCTTCAACGATCGCAAAGAGTCCGCTTGGAATCCCGCGTGTCTCTCGTTGATGTCCAGAGTGAAGGTAGAGTTCTTGGCTAGCCTCAGACCCCACATCAACAGAACAATGAGGCCAAAGAGCATCGCACCGATCAGGACAGCGTAAGCACCACCGCTACACATTTTCCGGGCACAGGAGTCAAAATGGGCATCGCTGAGGTCAGCGATGAGGGCATGCGCCACAGAGCTGGGACTGGCACACGCGGGCTCCTGTGACACCACGTCCCTGTTCCTCAGCAACCAGTTCCTCAGGTATTGGATCCTACAGTCACAGTGAAACGGGTTACCGGCCAGAGAGACCCTCATGAGTCTCGGCAGCCTGTCGAAAAGGCCCGGTGGTACCACGGTGAGCTGGTTGTCCTGCAGGTGGAGCTCTGTGGTGTCTGGAGGGAGCCTGGGCACGTCCACGATGTTCAGGGAACTGCAGTTGACTCGTAGCCCGCCTGGTTGCAGCGCTGTACAGAGACAGGACTGGATGGAAGCCTGTGCACTGGATGTAGCCAAAAGCAGTACAACTGCTAGCTCTGGAACATTGAAGAGAGTTATGTTAGCATCGTATTCTCTACGCATATACCTATGCACACTGGGATTAATACTGACCTGATGAAGATCCTGTGAGATCGAAACATTGTCTGATAAAAAAGTAATTCCTTTACCTGAAGCTGGTGTGCGGGCCCTAACTCCTTCCACAGCATCGTATTTTAATCCAGTGAGGCCGATTCTACAAATGCCTTCTAAATCAGTAGTTCTCAAACTTTGCCTGCCACAAGAACCGCCAAATTGATTGTGTTAAGAAAACACCATGACCGTCTCCATATATGAAGATCATGACACTGACCTCATCAAACCCTGGATATCCATACATGGAGAAGACTGGATCATCACCTAGATCTGCATATGGAGCCGGCCAGCAACTCTACATCTGACCTCAAACCTCAAACCCTTAGATCTCCATGGGCTGACCTGTTCTGACATTCCATATGTTGATCTGACTTCATCAAACCCTGTACACTCAAGACACTTCCCCCACTGCCACCCTTAGATCTCCATATATGGAGCTGACCTGTTCTGACATTCCATATCTTGATCTGACCCCCCATGCCAAAGCACCAGCGCTCGCCCAACAGTCTGCCGTCACTCACTTAAGGGCAGGGCTACAATGTATTATCACATAGTGTGGTTATAAGGCATTATAAAACTCGTTATAAATGTTAATAATTATGCATAACTTATGACAAGGTTTGTGAAGTATAACTTAAGTGCTGGTCATAATGCATTATAAGATCAGTGGAACACATAGAACTATCATGTAGTCAGTTATAAGGTGTCTGTCATAAGTTGTTATGCATATAGTTATACATATTTATAACATATTGACGAGGGGTGTCAATACACTGGATCCTTTGGGGGAAAAAAATCCTTTGGGGGTTTCCCCCGACAGCAAAAAAAACATTACGTACGTTTCAGTGTCGAGCGTATTTGGAAAGAAGTCCTTGTGTTGCCAGTCATCATAGGTATCTTCTCTGTCCTGTTCAGCCTAATGTCGTGCCGAGTTCTGACAGTTCTTCATCTTCACATCTCCACTTCACACAAACCAAACTCTATTTTGTAACAACAATAATAATAATAATAAATAATTGTAAGATTACCAATTCCGAGTATGAGGGATTCACTGATGAAAGTGCGAGTGTTTGGCTCATCTGGCGCGAGGGGAATAGCTCTGCTGAGATGAGATAAAAGCTTATCTGTGAAAACATTGCTAAAGGCTTTAGAAAGAGGGTATTACATATTTGCTACTGCATCATGACTGTAACTGAATCTACGTGGATGCTCATAATTATACCATACTTTTGTATTGTTTACAGTGCCAAAATGGGGTTGGCACGATGACAAATTTAGAAAATATTTTTTAAAGGTATGTATCAAGTTTGTCAAAATGTAGGCCTACATTTTGTAGTCATTGGTTTGGTTTCATGTCATTTGAAAAGACATTTGCACCAATTTTACAATGAACATTACAAAATGCATGAAAATGTCAAATGGTGTAACTAGTAACCACAGAAAAAAAATTGTTTTATCTACGTTAAGTAAATGAAAGTGTTCTCATAAGAAAATGTTACTTTATTTTAAAATATCAAATGCAAATAGATTTTATTAGCATTATCTCTGTGTTTTTGGGGGCAATTTGTGTTACATTGAGCGGGACGTAATGCTGAAAACAAACAAACTAAAGAAATCTTTGACCAAGTATGTAAAAATTATTATAACACATACACTGTAATAGAGCAATATGTTTTATTCCACAGTTGTCCTGTATATTATCATTATCAGGAAGAATAGGCCTACTGCTTACACCAATTGACACAACCCAGTTTGAAATAGAACACTTGGCAACGTTGCTTCTACAGTCAAATTCTACTCTTTGCTGTTTTATTTATTTTCACCTGACAATAATTAATCAGGATAGACATAAGAATAGTTTGAGTGAGTCAGTGATAGTGTGTGTCTGTAATTTGAGTCCACATTTGGTTGAAATGGAAAGAAATCACATAATATCACAAAATATATTCCGATACTTTCAGATGTGATATTTTCTGTATTTTCACATAAGATACATGTGTTATTAGTATGTCATTTTCTCAAATTGACACATTTTAAACATTTACACAGGTTTACTTTATACTGTGGAATAAAGAAAAGACACAATGTGAGATGTCACTTCCACTCTGCCTCTGATTGACTTACCCACCCTCAAAACACATTCAGTGAGTATGGGGGGTCTTGAGACAAACTTCATATCACTTTAACTCAACTTGATTATTGTCTCCACCAGGCCGAAGGCATGGGGAGAGAGTATGTTTTGCACTCCGTCCGTCCGTCCGTCCGTGTGTGTGTGTGTGTGTGTGTGTGTGTCCGTCCGTCCATCCGTCTGTGAACAGCTAATCTCCGGCACCGTTAACCCGGTCGATGTCACATTTTGCACACACACTCCCTGGATGCCAACGATGAACCTCTGCCCCAACATTTCCAGAACGGCCTGTTATAGCACCACCAGGAGGCCGCTTTGTGCAAAACAAGTTTTTGGACAGTACACCTACAGATTTGATCCAAACATCACGCAAATTGGTACACAGTCTCTCTAGAGCCATTCAACGAAACGGGTGTTTCAGATTTCTCAGACTCCATCCTGATTGGCTAAGATTGGCTTCCAAAGTTCGCAGGAGTTCAACTCAGCCTCATGGTGGCGCTATAACTGGACAAAAAGTGTTTTTACCTCTAACTGTGGATCTGTGGATAACTTTGTATGCCAACTCCCTAGAAGCCAAGGAAAAACCTTTGCCTGGAATGTTTCACATCTGCTCTTTATAGCGCCAGGAGGCCGACATATGTTAAACACATTTTCTAATATTACTCCTTCAGATTTTATCCAAATTTCACGCAAATCGGTACACATGCTCTCCATAGTCATGTGATCAAGACGGGTTTGTTTGATTTCTCATAATCCACCCTCATTGGCTACAATTGGCTTCTAAACTTTTCAGGAGTAGCCCGCCTTGTACCTGTTTTGTACAAATCGCCACAACTACTAAACGCAGCGTCCGATTGTGGTGAAACTGTGCATGCATATTCCCACTAGGCTTTGGAAGAAATGCCACTTGACAGTGCCCTCCGACACCATGGACTATAGCCTTTCGCTTTTCCCTGATTTTCACCTTTTTTCAAATCCTCCGAAATCGTGAAAAACAACATACTATAGTATGCCCTAAATGACCTTGACCAGTATAAATGACCTTGACCAGTATGTGGTCCGTGACCATGGACTATAGCCTTTTGCTTTTCCACGATTTTCACATTTTTTCAAATCCTCCGAAATCGTAAAAAACGACATACTATAGTATGCCCTCCGACACCATGGACTATAGCCTTTCGCTTTTCCCTGATTTTCACCTTTTTTCAAATCCTCCGAAATCGTGAAAAACGACATACTATAGTATGCACTCCGACACCATGGACTATAGCCTGTCGCTTTTCTGTGATTTTCACCTTTTTTCAAATCCTCCGAAATCGTGAAAAATGGCCCCCTAGAGTATGCCCTCCGACACCATGGACTATAGCCTTTCGCTTTTCCGTGATTTTCACCTTTTTTCAAATCCTCCGAAATCGTAAAAAACGGCATACTAGTATGCCTTCCGACACTAATGACCTTCATAAGACTAGTAAATGACCTTGACCAGTATAAATGACCTTGACAAGTATAAATGACCGTGACCAGTATAAATGACCGTGACCAGTATAAATGACCTTCATAAGACTAGTAAATGACCTTGACCAGTAGAAATGACCTTGACCAGTAGAAATGACCTTCATAAGACTCGTACATGACCTTCACCAGTATAAATGACCATGACCAGTATAAATGACCTTCACCAGTATAAATTACCTTGACCAGTATAAATTACCTTGACCAGTATAAATTACCTTGACCAGAATAGATGACCTTCATGAGACTAGTAAATGACCTTCACCAGTATCAGTGGATTTTTATGAAACAAACACTTTGCAGATAGTAAGATGATAATTCAAGCTTTTCGTACATGTTGGTGCATTAAATAGGACTTCTGTTTGGATGAATGGGCTGTCTATGGGAAGTTGCACCTAGGTAGCACCTTGCTGGCAAGATGGCAGCCGTGTGCATATCATCAATGGTTCTAGTTCTAGTGAACATAAATAATACATAAATAGACTTGTTAACCTAAGTGTAGGGAGTACAAACACATTAAAGAACCTGGGGGCTATCTATGAAAATGCAACACAATGAGCAGAAAATAAAAATGAACCATGTAAATACAACAAATTGAGCAGAGCACTGCAGGGAGTTGAACCCCAGTCCGGTAAACCAGAAGTACCACACCAGTGCCTTAGTTTTTGTTTTGTTGTACAGGTCCATTCGTTGAAATGTAATTTTTTACATTTCAACGGTAAAGTAATTTCACAATTTACATTGTAGGCAATAATTAATAACGGTATATAAAGAAGAAAAACAAACACAAAACTAACATTTTTGAATTTTTGTCTCCACCAGGCCAAAGGCATGGGGAGAGAGTATGTTTTGCACTCCGTCTGTGTGTGAGTGTGTCCGTCAGTTTGTTAACAGCTAATCTCCGGCACCATTAACCCGGTCGATGCCAAATTTTGCGCACACACTCCCTGGATGCCAACGATGAACCTCTGCCCCAAATTTTCCAGAACGGCCTGTTATAGCGCCACCAGAGGCCGACTTTTGAAATACCATTTTTATATTACTCCTCCAGATTGTGTCCAAAAATCCCGCAAATTGCTACACACCATCTCTATATTCATGTGTTCAAGACGGATCTGTCCCATATTTCTTATTCTATCCTAATTGGCTAACATTGGCTTTCAAAGTTTGCAGGATTTGCCCATTTTGAACAAAAAGCCTCAAATCATGAAGGCAGCGTGCAATTTACGTGAAATCTTTCACAGACTTTCCTACAAGGCTGAGGAATATATCCCACCCTTTTCACATTGGCCTGTTATAGCGCCACCAACAGGTGGATTTTTGCAAAACACATTTTTGGAAGAAAATGCCTCAAATCATCCAATTGCCATCCAAGGCGTAAGAAGAAATGGCACCCTTTTCACATTGGCCTATAATAGCCCCGAGTGTCACTTTTTCAAGTTTTGCTATGATTTTTTAAACTTTCTCTTCACCCACAAGGTAGCGTGCTCGCCCCCCTCCTTTTCAATATCTACACAAACGACCAGCCACTACCCACAGAATGCCAGCGTTTCATCTACGCCGGCGACCTCTGCATTACCACCCAACAAGCAGACTTCCAGAAGATTGAGTCTGTCCTTGAAAGTGCCCTCCAAGAAATGTCAAGTTACTACAATACAACCACCTGAAACCCAACCCATCAAAAACCCAACTATGCAGCTTCCACCTGAGGAACCGAGACGCGAAAAAAGAACTGAGCGTCACTTGGGATGGTCACAAACTCTCCAACCATACACACACCATGTAACTTGGAGTTACACTGGACAGGACACTCTCCTTCAAAAAACACCTGGAGAACACAAAAGCCAAGATCAACACCCATACCCGTGAAATAAATGTTTACACACCTCATTCAAGTTCATTCAAGGCAGGCAGGCAGGCAGATCCATCCCAAAGCTTCCCTCAGGGAGCCTAGCTAGCCAGCAAGCCCGCCCAGTCAGCCAACGCAGCCAGCCAGCCCCGCCAGTCAGCCAGTGTAGAAAGTCAGGCTGCCAAGCCAGCACACATCAGCCCTTGCAACCAGCCATTGCAGCCAGCCTTGCTCAGTCAGCTCAGCCAGGCCTCTCTCGCGGCCTGGCTCTCTGTCTGCCTGGCCCGTTCTGCCCCGCCTTGCCTTGCAGCAACAGAACCAGCCGGCCTGGCAAGCCAGCCAGCTCAGAATGCGAGCCCAGAGAACGCAGGCAGGCAAGCACGCAGTCAGGCGAGCCAGTTTCAGACAGGCAGGCCAGAACAGACAGTTTGTGGCAGACCGAGGCAAGCAGGCAAGGCACAGTTAAGCAACAAAGTGCAGGCAGGGGGACTATCCGGCCTAAGGCTGCGCTGCAAGGGTTGGATCCTGGCTTGCTGCAAATGCTGGTCTGGGCTGGCTGGATGTTGGCTGCACAGGCTGTCTGGGCACCCCGAGTCTGGGCTTGTAAAATGTTTCGCTGCGCTGGCTTGCTGGGCTCGCATTCTGAGCTGGTTGGCTTGCCAGGCCGGCTGGTTCTGTTGCTGCAAGGCAAGGCGGGGCAGACCGGGCCAGGCAGACAGAGAGCCAGGCCGCGAGAGAGGCCTGGCTGAGCTGACTGAGCAAGGCTGGCTGCAATGGCTGGTTGCAAGGGCTGATGTGCGCTGGCTTGGCAGCCTGACTTTCTACACTGGCTGACTGGCGGGGCTGGCTGGCTGCGTTGGCTGACTGGGCGGGCTTGCTGGCTAGCTGGGCTCCCTGAGGGAAGCTTTGGGATGGATCTAGGGGCCTCGGCTTGTGTTGAGCCTTCCAACGGCGTCTACCTTGATCTCCGTCCTAAGAAAGAAAGACAGAAAAAGAAAGACACACACAAACCCAACTATGCAGCTTCCACCTGAGGAACCGTGACGCGAAAAAAGAACTGAGCGTCACTTGGGATGGTCACAAACTCTGCAACCATACCCACCCCATGTATCTTGGAGTTACACTGGACAGGACACTCTCCTTCAAAAAACACCTCGAGAACACAAAAGCCACGGTCAACACCCGCAATAACATCCTGCGAAAACTAGTGAACTCCAAGTGGGGCGCAGACCCACAAACAATCCGTGCAACTGCCATGGCCCTGTCTTTCTCTACAGCAGAGTATGCCTGCTCAAGCTGGAGCCGATCACGTCACACCAAATTGGTCGACACAGCCCTAAATGACACCTGTCGCATCATCACGGGATGCGTCAAGACAACACCTGTCCCGTGCCTTTATGCGCTAGCCGGCACCTCCCCCCCGCACATCAGACGACTGTGTATCGCTCAAGATGAATGGAGAACACAGGAGATAGACAGTGAAGTTGGGGATGAACGAAGGAAAGTCTGGAATGAAATGATAGAGAACACCTCACACACACATAGTTTCCTTTCGTGGCTGTTTACATTCGAGGGTCGCCGGTCCTCTCGAACGGAACAGTTTAACGTCATGCCCAGGACGAAAAGATATAGAGAACACCAACATGACAAATAACAGCAGGAAGGCATGGGCCACAATCCGCCGTCTTGGCGAAGACCACACCAACCATAATTCACAACGGTCACAGCAAACCTCTGTTGCATCACAACTGGTGGCCAACAGTCGTAACCAACACCGCCGCCAACCCACAGGAGAATACCATCGCACAGTGGTATTAGACCAACCACAATAACCCAGCCCTCAAACCAAACCCTTCGACCTAGAAGAACTCGAAACTGCAATGGGAAAGTTGAAACCTGGAAAAGCAGCAGGGATTGATGACATACTGGCAGAAATGATACAGCACCTGGGACCTAACGCAAAGACCTGGCTTGTGGGGATGCTGAACACATGCATGGCACAGAAAACCATCCCTACATGTCTGGAGAAAGGCCAAAGTGGTTGCAATCCCCAAACCTGGCAAAGACCCATTATCCCCAAAGAGCTACCGCCCCATTTCCCTCCTCTGCATCACCTACAAGCTCTATGAGAGGCTGCTACTCCAACGCCTCATGCCACTCATAGACACCAAGCTGACTAAAGACCAAGCTGGTTTCCGTCCCGGCCGCTCCTGTGCTGGACAGAGCTCAACCTCACCCAACACATTGAGGATGGGTTTGAGGGAAAACAAATAACTGGAGCAGCATTCAGAGATCTCTCTGCTGCCTACGACACTGTCCAACACAGCACAATGGTCAGGAAAAGCCTCCTCAACAACAGGCGCTTCTATGTCCAGTTAAATGACCAGAGGAGTAAATGGAAAGCCCAAAAGAACGGCCTCCCACAAGGTAGCGTGCTCGCCCCCCTCCTTTTCAATATCTACACAAACGACCAGCCACTACCCACAGAATGCCAGCGTTTCATCTACGCCGACGACCTCTGCATTACCACCCAACAAGCAGACTTCCAGAAGATTGCATCTGTCCTTGAAAGTGCCCTCCAAGAAAATCAAGCTACTACAATACAACCACCTGAAACCCAACCCATCAACAACCCAACTATGCAGCTTCCACCTGAGGAACCGAGACATGAAAAAATAACTGAGCGTCACTTGGGATGGTCACAAACTCTCCAACCATACCCACCCCATGAAACTTGGAGTTACACTGGACAGGACACTCTCCTTCAAAAAACACCTGGAGAACCCGTGAAATAAATGTTTACACACCTCATTCAAGTTGCAGGCAGGCAGGCAGGCAGGCAGGCAGGCAGGCCGAGGCAGGCATGCAGGTAGGCCGGCCGAGGCAGTCAAGGGTTAGGGTTAGTCAGCTCAGGGAGACAGAGAGCCAGGCCTCGAGAGAGGCCTGGCTCTCTGTCTGCCTGGCCCGGTCTGCCCCGCCCTGCAGCAACAGAACCAGCCGGCCTGGCAAGCCAGCCAGCTCAGAATGCGAACTCAGCAAGCCTCGCAGCGAAATTTTTTACAAGCCCAGACTCAGAAATAACCAGTTTCAGGCCAGGACAGGACAGAAAGTTTGTGGCAGACCTTGGCAAGCAGGAAGGGTCGCAGGAAAGCATTGGCAGTTGGCAGGCGGCCCGGGCAGTCAAACCCTACCCTTTGGCTTGGATGACTAATCAAGGGCACTGCACTGGGCCCGGGCAGTCAAACCCTACCCTTTGGCTTGGATGACTAATCAAGGGCACTACAGGCCTGGGCAGTCAAACCCTACCCTTTGGCTTGGATGACTAATCAAAGGCACTGTTAGGGCTGAGAGCCTGGCTTGCTGCAAATGCGGGTCTGGTCTGGCTGACTGTTGGCTGTCAGGTAGGAGACCCTGGCTGTCTGCTGGACATCCTGAGTCTGGGCTTGTAAAGATTTTCGCTGCGCTGGCTTGCTGAGCTCGCATTCTGAGCTGGCTGGCTTGCCAGGTCGGCTGGTTCTGTTGCTGCAAGGCAGGGCGGGGAAGACCGGGCCAGGCAGACAGAGAGCCAGGCCACGAGAGAGGCCTGGCTGAGCTGACTAACCCTAACCCTTGGCTGCAATGGCTGAAGTGCGCTGGCTTGGCAGCCTGACTTTCTACACTGGCTGACTGGCGGGGCTGGCTGGCTAGAGCCTTCCAACGGTGTCTACCTTGATCTCCGTCCTAAGAAAGAAAGACAGAAAAAGAAACACACATAAATTCAGAACGACTTAAACCCTCTATATTTAATAAAACAATTCTGGACAGGAATCCTGTATTGCAGGGGTGCCCATGCAAAAAGGTACATCGTGATCTACCAGTAGATCACAAAGGCTGTGCAGGTAGACCACATGGCATGCCCCTGTATATAATCCTGTATATAATCTATCACTTGAATTAAGGTGACTTGATTGATTGACATAAAAAAGGTCTGCTCAAATGTTGCACACAAACATCAGTAGCATTACAAAGTTATTGTGACAGTAATAATTGCTATAGTGTGTGTTCAGTAACAGTGTTAAATAGTTCTATATTGTGCAGTAATGATTGCTATAGAGTGTGTTCAGTAATAGTGTTAAATAGTTCTATATTGTGACAGTAATCATTGCTATAGAGTGTTCAGTAACAGTGTTAAATAGCTCAATATTGTGACAGTAATCATTGCTATAGAGTGTGTTCAGTAACAGTGTTAAATAGCTCTATATTGTGCAGTAATGATTGCTATAGAGTGTGTTCAGTAACAGTGTTAAATAGCTCTATATTGTGACAGTAATCATTGCTATAGAGTGTGTTCAGTAACAGTGTTAAATAGCTCTATATTGTGACAGTAATCATTGCTATAGAGTGTGTTCAGTAACAGGAATAGTCTCTCCAGCTCTTTAATAAATAGAAAAGGGTTTTAAAAAAATACATTTCAGGTAGGTGACAAATGTTCAGCCAATCAGGAGAAAGTAGCTATTTATGAGCTTAATGTTCCAGTTCTAATTGTGTCTGTTACATTACAATTCCACTTGTTTAATCTGTATCCTGACTGCGTTCCTGATTGGATAAAATTCCAGTTTCAGAAAATGCTTTTTCTGTTCAACAAAAAGCTGGAGAGACCGGGAGACCTCCGTTACTGAACAAACACTATAGCAATGATTACTGTCACACTATAGAGCTATTTAACACTGTTACTGAACACACACTATAGCAAAGATTACTGTCACAATACAGAGCAATTTAATTTAGGTAACCAAATGGACCCCAATAGTAGATCTTCACACTCTCAATAGTTTAATTGTCGTGCATTACTTAATCTCCAAAAAACTACAGAATTGGAGAAAGTAGAAGACTGCTACTTCTGGTCGTTTGTTTGTATATATATATACATATATATTACAGTAGCCGAGTGGTTACAGACTTTGCTTTGTTAACATGGGTACCCAGGTTCGATTCCCAACAAATCCAAATTGTGTTTGTTTGCTCGCCCCCTTCGAGGCATAAGTCTTTTTCCTTTTTACCAACAAACATCATACCCATTTGAGCCACTTACCACCATTGTGAGAGACAAATGGGTGGTCCGTGGCTCAAATGCTGAATAAAATGTACCTTTTGACCAGATGTGAAATGTATTTCGTTTGTTTGGTTGGTAAAAAGGAAAAAGACTAATGCCTCGACCGGGACTAGAACTCGGGCCCTCGTGCTTACAAAGCGACGACACTAACGAATCCACTACAGGAACACAGTTGAACACGAATGGGTGACGTGGCACTTTCAACAAACTGTGATCATCAAACCTGCATCACAGCGTCTGCGTCGTATTTGAGGGGGGGCGTCACTTCCTTCCGGTGTGAGGCTCCGCCCACGAGTTTTCCCCGCGAGTTTGAGTTTTTCCCGCGTGTTTGTTGTAGTCATTTGTAGTCCTACCTACTACGTTACATCCGGGTACTAGTAGGCACCAGATCCCATCCGCTTCTCATTGTAAATACTAGCAACGCGTGAATCTTTTTACAATGACGTTATTTTTCAGAAAGGAAGCCATTGATGGTTAAAATGGGCCTTAATGCTTCCAACCCGAGTAGAATTATTAATGTAACTGTACAAGTGTCTATGACAAAGAAAATATATGATGTGGAAGCTTCCTAGAGTAAGACCCGGAAGTGGCTCTGGAAGAGCGGGTTACGTCACGGCTTAAATCGTCAATACAGAACGTGTCCCCATCCTGACAGTGTCATCATTGGTCTATCGGTCTAGACACCTGACTTTGAATCCGAACTTTATAACTTCATGGGTTCAAACCCCTCTGATGTTTTTCCAACAAACACGGATTACTTGTTTTTGTGAGGTTACGGTTAGGGCTAGTTTCTCATGAATTAGTCCACGGTCCATCCACGGACCCCATTTAATGGCATTTCTATCTCTGGGACCCCCAATTTATATTGTAAAATCAAGGTTAATTTAACTCTGAGGGTGTACAAATGGAACATTCTGGCGGATTCTTTAGCTCAACGGCCCTAGTGCTGATGAATCACTACGGAGACATTTCTCAACGCGCTGTGGCGCTGTTCTGATTTTCACTGCCAACTGACTTTTGTGTTTTTTCCTCTGCTGTTCTTCTTCATCACTGTTTACTCCTTGACCCTACTAAAGACCCAATGTTTTATTGTCTCCACCAGGCCGAAGGCATGGGGAGAGAGTATGTTTTGCACTCCGTCCGTCCGTGTGTCCGTGTGTGTGTGTGTGTGTGTCCGTCCGTCCGTCCGTCTGTGAACAGCTAATATCCGGCACCGTTAACCCGGTCGATGTCAAATTTTGCACACACAACCTCTGCCCCAATTTCCAGAACGGCCTGTTATAGTGCCACCAGGAGGCCGCTTTGTGCAAAACAGGTTTTTGGACAGTACACCTACAGATTTTGTCCAAACATCACGCAAATTGGTACACAGTCTCTCTAGAGCCATTCAACTAAACGGGTCTTTCAGATTTCTCAGACTCCATCCTGATTGGCTAAGATTGGCTTCCAAAGTTCGCAGGAGAGCTCAGTTTCAAACAAAAGCACTATATTTCTAAAACTATGAAACATTTCAAAGATTCCTTTTCAGGCAAACATGTCCACCGTAAGATGAACCTAAATAGGTTTGAATGGGGTTTCTAGGTGTAAGTATGTAGGACTAGTAGCGTGCCAAAGTTTGTGCTATTGCCATTGAGAATGCATTGGGTGTTTAAGTTAAATAACTCAGAAACTACAAAACATTTCAAAGTAAAAAGTTCCAGCATGTGTCTCCACAATAAGCTGAATTATAAAAAGTGAGAATGGAGTTTCTAGGTGAAAGTGATTTTTTGACGTGCCAATATCTGCCATTGAGCCCCATTCTGAATTTCTCAAATTTGAAAGCACTATATTTCTAAAACTATGAAACATTTCAAAGATTCCTTTTCAGGCAAACATGTCCACCGTAAGATGAACCTAAATAGGTTTGAATGGGGTTTCTAGGTGTAAGTATGTAGGACTAGTAGCATGACAAAGTTTGTGCTATTGCCATTGAGAATGCATTGGGTGTTTAAGTTAAATAACTCAGAAACTACAAAACATTTCAAAGTAAAACGTTCCAGCATGTGTCTCCACAATAAGCTGAATTATAAAAAGTGCGAATGGAGTTTCTAGGTGAAAGTGATTTTTTGACGTGCCAATACCTGCCATTGAGCCCCATTATAAATGTCTCAAATTTGAAAGCACTATATTTCTAAAACTATGAAACATTTCAAAGATTCCTTTTCAGGCAAACATGTCCACCGTAAGATGAACCTAAATAGGTTTGAATGGGGTTTCTATATTATGTAGGACTAGTAGCGTGCCAAAGTTTGTGCTATTGCCATTGATAATGCATTGGGTGTTTAAGTTAAATAACTCAGAAACTACAAAACATTTCAAAGTAAAAAGTTCCAGCATGTGTCTCCACAATAAGCTGAATTATAAAAAGTGCGAATGGAGTTTCTAGGTGAAAATGATTTATTGACGTGCCAATATCTGCCATTGAGCCCCATTCTGAATTTCTCAAATTTGAAAGCACTCTATTTCTAAAACTATGAAACATTTCAAAGATTCCTTTTCAGGCAAACATGTCCACCGTAAGATGAACCTAAATAGGTGTGAATGGGGTTTCTATGTGTAAGTATGTAGGACTAGTAGCGTGCCAAAGTTTGTGCTATTGCCATTGAGAATGCATTGGGTGTTTAAGTTAAATAACTCAGAAACTACAAAACATTTCAAAGTAAAAAGTTCCAGCATGTGTCTCCACAATAAGCTGAATTATAAAAAGTGAGAATGGAGTTTCTAGGTGAAAGTGATTTTTTGACGTGCCATAGAGCTGCCATTGAGCCATTATAAATGTCTCAAATTTGAAAGCACTATATTTCTAAAACTATGAAACATTTCAAAGATTCCCTTTCAGGCAAACGTGTCCACCATAAGATGAACCTAAATAGGTTTGAATGGGGTTTCTAGGTGTAAGTATGTAGGACTAGTAGCGTGCCAAAGTTTGTGCTATTGCCATTGAGAATGCATTGGGTGTTTAAGTTAAATAACTCAGAAACTACAAAACATTTCAAAGTAAAAAGTTCCAGCATGTGTCTCCACAATAAGCTGAATTATAAACAGTGCGAATGGAGTTTCTAGGAGAAAGTGATTTTTTGGTGCCAATATCTGCCATTCTGAATTTCTCAAATTTGAAAGCACAATATTTCTAAAACTATGAAACATTTCAAAGATTCCTTTTCAGGCAAACATGTCCACCATAAGATGAACCTAAATAGGTTTGAATGGGGTTTATAGGTGTAAGTATGTAGGACTAGTATAGCATGCCAAAGTTTGTGCTATTGCCATTGAGAATGCATTGGGTGTTTAAGTTAAATAACTCAGAAACTACAAAACATTTCAAAGTAAAAAGTTCCAGCTTGTGTCTCCACAGTAAGCTGAATTATAAAAAGTGTGAATGGAGTTTCTAGGTGAAAGTGATTTTTTGACGTGCCAATATCTGCCATTGAGCCCCATTCTGAATTTCTCAAATTTGAAAGCACTATATTTCTAAAACTATGAAACATTTCAAAGATTCCTTTTCAGGCAAACATGTCCACCATAAGATGAACCTAAATAGGTTTGAATGGGGTTTCTACGTGTAAGTATGTAGGACTAATAGCATGCCAAAGTTTGTGCTATTGCCATTGAGAATGCATTGGGTGTTTAAGTTAAATAACTCAGAAACTACAAAACATTTCAAAGTAAAAAGTTCCAGCTTGTGTCTCCACAGTAAGCTGAATTATAAAAAGTGTGAATGGAGCTTCTAGGTGAAAGTGATTTTTTGACGTGCCAATATCTGCCATTGAGCCCCATTCTGAATTTCTCAAATTTGAAAGCACTATATTTCTACACATTTCTAAACATTTCAAAGATTCCTTTTCAGGCAAACATGTCCACCGTAAGATGAACCTAAATAGGTTTGAATGGGGTTTCTAGGTGTAAGTATGTAGGACTAGTAGCATGCCAAAGTTTGTGCTATTGCCATTGAGAATGCATGGGTGTTTAAGTTAAATAACTCAGAAACTACAAAACATTTCAAAGTAAAAAGTTCCAGCATGTGTCTCCACAATAAGCTGAAAGGGGTTTCTAGGTGTAAGTATGTGGGCTTGACATTAACTTTTTGAGGCACGAGCACACAAATACATTATAAACTAGAAAAAGTGCCCTTCTGGGCACATGTCTCCACCAGGAGGATAGGAGTGTGTGTGATGTTTGGCAAAATATTTAGGAGTGATATAAACATGTTTGTTTGTTTTTTGCAACAATTTTCTTCATTTTGTTGAGGAAATGCAGAGCCAGATCACTCATAGCATCTCTGAGGATAGAATTCTGGATTAGCAGGACATGTGCAGCATTTTGTACAAAACAGGCCACTCCTGAAGACTTTGGAAGGCAATCTTAGCCAATCAGTGTAGAATCTGAGAAATCAAACAGACTCGTCTTGATCACATGACTACAGAGATCATGTATACCGATTTGCATGAGATTTGGATGAAATCTGTGCGACTAATATAAACAATGTGTTTTGCAGAAATCGGCCTCATGGTGGCGCTATAACCGGCAGATGTGGAGGGATGCAGGGAAAATGTTTTTCCATGGCCTCTAGGGAGTGCGCATACAAAGTTGTACACAGATCGATGCAGTTATAGGTAAAAACAGGAATTGCCCTGTTATAGCGCCACCATGAGGCTGGTTTGGAAAATAAATTGTTTCATGTCGTCCTCAGCCTAGTGGAAATGTGCGTGTAGAATTTCACGGAAATTGCACACTGTGTTTGTGATTTGTGGCATTTTGTTCGAAACGGACCAATCATGTGAGCTTTGGAAGCAAATCTTAGCCAATCAGGAAGGAAGATGGGAAATGGTGCAGATCCGTGTTGATCACATGACTATGGAGATAGTGTATACCGAATTGTGTGATGTATGGATAAAATGTGTACGAGTAATCTACAGAAATGTGTTTTGCCTAAATCGGCCTCATGGTGGCGCTATAACAGGCCGTTGAGGAATATTTGGGGCAGAGGTTCGTCGTTGGCATCCAGAGAGTGTGTGTGCAAAGTTTGGCATGGATCGGGCCAACAGTGCCGGAGATTAGCTGGTAACAGACGGACGGAAGGAAGGAAGGACGGACGCACACATACACACACACACGGACGGAGTGCTAAACATACTCTCTCCCCATGCCTTCGGCCTGGTGGAGACAATCAACTAATGTCTGTGATCATACATTTCATGTATTCCAAAAACACAGCCATAGATCAGTCCTATCCAAAATAATGTCAAACAATATTGTTGGCTCAGAAAACATGAAACCAAGAGTCACTTGTCCAACGGACAATTACAATTTGAATACACTTGTCCGGAAATATTTATTAGTTGTCCCGAACAATAGGACAAGCCATTAATGTCAAGCCCTGACTGTCAGTATCCTGTTGTCAGTTTCATGGTCAGTATCATAGACAATCCTGGTGTCAGTATCATGGTCAGTATGGTGTCAGTATTGTGGTGTCAGTCAGTATCCTGGTGTCAGTATGGTGTCAGTATTGTGGTGTCAGTCAGTATCCTGGTGTCGGTATCATGGTCAGTATGTTGGTGTCAGTATGTTGGTCAATATTCTGGTGTCAGTATCCTGATGCCAGTGTCCTGGTCACTGGTCTCAGTATCCTGGTGTCAGTAACCTGGTCAATATCCTGGTGTCAGTAACCTGGTCAATATCCTGGTGTCAGTAACCTGGTCAGTATCATGGTCAATTTGTCTTTCTTTGAAATTCTGACATTGGCAATATATTTCTCAGACCAGTACTTTGTATTTGTATTGTGTATTTGTTGACCCAGTAGGCTAATTGTAATTTGTATCTAAATACTTTTTAATGTATTATCACTTGCACACTCTCAGTGAAAGATTAGAGCCAAGAACGGACTTGTAAAAAATTCAGCCTGTTTTCAAACCAAGAACCTTGTATTTTTCAAGCACTATTATCAAACAGAGAGAACCCTGTTCTTGCAAATCTCAGTTGTTTAGTCATATTGCACCCTAATGGATGTACAGATGAGTCATTCTGTCAGGGAGTGTTGTCTGTTGTGTGTGCTGTAGATTTTCATCTTTTGACTAGACTGCACCTCTCCCTTCAACCCCAAATACGACCTAAAACATAGTCTCATTGATGTGAAAGGCCGGGTATGGCATAAGAGAAACGGAGAGGCTTCACAGTCAGATGGTCGGTGGTTTTAGACTTTTATTTTGTATGCTGTTTTTTGGATTGATTGAATTCTTATTATCCTCCCCCCCCTATTCAGAGCACTATTAAGCATGGTGGTGGCTCACTGTGTTAAGACACAAGACAACTGTCTGTGACCAGCGCTCATGTGACCGGAGGTCATGGGTTCAAATCTCTCTAGGTGGCTGCATGTGCATGTTACAGTAACATTCATTGGTAACCCTTCATTTTACGGTACAGTAATTACCAGGTAACTACCAGGTTCATAATTACAAATCAATCCATCCATCCATCCATCCATCCATCCATCCATCCGAGAGCCGGGCATTTAATAAAACAGTAGTCTTTATTGAACAAGGGGACCTTGCAGCTCTCAGGGGTGTGGGTTGAATATAGCCATAATACGATAAAATCCAATATGTATAGCCTAATCAAGCTTTCTAGACAAATATCATTTGTAAAATGTTACATTTTCTAAATGTAGGCTGATCTGAGCTAATGTATTTAGGGGTTTTCATGTATAAGAGTAGCCTACTCCATCCAGCAAGGAATGTCAATATTATGTAGTTGCACACAGACAAACATTTGGTAAAATGTTCTGAGCCTAAGAAATTGCCATGTACGAAGAACTACTCTCAACCAACCAATAGGTGGTGCAATGGCACAAATATTCCTACTGAGGTTCTGATCGATGCAGTATGCCCTCTAGTGGAAGAGCTGTAGCATTATGAGTATTTCCAGTATTTCTCCCTGGAAATAAAAACGTCTGGGTTTCCGAGGTTATGAGTGACTAGAAGAAGATAAGAAAATGCATAGTAAGAACTAATAAGCAACATAAACTGTAGTGCAAAAATATCCCCCTTACTTTAATCTAGTAGATTACATCATTTATATAGAATAGTAAGTAAGTATTGAGTAGAAAGTATTTAACAATATATTATAGACCCAAGAACAAGACCTGCATACCATAAGTCATATATTTGTTTATTTTGTGTTCTCAACATTGTCACAGTTGAAGTTTTACAATAACTGGGGTCTTACCGAGTCACTACTCACTGTACAAACAGAATGCACATAGAAAGTATGAGGCCACTCTTGTTCTTTCCCTTTTTTAAATGTGTCTGACAGAACATCTTGCAGCAATGACGTGTGCATGTAAATGTATATATGCATCTGTGTGCATCTAGATGCACTGTAGGTGTGGGGTGTGTGTGTGTGTGTGAGAGTGTGTGTGTGTGAGTGTGTGTGTGAGTGAATGAGTGAGTGAGTGAGTGAGAGAGAGAGAGAGGGAGAGGGAGAGATAGAGAGGTTTCTAGTGGATGCATAATGGCAAAAAAAAGAAAGAAAAAAGTTTCTAACAGTCTGTTTTTGAGATCTATAGCAAATGACAGTTTCAAGCGATATGTTCATGACAACCTCTCTGGTCAGGTGTGATGTGTACATCCTGGATATCAGAATAGAGTAGAGATAATATACACATTATATACAACAGCGTTTTTCCTCTTTGCCAACTTGGTCCCTTTACAACTTCATAATATTTAGATAAACCCCCTCGTTTTACAAGTTCTTCAGTTTTTGCACATCACACTCCCCATAGTATTTACACAATGAAAGCCCTCGGCGATCTCACCAGAAGTGCAATGGGTTTTTCAATGTTTGCTCTCTTTTTTTTCTTCTTTCTTTTTTTGCAAATGTGGATGAAAACGCATGCCAAGCTCCAATAACTATCAGCGTCAACATAGAACAGCAAGAGCAAGTCAACATTGGGAAATTCCAAATGAATAAGAAACCAAAAAAGAAAAAGAAAAGAAAAAAATAAATGTACACAGTAAAATTCATTGTGTTCATTGTAAAAAACGAAATGTGAACCAAATGGACCCTTACATGGACCAATAGTATACAAATGGGTGCATTTGCTTCGATTTGTACACTCTTGTTAAATTAAGATGGAGGATTTGACTGTGCAGATGTCAAAACTTTTATTTATAGTCTTTTTTTTCCTTCTCCATTCAGCTCACAGTGAATTTGGATACACGATGCATCAGAATCATGCAGTGCATTGTGGGGGTTATCTCCTCACATTAAGGATGACCGTGGACATTAGAAGCACTACAACACACACCAACATAAGAGATGTCTGTTCTTTTGTTTCTGTTTTTTTACATCATCCGAGATATCAGATCAGAGTCATAGAAGAAATATATAAATCAATAGAAAGACACATTCAACTGACCATTAATGTCCCACATATAAAGATATGTTTTTAACCTCTGAAGTTCTGCTTGTGGGTGTCATAACAGTGAGTATTCACCATTGTTTGAAATATGTGAGTATATACGCTTGACTTATGGTAATGACTTTTCTTCAAGAATGTTAAAATACATTTACAACCTGAATATTGGGACAAACAGTTGACTCTCACTATAATAGACTCTTATTTGTAGAATGTATAAAGTTATTCTTTACATACCATACACACAGTTCCTTTTGCTCTGTTTTGCTTTTCGATGTATTATAACGGCATTTCCTGAAAAAAATGAAAGTGTTCTTTCACGTGTGCTTATCCAGCAAAATATTTCTTTTCAGCCCAAAGGGAAGCATATTCCTTTTATTAAAATATATACACACATTCCTCTTTCCACTGGGATCTCTAGTATTTATATATTCTTGAAATGAAAAAAGATATTTTTTTATTTATTTTTTCACCTGAATCTCTTCCTGGACAACATGAGGACAGACTCTCAGTCCAAAGTCTGTTTTCTTTTTTCTTTTTAACATGATTGCACTTAAACTCGCTATGGTAACACTGATTTGTTATACAATGTGCAGAGAGTAGCCTCACATCAATAACATTACATGCAAAAAATCACTTATAAGACATTCCACTGAACTCCAAGACCATACCTCTCAGAGACTTATGAGGACAGTCACAATTAATTTACTCTGAAAAAGACTGACAAGGGGTCCGAAGCTAAATAAATAAATAACACAACGTGAAAACAAACGGACTTGTCTGGAGGGATCGACGCCTTTGCTTGTTCTGAATGTACAAAATCAGGACAAAGATATTGCACGTGTAAAAAACTAAACTAAATTTAAATCCCAAAAAATACTTCACTACATAAGAGCTGATTTTATTCACTCGCCAAATTTGCCTGGTGAATAAAACAATACGTATTTTATCAAGGCAAAAAAATAAAAATATGGAACTGTTTATTTGTTTTTGTTTTAAGAGTCAGGAAAGCAGCTGTTGCATATTTAACCACTTTAGCCCTATACTATACTAGCAATAATATCCGATCTATAAGCTCAAAAGTTGTGAGCTTGTACAGATCTGCTATTTTCGCTATAAATTGGACATTTTAGAGGAAAAAAAAAAACATCACCAATATTGACATGCCTACAATAGGAACGCCAGGTGGAACATGGCTAAAGACAAGAGACGATGCAACATATTCTGCGGGGGTCCATTATGACTTGAAGCCACAAGCCTTGAAGTACACTCAAACTGTCTGAAAGGTCCGAAGGTGCCGTTCGAACTAAAACAAAATATCCCACCTTTCACTACAAAGCTTCACTAGTTGATATAGCTCTACGCAGCCACAGTATGAGTGGTAAACTGAGATTAAAGGGACCAAACGACCCAGCATATCAACAGGAACCATCTGCTCCGAGCGGACCAGGAAACAGCCCCGAAACAAGCCCCACGCTTCAGGACTCGTACGCTACAGCTGCCATCCAGAGGCTCTCAAATTGAAAAGGCAAAAAAATACGATTCCATAATCGATTATATTATAGGCCAGACTGACTGGGAGTTCTCTCCTTTTCAGAATTACTGTACGTGTTCTGTTACCATAGAGCCAGTATAATACTGATAAAATTCATTTCATTGATAATAATAATTGATGTAAGTATAATCTTACAATTTACCTTTACGCACAATATACTGTACATGAAGTCTTGACTAAATAGATTATGCATTAGTAATTGGCACATTTATTTATGAGAGCTAAGAGACAACACATATATGCTGTCGTCTACATTAAATACAGCACTAGAACTACTACGACTGAGACGGTTTACTCAGTTGTTTACCTGTCCGTTGATCAAGGTAGTGTGAAATGATTATATCTATAGCTTTTTCACTACGTATGAGTTCTACAGGAGGCAACAACAAGTAGCGGTTCTTAAATGATAATAGCATCTGCAAACCCAAGAAAGCAGTGTTGAAAGTTAGCTTCTTCAGAAAGACTGTGTACAATATAATATGCCATCGTTGTTTTAGAGAAAGCATTCCCACCGTATTTATCCGTACGACTTTTAACCCAGGATGCCTTTCTCCTCTTGATTATCTGAAGGGAAGACAGCGCTATCGGAAGGAATGGAGCAATGGCGTGTAGTGGCTTGTTGAGAAAACCAGCATCATCCATCACAGCTGGGTAGCGAGGTGGGAGTTTTATGGAAAATATAAGGCATTTTCCTACACACAACACCCCCGTGGGACCCTGATGAGCTAGCCCATTAGCGGAGGATTTGAGTCCGGTTTCCATCCTGCATATTATTTGGGGAGTTGTAGGGTTACTAGGTGACTGCCTGTGATCCGTCTCCTCCACAGCAGCAGTTAAACACAGTGGACAGGCCGTATGCAGACTTATGCCAGTCAGTCCCTTTGGTGTAAGCAGTTGTCTTCCTTCATCGAGTTCTCTCACTACTTTTTCCCGTGTCTCCCCTCCCCCTCTGGTGCGAGGGGAAAACATCACACCACGGTGCTGATGCCACTGTGTTTGGGTTTGGGTCCGCCGGGCGCCGAACCCGGCTGCTGACTGTGGTGGTGAGGGCCGTGCTGGGAGTGCGAGGCGTGGTGAGAATGCTGGCTGTGGTGGCTGTGCTGCGGGAGAGGAGGATGCGCGTGTTGTTGCGCGGTGTGCGTGTAGGCCGGGTGCTGGTGGAACTGCGCGTGTGGCGGGGGGTGGTAGTGGTGGTGGTGGTGGTAGGGCGGGGGGTTCTGTTGGACCTGGCAGTACTGGGAGTGGTGGAGCTGGGCCTGTGGCGTGTGAGCGCTCTGCTGCACCACCTGGGCCGTGTGGTGGAGGTTGGACGGGTGGGGCTTGTGGGATATAAGGGTGGGGTGCTGCTGCGGGGGGGCGGGGTGCTGAGGAATGGGAGGGTGGCTCTGAGACGAAGGCTTCCCTCGCTTGCTGCCGAAGATTGACCCGAGGATGCTCCCGGTCGAGGCTGAGTTGGGGATGGAGGAATGGCTGCGGGGTGCGTCCTCACGCGGAGTGGTGGCTCTCCGGCGCGTGTGAGGACTGCTAATGATGGACCCCTGCAGGACAATGGGAGGTACAACAACATGCCGGTCAGATGTTATGCAAATTCTACTGCACCGTTGCTACACTACTGGTGCCTTGCACCTGCCTGAAGGATTCATAGGCATACTTAAGATAAACAATAAGTAGCAAAAAATGTTATTGGGCATGCAAATGACAAACAAAAAAATGAGAGAACATGAATGTTTCACCTTTGACAACACTTCATGCCTCTATTGATGGCCAAACATCACAAAAATGTTTACAGTAAGAGCTTCAGGACTCAAATTAATCTAATGACTAATTTATACTATGTCATACGATGATGTCCCGCACCTAAAATAGCTATTTTCGATGCAGGACACCACCGTACAACTATGCATAAATCAGGCTCATTAAATCCAGACTTAAAAATATATATAATAAGCTACATAATGACAAAGACGTGAGCAAGAAAATGTCATTTCTCTCTTCACTTGCAGTCGAAACACTTTGGGAACCTGCCAGGAGTCACACATGCACAATGTTAAAATCGATGGAGGCTTAGAAGCCACATGCAGAGGGTGTATAACAGGCAGACTTTCCATCCACACTGGGATAGCATTCAGCTAGACAGCAGTAGGCAGTAGGGACAGAGCTCTGGTTGATGCTGTTTCCTTGCTCTGTGGCTCCAGTTCTACACAAGCCATCAATTCTTCTTCTAAAAAAAATAAGCGATTCCCAACCTGTGGGCCGGGGCCGACTGCCGGGCCGTCAGGATATTGCAAGTGGGCCCCCAAATAATTTGATATGATTGATATATTTTTATTAATTTGTTTCATTTTAAGTCATGGTATTTATTTCTTTAAAAACCTTGAAAAATGTGTTACCGTGATACAGAGAAATAGGAACTTAAGGGTATATTTGTTAGTTCCATTGATCCAAGCCGGAACACAATCGACCGATTGATTGATCATTAAAATAAACACGCTCTGAAAATACAGATGTGTTTATTTACAGATGTGTGGTCAAGATGGCCCACCCATCTGACCCCTTAACGAGGGCGGTCTCGTTAAGTCATATGGGTGGGCCGGCGAGCGCTTTCGACGCTTTCAAGTCGGCTCTGATCCAGAAGAGGTTGGGAACCGCTGTTCTAATCCCATCAGCTTTTAAGGCCTTCCTTTTGTCACATGCTTGCCGCTTCGTCTACGACTGAAGAGAAACCGTGGTGGGACTCGACTTGAAAGTAGAAAATAGGGTTTGATCCAGACTTCAACCCAGCACATGGACTCATGGACACATGGAATGAATAAAAAGGTGAATGAATGAAATCCACATCTTAATAAAAACCTGTAAAAGGGCTCTAGTCTACACAGTATGTTCCTGCCTAGAGCTGGACCTTTTGATAAGAAAGGAAACAGACCTGGCCCTGGGGCTGCAGACAGATTCTAACTAGCACCCCTAGCCTAGGAGAGGAAGGAACCGAAAGAAAAGTCTGGCTGCTCGACGTGAGTGAATGAAAAGACAGGAAATGATAAGAAAGACAGACAGCCAGGGGGAGGACAGAGGGACTGAAGGAGGGGGAGGGGGGGTGTATGAGGTTAGTAGAGTCATGCTTGTTTCATATTGGCCACATAACTTGACCAAAACAGGAGAACTGTGACTTCCATACAGGGGCAGGATCAGAGGCAGGCAAGCCCAACGCATGCACACTAACCGAGGCAGGCCGGCAATAAAGGCATCCCAGGAATAAAAATAAAAATAAATAAATGATCCAAAACAAAAACAACAACGAATGAACTGTCTATGAAGCAAAGAGGGTGCAAGACCAAAACAATCAAAATCAATGGTGTTTTTTTTTTCTTTTTCTTTTTTTACAGTGCACATCATCACATAGAGAGTAGCTTGGATACCAGCTGCTTCCAACTTACTTCCATATTGCTGTCTAGTGATCCTGCACTGCTGCGACGCCCCCGTTTGCCTGCCCGAGACATGCAATACCACAGATTAGAGATGGACAGTACTCCTGGATCAACTACAGAGGCTCAGGTTAGCCATCCGGTCCCATAGGGGAGCAGTGCAGGAGATTGTAACTGTGCGTATATAATGTAACAAATGTGGGTAGAAAGGGAAATCAATGGGGTGGGGGGGAGGGGTGGGGGGGGGGTTGTTGGTTGGTTGGTTCTGGGAGCATGTGGGGAAACAGGTGGTGAGTATTGTGTCTATCTTTAGGTTCTGGGAGCATGTGGGGAAACAGGTGGTGAGTATTGTGTCTATCTTTAGGTTGTAGTCTTCTTTCTCCGTTTTAACTCCGTGTTTAACTCGGATTCATTCAATATTTATTTTAAAACATCGTTCTGTGTAATTTACCTCTAAACTAGGTCGAGAGCTCAAATCCAGATGTAGCTAAGTCAACATGACTCCCTGACGGGCGTGCATGGTCCCTGAGAGACAAGGTGCACTTTTCACCTGAAGATGACCTAGAGTGTCTCGGTGAGTTTACCCCACACAGTTTGTCCTGATACAATGTGACAACCGGATCTAAATGTTGTCACAAGATGAGGATTGTCATTAAGGAGAATCAAGGGTGGCTTGAATCCAGCAGTAGTGAGTCACAGAGGAGAAGAGAGACATCAAAAGCAATACAATGGCATGTGGGATGTACAGGCAAACACACACTCAGCCAATGATACATGACTGATTATTATCACACATAACCAGGAAAAAACCCTGATGTGTATGGAAATAACAATAAGTACGCATGAAATGGAATATGGAAAGAAAGGAGAAATTAAATAAAACATTGGTTACACAACAATGATCCCACTATCATGCCACATCCTGCATAGAGAAAGTTCTCAACAAAAAAACAAAACAAAAAATAAAACACATGAGAGAAAAGTGGAAGGATCATCACTTCTATTAAGTCATCACCGACTGCACAAGCAATACCGTTTTGTAAATTAAGGATATGATCTTTACTGCGTCACTGAGAGTGAGACAAGGACCCCTGACTGGATCTCCTTTTGGTATCAAGTTAATCAACCAATAACATAACATTACACAGTAATGAATGAAATGTACGTCGCTTCAGAGAGAGGCGCTACTGTATGTTGGGACACCGATATTCATGAATGGAAATGATTGTTAGCACTGAGGCCGAAGCTAAACTTTTTTTTAGAATGCCACAGATCACAATTGCATTCTTTTGATTAGTTTCACAAACGTGAGACAAGATGACTGAATGGCCAGGGATTTCTGAATCAGTAACAAATACAGATCAAGCAAGGGTGGCTTCTCGGGAGGAATGTTTTCAGGAACACAATTTAGGAATGACAGGTAAACATCATGTGACATGAAAAAATATATATAAATGGAATCGTTCATAAACAAACCGGTTTCAACTAATGAGGGGGTGACAACTGAGAACTGCCCATCAATTTCATTAATCAATCAAAAGATAAATATAATGCATAGAAATGGCCTAATCCTGTATTTCTGAATACTTAAAGTTGTGTTCAGTTGTCAAGTCCATTGTAAAATGCTGGGGCTTGAAGTCGCTCTAAACATACTATAGTCTACAGTTAAAGCTACAATCCGGGACTTATTTATTGAATAAACCGTTATTTTAACCAATCTATTCTATAGTCTTCCATTGAGACATCTCGACCCTGGGGTCAGGTAGTACACCTATACTGGATGGCAATGTCAATAAAGTTATTTGAAGCAGATTGGACTCCTCGTGCATAGAAGGAACCATGAGGTCAGTCTGTTGCTCTCCCCAGTTGGCAGAGGAAGTGTAGAGCCCAGGATTACATTAGATAATTGACACTGGGTAAAAAAAAATGGGTTACAAAATCGTGGGATAAAAACATTATAAAAAATAATAAAAATAAAGTTATTTGAAGCACACGGCACACCGGCTTGGACACTAGGAACTCCTGCCATCTTTGTTGTAGCTCAGACATTGTTGATGCGTGCGATTACCTGCGGTTCAATGGTTAAAATCCACACATACGGTTAACGGTACTGCTGAATAACATCTAGCCATTCCTAAACAATGTCCCCTCGTGGCGCAAAGCACACGGCACACAGTAGCATCCTCAGTGTTAGTTTAACTCAAGAAGCATGTATACAAAGAAAACTGACCAAAACGGACTCTTTGAGGGTCTGTAACTCAGAGAGGTTTACAAATAGAACCAAAGGGTCCATTTAAGGGTCCATTAAGTTCCATTTGTAAACAAAGTTGAGTCTAAATGAAACACCGCGTGGCTGGTTGGTTAAAAAAGAGAGCGGTAGGTACCTGCATCGGAGAGGTCCCGCAGGGAGCTGCTCAGGGCACTCCTCTTGAGGCCCTCCCCCATGGTGTAGGTGTCGTCCAGGCTCTGGCGGTTCATGCCGCCGTTGCCGGCCTCCTTCTTCAGACCGGAGCTCTGGGACATGCTGGGTCGAACCACCCCCTTCTGCTTCTCCAGCTCCGCTGTAAGGGGGGGAGGGGATGGGGGGGGGGGGGGTTGACGTCATTACCCCAGTACTCCTTTATGTAACGATGACTCATCAATGCCCGTTTGTAGCTGCACAACACTGTCTGCCAGTCCCTGTTTTGTTTCTTTATCTTTCTTTTTTTGGGTGGGGGGTGAGGGGTTCGAAGCCAGGACATCCTGTCAGGCATCAAAGCCTACCTGTATGTGGTACATACGGTACACACTTTGGTAAATAGTGCATTTATATAGTGCTTTTATCCAAAGCGCTTTAAAGCGCATTACATTCACACACACACACATTCATACACCGATGGCGGAGGAAACCATGCACGGCACCAACCTGCTCATCGGGAGCAATTACGGGTTCAGAGTCTTGCTCAAGGACACTTTGACACTAACTCTGGGGGAGCCTGGGATCGAACTGGGAACCTTGCGGTTCCATTCCGGACGCTCTACTGGCCACTCTAGCCCTGAGCTACTGCCATTGCCACACTTGGCCATTGGTGCCTCCTGCCAGTCACTTTTAGAATAGATTTTAAGGTTTTGTTGTTCAACTTTTTAAGCTCTTCGTGGTCTGACACCTATAGCTACCTGATTGACATAAGGCTCAAACTGGAGTGCCCATCTCTGACCATGCCTGTGGCTCTCTCGCATGTCATGCTGATGATCTATTGATGCCCAAGCATGGATGGAGGGACACTGGATCTGACATTATGAATTATACTGGGAAATAATACATCAACAATAATGTGAAAAATAGATTTACTTCCTTCAGCCTCCTGGCAGCAGCATGCATCTGATTGGACTAGTAGTTTGCGAGATTAACGCGCGCACGCGCATGCACACGACACACACACACTATTCTAGATGGCTCGCCCACTAGGTACCACGGAACCACGCTAGCCACACGAACGCACGCACGCACACACACTATTCAAGATGGCTCGTCCACTAGGTGCAATGCCGTAAAAAAACAAAAAAACATTCTGTTCAGTTTTGACATGACTGAAGAGCCTGTCTGTCTGCAGACTCTGCAGGGTAAAATGTGGACCCATAAAGGGTTCCATGATGTGTACACGCTGTGGATTTTACAGTGTGTCCGTGCTCACTAACTGCCGTCCCTCTGGGAGGCGTCCTGTGGACTGTGTAAACACTCTGCCACATAAACAGAGCCTGGCCTGGTTCTACTTTACTCTACTTCACACTGCTCCAGGCAGACAGGGGAGACAGGGGGAGGGTGGGGGGGTCCACTCACACTCTATCCTGTATTTCTCCATTTCCTGGACCTCTGCGATGGACTCCCGTAGGTCATCGGTGAACTTCTTGCGGTCCTGGGGGTTGGGCGCGTTAAAGTTGATGAGGACTTTGATGTCTGCACCTGGTATGGCTGATGTAAGCCTGATTCCATTTGGGTAATCTGCACCGGCGGTGGGTAACAGACAGAGAGCGAGACAGATTAACACATGGCACATTGATCACGACAAACGTTAAGACACGTTGTGAGAGTCTGTCTGAAGTCTTTGGAGTGAACAACAGTCACAGTGCATCAGTTTGACTTTCTCATGGCTGTTAAGATGTGTGACGGAGCTAAATCTGAAGCACTGCACAGTTTTTGTGTGCACGCACGCACGCACGCACGCACTCTCACGCACGCACTCTCGCACACACACACACACACACACACACACACACACACACACACACACACACACACACACACACACACACACACACACACACACACACACACACACACACACACACACACACACACACACACACACACACACACACACACACACACACACGGAACGAGTGAGGAGAAGAGACTTACACTGGTTATCAAACAGAATGGTCTGCATCCCGTACAGGGAGAAGCTCTGCCTGAAGCTGTAGGTCACAGAGTTCTTCTTTTTCTGGAAGATCTTGGTTACCTGATTTTCAGGAAGTCGGTAAGAAAAAACGGCGTAAGACACTGTACGAAATGACGATGCATGTGAGAGAGTGACAATGAATGTCAATATGAACACTACACCACTTGAGTAGGAGAGGAGGAGGAGAGGAGGCGAGAGCGGAGAGGAGAGAGAGAGAAGAGCAGAGGAGAGCAAAGGAGAAGAGAAGAGAACACACCACTAGGAGGTCATTGAACAGGAAGATCTCCCGCTGATGCAGTCCCAGTTTCTGGAGCTTGTTGGGGTCTGGTACTTCAAACAGCCGGCAGTAACACACCAGCCTGCGATGGGGCAGTGACAACACCTAGAGGCATACAGAAACACATGCACACATACCAACACCTCAGTCTGCTGAGCAATAATAAGAAACACGCAGCATCCATGTTACTAAGGATTTAAAGCTGCAATCAATCTGGAATTGATTTGAATGAATAAAAATGTTATTTGAACAACCAATCTGTTTGATAGGAGTGTGTCAATATAATATAACTATGACATTTGCAGTGTTTGAGGGTAGTCTCCCTACTCTTCCATTCAAGATTCAAGATTGCTTTATTTGTCATTCTTTCCAACTGCAGCAGCAGAAAAAAACAAAATTACATTTCTCCTAGTTAAGAGACAGCACAGGCTCATACAATAATAAATATATCAAGTGCAAGACAATACTCTGAATATAAATAAGTCCTAAAAAAACTACAGGAGTCCATAAAAAAGATAAATAGAATAAGAAAAACATTTAAAAACTGAACATAGAGTTCATGTCATCAGTTCATGGCCTATCTGCCAGGGATACTAGAGTTGAGACATTTTAGACCCAAGCAGTGCTGCTCATAAGCGCAATATCTCCCTTTGGCCAAACAAATTCCCTCTCGGAAGAGTGATAGACATTTTGGCCTCTAACAACGCAGTTTCGAGTCCTGGCTAGTAGGTAAGGTACGACATGAAACCTATGGATTGCATCCTTAATCACATAAACCTGCAGCATCTGGAATTGTGGGAAAGCAAACTTTCACAGAAGAGAAAATAGCCAATCAACAAGATCACAACGCGAGCAAGCTTGTCGATCGGCTATTTTCTGCTAAAGCTTTCCCAACAATAACAGAAAACAGAAACTACACTAGCATAGAGCCCTGAGGGACTCTGCTCAACCAGTGTTTAACCAGCAGTGGGTCCATATGGAGACACAAAGGAGAATCTTTGTGTTTCCATAGGAAACCACTGCTGGTCATCAACTTATTGGCTTAGGAATGTGACAAAAACAAAAAACAAAAAATACCCATTAATTCAAGTCTCCATGGGGTGAGTAATCGATAGAGAGAGAGAGAGGAAAAATGAGTAATTTTGGCAGTGAACTATCCCTTTAAGGAAGTGTGTTGCATTCTCCATGATGTCCACAGTGGGGAGATCATGTTACAATTACCGTACAATACTAATTCATACTGTCACATTAAAAACGTTTCATTAATGTCCTCTCCGTAGCTATAAAAGTCAGATTGTCGATGCTAAATAGATCATTCACAGTACTTAAACCGTGTTCACATGTGTCATTGTTCGCATAATGAGCGTGTTCTAGTGGAAGACGATGTTTTATACATGTGGAGATGTATTCCGTGTGTTCTGGCTCTTCATGACTAACAGCCTGTGTTCTGTTCTGTTGTGTTGTGCATGTGACAGACGGCCATCTGCACTGCAGCCTCCTGGCGCTGGAAGGAACACGCCCCAGTGCAGCTCAATGCCACTCAGGAATTTATACGTGGTGTTGACTTGACGTCTGCACGTCCAAGTAAAAAGCGCCGTTACTTTAGCAGTGGTTCCAAAACCGTTTTGTGTCAAGGACCCCACCCCCCCAAAAAAATAATTTGTCTGCAGAATGTTAAAAAAAAAGTGCCAGGGACCCCCAGAAGCAAAGATTTGAGTTAAGAATATTCACTTAGATTTGCACAAATTTAAGTTAAAGTGGTTAAAATGATTGTGACGTTATATTAACAAATTCCTGGCACCCCGCCAAGGACCCCTGGGAGTCCCTAGCTCCCCTGGGAGTCCCTAGACCCTAGCTCCCCTGGGAGTCCCTAGACCCTAGCTCCCCTGGGAGTCCTAGACCCTAGCTCTTGTTGGCAAGTGACACCATTGCGCGTGGTGTATAAATCAGTCCTTGCTTGCTTCCCTAAGTAATCCAACCCTTATGAGAATGTACAGTACACCTACTTACTGTACGAACAGTACCGTACCTACATGTGTACATAACAGTACCTAAAGTGGATGAAAGTGCACCATGACTCCAGTGTAAATCAAGTGTGAGCTGTAATTTAGTCTACTTAGTACTTACGCATCCTAGTCCATGATGTAGTGATCCAATCTGGGGGAAAAAACAGAAGAAGAGTGGGTTATATATTTACAGCTGCAGACTCACAATGTCCTCTAATCTATAAGAGTTCTGAAGAATGATGTCAAAACAACACTGACATTTAAAAATAAATCCCCTGACTTGTTATGGCATAGAACCTAGAACAGTCTAGAACAGTAGTTTCAAACTTGTTGTCAAATTGATATACTGTATGTATGTATTTGACTGTGGACCTCCGCCATCTGAAAATGTTTTGTGCCAGGGATAAGATTTGTGTTAATTGTAAATGAACCAGAACAGTGCAGGACAGACGGAAATAGTCCAGATTAGCCTTCAAATATGGGAGTCCCAATAGGAATATTCTTATCATAACAAATCCTTAAGAATCTAGAAACTCGTGCAAAGCAGAGTCCAGCAATTCACAATTCGAAAGGAATAATCCACCCCCTGAAACAACAGCTCAACTAAATACAGTTGAGTTCTAAATTCTATATCTATATCTATTATCTATTATTATCTATTATCTGCATAGTACTTTATTTCACTTTATTTGTTTATTTTGACGGGACAAAGCATATTAATGGATATTACAAATAAATGCAATGTAAATACACCAGATTTAGAAATTATGCTAATTCTCATCGGCAGTTCCAACACAAAGCACAATAACGAAACAGGCAACAACAGGTATTTTCAGTGAAACAGATTACTCTACGAGACAAAGCATAAAAACATACATACAAGAAACAAGTATACTATAAACTATATAAAAAAAAGGTGACAAGAAGGGACAAACTAGCAACTATCCAGAAACAAGAACAAAAAAACTGAAGGAGACTCACTGGTTTCTTTCCAACGATGAGCTTCTCCACCTTGGAGACCTGGGAGACGTGGTCCTCGTTGGTCTTCAGCTCACGCTTACGGATCCTCTCGTAGATGCCGATCAGAGTCTCCCTGGGGATGTCCTCGCCATCGTCCACACCTTGACAACACAGGGGAGAGTAGTGTGTGATATGAGCTTGTATATCTGCTATTTCATTTAATACAATACTTTTGGACCTGACAAAAGTATTTTAAGGATTATTTCACTAACGTAATTCAATCAAATCAATCAATCAGCCTTAATAGATCGGTAGTAAGACAATCAAATGTATTATTATAAAACATAGCTGCAGTGTGATGAGTCTCGGACAGTAATGGAACAGAACCGTCTGCTAAGCCATGCTCTATAAACAAGAATGACATGTACAAGACTTGAGTTGTGACACAACCAAGAAAATCTGTCACCACCACAGACAACACCCTGGTGTCACTGTGGCTTTACATAACCTCCATGTGAAAGGGTTCCTTCTTGAAACATGAATAACATCATCATCATGAGGTCCTGAACTCGAAACCACCCCCCATCCCCAGTTAAGACAAAACCAGGGGGCTTCAACGTTTTTCAGGCCAAGGACCCCTTAGCCGAGAGAGATACACCCACTACATATTGTATGAAATTGTGTTGCAGATTAAACCTCAATTCATAGATTTTATAGACAGCTTCAGAGACTTGTTTGACAGCATTATCATTGTGTGTAGCGTTGTGGTACGGATTCATGTTAATGTGTATTTTCAGATGTAGTTAGCCAATTAAACCATCAACTTAGAACACTTGTACTTGGTCTGCTCTTTTTCCACCCTACACCAAACCTCTTTGCTGAAAATAGCCGAGCTACAGTACAAGGGCGTTGTGAGCTTGTACAATTCAGAATAAGGATGCTAAGGTTTAAGTGGTTAATGTAAACAAAGATATGGTGTCCCCCGTGTAGTAACTCTGAGGACCCCCTAGGGGCCCAGGACCCCCCGTTGAAGACCCCTGAACAGAACATTGCAAAATAACAACACATTGTGAGGTGTATAAATGAGGCTTTAGCTCTCGTTACCTCGCAGGTTCTTCACAAAGTCCTCCAGCTTCATCTTCCTCTCGGGCTTGACGTTGGGGCTGTACATGTCCGTGTTGAGGAGGATGATGGCGAAGGCCAGGATGAAGATGGTGTCGGGGTTCCGGAACTGTCGTACCACCGTGGGATTACAGATGCAGTAGCGCTGACTAAAAGATATGATACAAACAGAAAACAATGTTATGTGTCTGGTCATAAGCTCTCATTATGAATGAGTTTATGCTGGCAAAAATGTGGTATTAGCTACTTAAACCCTATATTCTTAGTTGACTGGGGACATCCAACGAGTAATTGCTCAAGACCACTGCCCTAAACATGTAGTTTTGTCGTTAGCAGGAATAAACAGAGAAGCACCTGGGAGGAAGTGGTCTAAGAAAGGGGAGGAGCCTTCCTGTTTCTACAACAAAAAGGGGGTGGTGCCACCAGAGGCAAAATGTTTTTCCTTTTCTTTTACCCCAGATTGGTTCCCAAATTGTCCGACGAGTGGCTGTGATGATGCATAATAATGTTTTTAACGGAGCCGAATTCAATTTCGAACATCGCCTCTACTGTACAAGCTCACATCACATCTACACTGCGCTGTGAGCTTGTAAATCCGCTATTTTTGTGTGATCATACAAGTGCAGTGGATATTTCTGCTCTGTTTTCATCATAGCGTGAGAACCTGCTACATTTACTCAAGCTACAGTAATGCAACTGGCTGCCTCCAAGTATCAATAAATCATTCAGATTCTCCAGTAGTAAACACAGCCACAGTCACTTACTACCAAGGTTATTAGATTGAACTCACACTAAACTAAATACTACAATTTTAATAAAAGTTTAATAAAATAACAAATAATTAAGTATATAAACAATGTATAACAGAAATGTAAGAAAAAAGTCTTGAGCTATTGATAAAATCTGTCAATACAGCAAGCATGAAGAAGCATTGGTTCATACAGTATGTTCATTGAGACATGACTGTTGAGTCAATGTAGTGTTATTTTAATATATTGAACTTTAAAAAAACAACACTAAATTTAATATTGAAAAATAATGAAATTAAAACTAAACTAAAAGCTATACTTGAAACTAACAAACCAGCTGTGGAATCAAACTGAAACTGAACTGACAACCAAACAATAAATAAAAACCATGGAAAAATACACAACAAAAAAAATAAAAATAATCTTGGATACTGTAAACACATTGATAGAATATCAAAACAGATACACAACAGCCATTAATGTGTACACTCCACTTGCAAAAAGGGGCAAAGTGCATTTGGCTCCCGCAACCGTAGCCTCGTTTTAAGAAGGTCAAGGAGACCCATTGTTTACACACAGATGTTATAGGAATCAGGGACACTTCACTTCACTTCATTAACAATGCATGTTTGTTTCAGGAACTCTGCAACCAATAACGAAGGCCATAGGTTAGGCCGGGTATTGATGGGTTGCAAATCGTATTTCAATGTGTTTTTGTAGAATGTGTACTGTGCAGCCTCATTATCATACTAGTAATTAGCACATCTGAAGTGTCAGTCTCTTGTGTCTCTGTACCACGTACCAATCAATCAATGTGAGCTCTGACCCAGATATTCAGACTTTCATTTCAAGGACCCAAGTTTACTCTGCATTAGGGCAGTGGTTCTCAAACTTTTCAGGCCGTGATTCTCCAAAATAATCATATTTGAACTTGGGACCCAATTTTTGCTTCTTTCTTAGATATTTTTTGACAATGTTTGACCATTTTTTGTAGTATAGTTTGTTGATTACTTTTGATGGAATAGTGGTCTTTTAAAAGGTATTAACCCATTCAGGCCTGACGTCGAAATTTTAAAAAAAAAGTTTTCTAAATCATGACAATTTTCGGAAAGATTTGAGGCACATTTTAACGATTTTTCAAAAATAGCAGACCTACAAGTTCATAGCGCGCCACTCGGTGGCGCGCTATGAGCTTGTAGATCTGCTATTTTTCAATAGCTAAATTATAACATAATGTTTAAAACACCAAAAGGGGTTCCCGCCCAAAATGGGTTAATGGTTAATGTGGTTAAACGCTAACGTGACATGGATGCGTTCCAGGTCTCAATGGATTAAAAGGTCTTAACAATTAAATTGTCACTTCACTGTCATCTGGAGACATTACACTTTACAGTCACATTTGGGGACCATCCTGGGGGTCCCGACTCACAGTTTGAGAAATACTGCATTAGGGCCATGGACCCCATGAATTACCATAAACCCCATAATGGACCCCATGAGTTACCAATACATTGCTGGGGACCCCCTGGAAACCCCTGGAACCCCCTCAAGGACCCCTGGGAGGTCCCCAGACCAGACCCCACCTAAAGAATCACTGCTCTGACCTGTAGGCTTCGATGAGCCGCTCCACCTTCTGGGCCTCTCCCTGAACACGGATATGGTTCTGGAACTTTCTGAGAGCTTCGTCCAACTCCATTCCCTGGAAGTCCATCTCATCCACCACACAGCTGCAGAGTGCACGCACACGCACGCACGCACATGCACATGCACGCACACGCACACGCACACACACACACACACACACACACACACACACACACACACACACACACACACACACACACACGAGGAGATCAAGAGATTAGATAGGGAATAAGTACACAAACACTGGGACCAACAGACAAACAACAGTGCATGGTTTGATCTCTCAGCTTCCTCCTCTGAACCAATTATTTGATCTTGTACAAAAACACAAGAATGACCCATTTGAAAAAGATCAATCCTAGCTGTACCAGATTGTATTTGAGATTACATTGGTGTGCATGTGAGGTTAACTAGGGACTTCCCGCCATCTTCATACATCCCAGTTACAATTACAATTTAGGCATCTCAGCAGAGAGTTTATGTTCCTTTATATTAAGTCTCTGTTATTCCTCCTTATCACCTGCAGCATCTTCATGAGTTGAGTTTGAGGGAGATTCCGCTCTGACTGTGAGTGTGACTCACTCTGCATCTCTAGTTATATTATTAAATTATCCTCAATATGACAGTAGGCCACGTTGTCCCGAGGGCACAACATCCGCCCCTAGCAGCCCCGTGGCACAACATCCGCTCGCAGTACTACCAAACAGCATCACTCTTTCCCTGTCATGATCTAAATCCATTCAAATATGCCATATATGATTTTAAGAATAATTTTTCTTCCTGTTTTTTTATTGCTTTATTAGACTGGAGAGTGTAGAGACAAAGTCTGACTTGAACCCGGGTCATTGCAACTCGCAGGAAGCATGTTGTAAGTGCACTTAACCGGCAGCCCTATTCTGGGCATATTATGGTAAAAAAATAAAAATGCCATCAATAGCCAATGTAGAAGCTTACAAGCTTGTAGACCGGAAATTTCCAGTATATATATATATTATTTTTAAGATTTGTTTTTGGCTTTTCTGCCTTTATTGATAGATAAAAGATCGAGGAAAAGGGGAGAGAGAGACAGGGGGAGACATGCAGCAAGGGTCGTCGTGAGCGGGACTCGAACACGCGACGTCAGGCCAGAGTCTATACTGTATGTGGCATGCGCTTGGACCACGCCCCAATTTCCAGTATATATTGTACGATGAAGTATATTGAGCTTAAGTGGTTCAAATCAAAGATCATACTCACTCCAAGACATCTCTGTTGAACTGCTTCTGTCGGTTGCCAAGGAACTCTCCGATCATTTGTCTACTCAAACCTTTCCTCTGTAGGAGGAAGTGAGCCACGCCCACGGGTGTGTCAGGAACAAACCCTCGCTCTGTCAGGTACGCGATGCCTTTCTCTGGCTTCCTGAAAAAGAAAAAGAAAAAACACAAGCATGATATCGTTCCTGTCCAAAACCGCAAATTTTCAGGAAATGGACAGAAAAACAGAAACCTGTGTTCCATTGGATTCAATATAGTTAGTCACAAGCTCTTGTTATTAATACTTTTCATTCACAGGTTAAATATTTACAAAAACCCACTGATAGACTTAACCACTTTAACTTTCACCTTCAAAAACTCACAATGTGTTGTCTTTCTTTTGCATGACACTCTTGTAAGACATAGTAAGACATTAATTTATGGGAAAAAACCACAACAAGTACAAGGTGTGCTTATCTTCTTTCACTCTAGATGCACTAGAAGATCTTTCACACACAATTCAAGTGCAAATTTTTACCAAATAGCATCCTTCATGTAAAATAAAAATGCTTACTGTCTTGTATAACACTCATGTTGTCTGCGTGGTTCTCTGAATGATGTGGAGTGATCTTTGTAAGATCATTTTGAAATGACTTGAAACATGTGAGTACAATTTGTCTGATCCTGAGCAAGACGCTTAACCCAAGACTGCTCTCTGTGCTGTAATGAATAGAAGTTGCTGTGTCCAATTGCTGTGTTCACACTGGCAGATACAAAAGATACAAAGCTACAGGAATATTCATATCTTTGTAGCTGAAGTTGAAACAGCTCTACTTTTCTGTAGCTTTGTAGCCATCTCTGGCTTCCATTGAAAAATAATGGTAGCTTTTCTGTCTTTTTGTATCTGCCAGTGTGAATACAGCACAGTTATGATAGGTAAATGAAGAGGACACATTATTATATGCAAATTGCAAAATCCAAATGCACAGTGGCAAATACCCCAACAATAACTAAAGGGACTAAATTCATTCATTCATTCATTCATTCACTTTTCAGTATTAGCACCCTGATTAAGAACATAAATAAACCGCAATGAAACACCCCCAGGCGTCTTTGAGAGTTACAGACTTTTGAGTTAAATTGAATTAACCACTTAAACCCCAGCATCCTTATCGCGGGGAAGACCTTCGCAGACCATAGCACTAGCAGATCAACAAGCGAAAGCTTTCCCTACAACAACAGAAAACAGAAAATACACTAGTACAGAGCCCTGAGGGACTCCGGTCCACCATATACTGTAGGTTTTAAGAGGTTAAGTTAAATTTAAATGAAGTTAATGTAACATGCGTATCAAACTGAGAGTCATTCACACTAAAATCACCACCGACACTCCAGCCAAGAGCTCTGACCACCTACTTGTTGAAGAGGTTCAGGCCGATGCGGTAGTGCCTCTTGCGGATGACGTCGTTGCTGAAGACGGGCGAGTCCCAGCTGTTGCGCGTCTCCTTGTGGTATGTCTGCTTGCTGAGCGTCTGCTCGCGCAGGCTGTCCCGCGATGACGACTCAGAGCTGCAGTTGATGGTATCGTTGGAGTTGGACGTGCTGTTGACGCTGTCGTTGTCGCCGTCCGAGTAGTCCGACTCCGACTTGCTCTGCCGGTTGGCCGAGCCGTTGATGGCCAGGTGGCTCTCCAGCTGCCGGTGGCGGTGGCGCATGGGCGCCTCGTCGTCGGGGCCGCGGGAGGAGGGCGGCGCCGCCCGCAGCGGCGGGCCGTGGGAGATGTGCTTGGGGCTGGCCTGCGACGACGTCACGATGTGGGTGTGAGGCTCGTAGAGCGCCGGCCGCTTGACCGAGCCGCGCTCAGAGCGGTCGCTGAGCTCCGCCGAGCTGTCGCTGGGCGGCTCGATGGTCAGCAGTGGGAGGTGGTCCATGCGGAGGCGCTGCTCCTGGCACTCCAGGGACGGCGTGCTGCGGCAGCTGGTGTCCGTGTCGCGGCCCTCGTCCTTAGCGTCCATAATGGGCCAGTACTCCTGGGAGGAGTTGACCGAGCGCAGCCGCACGTCCGACTCCGTGCTGGAGGGCTGGTCCGCCAACCTCGACAGGGCGATGGCAGGCGCCATGTCCTCCTCGTCGATGAACAGGGTGACGTCGCTGTAGGACGCCAGCATCTCGTCGTGCATGCGCCCGGCCGCCCCGCGGTGGGGCTTCACCTGGTAGGGCTCCCGCTCCATGTCGTGGCCCATGTGGGCCTCGGGGTCGGGGCCCTCGTCACCCTGGAGGCTGCGACAGTTCAGAGCGTCGTCGATGGACTCGGCCAGTGACTTGACCTGTCTGGAGAACGCATCCTCCAGCTCCGTGATGGCGTCCGTCAGGTCCCCCTGGGGGGAAGGTTGACACCATCAGGACATTTGAGTTACTCATTTGAAAAAGGAACAAACACCTGCACACTGTCTTCAAATGCAGTGACCAACTTTTATTAGGGAAACAGCAACGTTTCGGCCTTTGCGGCCTTCATCAGGCTATCTGTTTTTTTTACTCATATTTTAAAAAAACTACTTGATTATGAAATAAGGGTGACAGGCCTGCACAGTAATCACAGTATGAACGTTTTGTATAATATGTAGGTATACGAGTATTAATTGACTATTGGTGGATTGTGGGATATGGTATATATGGTAGTACTATGCATAGTTTATAATGCATAATAATGGGTTTATAATATAGTGTATTGTATCATATATGGATCCATGTTTAATATGGATCTATATACCGACACGCTTATCGATGGTTGTAGGCTTTTGTGTTTTTGTTTTATGTATTTGAATCTGAAACTTGTTTACTGTTGATTTACGTTCATTGCAGCTGCTTTTTGTCAACCATAATGACATGTACAAAGGATAGGCATATAAGCTTTTAGCTTCAGCCGAGTCCATTTCCGATCCCCTTAAACTATGTTACAGTTTAATTATGTTACTGAATGTATATGTTATGGATACTGTTGAAGATGACTAAGATACTGTTTCCCAAACAGTGGGTCGGACCCCATATGTGGGTCGCGGACCAACCTCTATGGGTCGCGAGTAAAGATCGACATATTGATGTTGTCAGATCGACATATGGAGACAGCCACATAGACATATAAAGGTAGACGCCTCTTCCGACACTGAGACATCAAATTTCTCTTTTGGGTCTCGAGCCAATACGTTTGGGAACCACTGGTCTAGCGGTGTACCTGGGAGGACGGTGCCATGTTGGCCTGCGGGTGGCCATCCAGGTCCCCGCAGTCGGACTGGACCAGGGCCAGCGGGGTGCCGTCCTCCGTCATGGACACCTGCCTCCCCTCGAAGTAGGAGCTGTGGACCTTCTCTGGGCCCTCGAAGGACAGCTGCATCCTCATGTTGGACAGCACGATGCGTCGGGACATGCGGTTCTCGGACATGGAGCTCCGCAGCCGCTCAAAGTTCTTGTTCATCTGGTACTGGCGGAAGGCCGTCTGGATGGTGCGCGCCGCATGCCGGGTTATGAAGCGTCCGCCATATTTACGCTCCAGCATTTCCACCTGAGAAACAACATTAATTGGCCCATTAAAAAAGAGAAAGCATCTGTGTCGTTTTAGATTTTACATACGGTTTTCAGTTAACTCGCAGCACGTCAATTTATTTGAGAAATGTTGAATCATTTTGAAATTTGTAACACAAATCTTCTCTTCTGAGGGGTCCCTCCTGGCACAAAACATTTTCAGATGGGGGTCCTTGGCACAAAAAGGGTCCATCAGCATTAATAATGTCAAAGCATCTGTTTGTGTAATATGAACAGACTGAATGAATGATGGAAGGCCGTTAGAGAGTGAGTGTCTTCTGTACACAGTCAAATCCCCAACTATTAACTAACGCGTATCCAAATTGTACAGAATTCAGCTGCTAAGATATTCTCATAATCGGGACCATATCACACCCATTTGTCTCCACTGGTTTCATAATATATTTATTAATATTTTACTGATGTCTTTTAAAGCTCTGCAGGGACAGGCTCCCAGTTAGATTTCAGATATGCTGCCTGGTGCCCTCACCTCATGACCCGGAGAGATCAGGCTTTTGCTGCCCGAGGTCTCCTAAGGCTTTGCAAGGCCCTGCCTGAGGATCTAAGGCTAGCAAAAATCAGTGTCACATTTCACTTCTGAAAACAAGTCATTGTCTTACGTGTGTTCTTGCGTTCTATATATTTTTTATTAGATTTTTTATTTCTCTGTTTTAATTAACATTATTTTTGTCACTGATTTGACTCTTTATGGTCATCTTGCTGCTCTTTTAACTTGTAAAGCACTTTAAATACATGTAAAGCATGTAAGTACATGTAAAGCACTTTGTAGCCCTGTTTGAAAAAGTGCTATATAAAAACATGTCCATTTGGTTCTCTTTGTACACTCTCTGAGTTAAACAAACACGGAGGATCTGGGTGTTGTGTACGACAGCGCACCTGTTTGTCCTGGAGGTCGGCGGAGAGCTCGTAGCTCTCCGAGAGCGAACGGGACCTCTTGATGGCCTCTTCCTCAGCCTGCTTGCGGAGAATGGACTGCGAGTGCTGCAGCTTGGCCCGACGGGGCCTCTGGGGCCCAGGCTGGACCCCGTGACCGTACAGCGGGCCGTCAAAGCGGTCGGGGCTGATGGCCGAGCCGTGAGTCACCGGGCCGCGGCCGTAGCTGGCTCCGCCGTCCAGGGAAGGGCCACTCTCATTGGGCCGTCCATCCCCCTCCACACTGCACAGACACACAGAGAGGAAAATTAGGCTTATTTTCACCTACACAGAAGACTAAAAATGAGCGATGGGAAGCTAATGCTGACAAAGTACGAAGTGATTCAGACATCATTCATCGGGGGAATGTTCCGCTGTCTGTGTTCCTTCTTATTAGATTGTGCACTCTGTGCCAAAGGTTGTTAACTTCGAGAGTCTGCAAATGGTAAAGACTCTCAGAGTTACAAAAAAGATTTGACTGTGCAGTACTCCTGTCACATGAGCTGATGATGAGTGTGTAATACTATGACTCAAGACAAGCACAGTGAACGCCCATAACACATGCACTCTATGTGGAAACGGTTACCTGGAAACGGTTCCATTTGTGCAATTATTACAAAGAAACAACCGCATTATGTGATTCTGAACATGCAAATAGACCTGAAACAGAGCTACGTAGCCGAAGGCAAGTCATGCACTTTGAGTTTACCAATGCAACCTTTTCATTGAATTGCTGATTCCACTGCTTCTCAATACATGGCTGACATTTCAGTCAACACTGAATGAATGTTGATTAAAGGAGCTAAGAGTGTCTCCAATAATTACAATTAGAAGAATGTCTGCAAGCGTGTCATGTCATAAATTATACATTCTACTCCGCTGACATCAGGCATGTCTATAAATTGAACGAATACTGTAGGTTTGAAAGATTTGACTTGATCTCAGACACTGAGAAGAGGCAGTTTATTTGACAGTCAACAGAGCTATAAGTAATCATTAAACAAACTGAAAGGCTACTCACTCACTCGTACATTCAGTCGTACTAAACGGTCGTTGCTTTGCGCGCAACGACCACCTCCTGTTTTCTAAAAAATGCCAGCTTTTCCTCCATATCTTGTCTACCATTCTGTCAAGTCCAGAGGGCACCGGGGTGCTTTCTCCTAGGGAACCAAAGTCTATACACCACTTCAAAGGGGCCAATCAGCAATGACCAACACAACAGTTACATCATATTTGAAGAAGGGAAGCACGTGGGTGTTACAAAGTCCAGTTTACTGCAGAATGCCAGTAAACACAGCCGGAACAAGCTCTTAGAAGTGGCCGAAAATGGCTCAATCCATTCTCTTGAGGCGTGAGGCTGCATGTCTGTCTGTCATAGTGCAGTGCTTTCACTTTTCACTGCCGCTGGGGTGAAAAGAATTATGCTGTGTTTGAATAGTGAGCTGACACACCCAATCCACTGTACACAAACCACTTCCTTAATTGCAGACTCTGAAATCAACATTCAACAGACAACGTACTGTACACGCTCTAGAAGCCTGAGTGTTCATTTAACTCTGGATAGAGCTGTTAGGGAGAGCCCATTTTTTAAACACTCTCCAAGTTAAACTAGCACTCAGCTACAGCTAGCAAGCAAGCAACCTGAAGGCTATAATCCAGCCCAGGAGATACAGTATTGTAAACTGTATTTATAATATTGTTGCTTCGGGTTCGGGTTCAACCAAAACGGAGTTGGACTGGACTTGACTAGACATGATACAACTGGACTTTTGAAATGCACAACGGCACCTTATTATACTGTGCCGGTGTACATTTTGCAGGATTGCACAGTATGTACGTATTACGTATGTACAGTACTGTGCTAATAACTCTCAGATGAATTGCACATCATTTTCTGTTGAGAAACTGCGGTCTGACTGCACACACACACACACACACACACACACACACACACACACACACACACACACACACACACACACACACACACACACACACACACACACACACACACACACACACACACACACACACACACACACACACACACACACACACACACACACACACGGAGCAGCAGTGGCTCCCCCTTTGTGTCCTTTAGCAAGAAACTGAACCCCTAACTGCTGCTGATGAACAGGTTGGTGCCTTGCATGGCATTAACATGAAAAATGAGTGTGAGGGAATGGGGGAATGTAATGCACCTTGTAAAGTGCTTTGTAAAAAGGTACTACATAAGTGCACCATTTACCATACACAGACATAAATAAATGATATGCAAACATATGTGTTTTAGAAGTAGGAGCTATTATATGCACACTGCACCTTCAAAGCACATGGAACGATTCTACAGTATGATTAATGTACAATTACAATTTACAATCCAGGCATTTAGCAGACGCTCTTATCCAGAGCGACTTACAAGTCCAAAATCTGAATATGCAGAGAAAGCATGAGCTCCAGTCAATAAACATAATAGTCACAGAATGCAGAGACAACAATGTACAAACAGTATGACTAATGTACATAGTCAGCCGTTTCAACTAAATAATTAAACTTTTTTATGTACTCGCGTAAGCGATGCGAGATGTAACAACTCGTCAGGTGAAAACCTTGTGTATCCAAAACTTTTTTAAATAGTGACATTTGCCGATCTACAACCTCACAAGGCATCACATCGCGATGCATTGTGAGCTTGTAGATCTGCTATTTTCACTACTTTTGTGTGACACTCTTGTATGATGAAGTAGAGCATTAATTAACAAACAAACAAAAAAAGTTTAAATATGGAGATTCTTCCCAATAACAATATTTTTCAATTATGCGTGTGACACTACAGTACATCTGAGAAGAGGGATGGATTGTGGATTCAGAACAGTTGTTTCAGAATAGATGCTGAGCGGAGTAAGTATGCACACACTGCAGGTACACACAGTGTTGTCTCAACATGACACTAATCAGAGTAACAGCTAAATAGTTCTATGTACACACAGTGCTGACAGAAACACTTGAGAATCCAACACAGTATGTAAACACCTGAGTCTAACACTGCCTAAGCACCAGCACACTAAATGATAGCTACAGCAAGGGTAAAGGAACAGTAATTTAGCCCTACCAACAGTGGTGTAACTGCTGGTTAAGTACTGTACTTAAGTAAAAATGTTGGGCATTTTTAATTTCTTTTAGTATTAAAATGTTCAATCCTAGAGGAAGATATTGTACTTTTACTCCACTAAAATTATATATATATATCTACAAGCTCACAACATGTTGCTCTTTGCTATTTTCTACAAGCTCACAACATGTTGCTCTTTGCTATTTTCTACAAGCTCACAACATGTTGCTCTTTGCTATTTTCTACAAGCTCACAACATGTTGCTCTTTGCTATTTTCTACAAGCTCACAACGTGTTGCTCTTTGCTATTTTCTACAAGCTCACAACGTGTTGCTCTTTGCTATTTTCTGCAAAGACATTTGATGTAGAGGGAAAAACGGGGGCGTACTAGTATAGAGGAGGGTAACCGGAAGAGTGGGCACCAAGGAAGAGCGGGCACCAAGGAAGAGCGGGCACCAAGGAAGAGAGGGCACCAAGGAAGAGCGGGCACCAAGGAAGAGAGGGCACCAAGGAAGAGCGGGAACCAAGGAAGAGCGGGCACCAAGGAAGAGCGGGCACCAAGGAAGAGCGGGCACCAAGGAAGAGAGGGCACCAAGGAAGAGCGGGCACCAAGGAAGAGAGGGCACCAAGGAAGAGCGGGAACCAAGGAAGAGCGGGAACCAAGGAAGAGCGGGAACCAAGGAAGAGCGGGAACCAAGGAAGAGTGGGCACCAAGGAAGAGCGGGCACCAAGGAAGAGCGGGAACCAAGGAAGAGTGGGCACCAAGGAAGAGCGGGCACCAAGGAAGAGCGGGAACCAAGGAAGAGTGGGCACCAAGGAAGAGCGGGCACCAAGGAAGAGCGGGAACCAAGGAAGAGCGGGCACCAAGGAAGAGCGGGCACCAAGGAAGAGCGGGAACCAAGGAAGAGTGGGCACCAAGGAAGAGCGGGCACCAAGGAAGAGAGGGCACCAAGGAAGAGCGGGAACCAAGGAAGAGCGGGAACCAAGGAAGAGCGGGAACCAAGGAAGAGCGGGAACCAAGGAAGAGTGGGCACCAAGGAAGAGCGGGCACCAAGGAAGAGCGGGAACCAAGGAAGAGCGGGCACCAAGGAAGAGCGGGAACCAAGGAAGAGTGGGCACCAAGGAAGAGCGGGCACCAAGGAAGAGCGGGCACCAAGGAAGAGCGGGCACCAAGGAAGAGCGGGCACCAAGGAAGAGAGGGCACCAAGGAAGAGAGGGCACCAAGGAAGAGAGGGCACCAAGGAAGAGCGGGCACCAAGGAAGAGTGGGCACCAAGGAAGAGCGGGCACCAAGGAAGAGCGGGAACCAAGGAAGAGCGGGCACCAAGGAAGAGCGGGCACCAAGGAAGAGCGGGCACCAAGGAAGAGTGGGCACCAAGGAAGAGAGGGCACCAAGGAAGAGTGGGCACCAAGGAAGAGCGGGCACCAAGGAAGAGTGGGCACCAAGGAAGAGTCCTAGTAATGTAAAGTATATGATTAGGACGTGGTTGCACAGTGGACATTATAAGGGCTAATATTTCTAAAATTGTTATACAAATTGCCACAAAACCTGTGTATCCAGTAATTTGTCATAAACAAGAAGTTGTGTGTATATATATATATATATATATACACACATACACACACCGGTATATACTCTTCCTGTATCCGTAGAGAACCCTGCATGGGAGACTCCAGTCAACTAAGTGCATACAGTAGGGTTTAAGTTCAAGTGGATCACAAATCACATGAAGTCAACCCCAACCCCCCCCACTGTGGCGGAGCTCAGACTGTTAGGTTTAGCTAAGGTTACAAGAACACAGAATACCTTGACAGTAAATGAATGAATGCTACCTGACTCCGTCTGCTCTGAGAGCTGGATGCATGGAGACAGTATGTGTTTTGTTAATATACAGACAGACAGGCAGAGAGCTATAATAGGGCAACACACAGAGAGCACTGGTTACGAACGATAATCCAATTCTACAAGTCAAGGATCTGATATGTAAATAAATAACAGCATTTTATAGCAACTTACGCCATATACTTCCTCGTACGGAAAATAGCAAGAATAGCCGATCTACAAGCTCACAGCGCATGTTTTACACTTGCAGATCTGCTTTGCTATACATAGCAAAGCAGATCACAGCAAATACAACCCTAACCATACTGTACAGTATATATCGGCTTTGTCGGGTGGAAACCTCATTATGTCCAAAACCGTTACTTTGCAGGATTCAAAATACAAAAATGGCAGATCTACAAGCTCAAAACGCTCCACGAACAGATCTGCTATACCCTTGACACTTTTGTGTGTTACTGTAGTGTGATCAAGTGGTCCAGTAGAGCGTTCATTTACAAAAACAATAACTCATAAAATATGGAGATACAGCAACGATATACATCCTGTGTTCCCTTCATGGTGGTGATGAATCTCTCCCAACCGCCTGACAATGGATGCAAACTGCGACACATAGCCAGAGTCACACTGAAGCCGCACTAGAACGAAGTCACAGCATCTGGAAACATCGTTTGCATTGCAGGCAGGGTGACCTTTATCACAGCTTCATCACTGAACAATTCATCTCTCATCAAGACCAGTGCCCTAAATGTGTACTGTTGTTGTTAGTAGGAATAAACACAGAAGCACCCGGGAGGAAGTGGACTAAGAAAAGGGGAGGAGTCAAACCGAGATCCTGTTTCTACACAAAAAAGGGGGTGGCGCCCCCCAGAGGAAATACAAGATTGGTAAAAGCTACAATATACTAGGTCTTATTGTAATTAATACATTTGTATTGTAACCAATCTGTATGGTATATTATACAATATAATAACGTAGTACATCTGCAGTGGTTGGAGGAGGTCTCTCTACTCTTCCATTGAGACATTTAGACCCTGGTGCTGGGCAGGACACCTGCTGGTCCACAATGTTAATAAAGTTATCTGAAGCAGGCGGCGCACCGGAATCGGACATAAAATACTGGCACAAAATGTTATACTTTGGACATTGTTGCTATCACGTACGTCTCTCTATCGGCAGAGGAAGACCAAGGACATAAAACGTACAGATTGTATCTTTATAATAACCAAGATGAACAGACACCTAAGGCGAATTCGCAGACAAAGTACGACAAAACTACTGGAATATGCACTTCGTTAGCAATTGAGTTTTCTGTCAGAAAACTGGATTACAAACTGCTTTTTATAGCCACTACAGCAGGTCCTCTGGGGGATGCGTCCCCCCCCCTTTCCCCCTCATCACCTACAAAAACACTGGGGACAGGAAGTGACCTCATTTTCCTCATGGGGGCAGCTGCAGGCAGCCAACATACATTGTGTTCTTTGTCGTGGTTTTCTCTCAGCCAAGCCAACAGATATATGTATATAGTTGCTATGTGCTTTTGTAAATGAATGCCCTGCTTCATCATACACACGTGTCACACTATAAAACACGTGTATGGAGTGGAGCACGCAGTCAAATAGCGTAATTATTATTGTGTATTCCTTATGTATTATTAATTTACGAGTCCTTGTTGTCCTGTGTGCTGCTACATTTCTTTCACGTTTGAGGGACAATGATGCAGGAGAACAAAATGGAGCGACAGATGTGTTTTTGAGGATTCAGCACAATTATGCTTTTATTCAAATAAGTTGAGCCCATTGTTGGACAGAGGAGAGAGAGAGAGAGAGAGAGACTGTCCTTCTCTGAGGTCATCCTGATCGTGTTGGCGGGAAAAGGGGGAAAAAACCTGACTTTTATAAAGCAGCAGATGCTTGAAGATACAATGGAGGATAACTATAACTACGATTATGTGAGCATCGTCCACACTGATGTTGTCCTTGTAGTTGTGCTGTTTGGACTCTGCCATCCAGCAGAGTTTGAATTATTTTTAAAACTATATGTTTAGACTTACTGTATAGTTATGGTTACACACTTGATGTGTTCGGACCATTATAGCAGGCAGATGGTCCATTAACGGTTAACCCATTAAGACCTGAGGCCGATTCAACAAATGTCTTTAAATCCCAGTAACAGTTTTCTGTTACCTTTATCTGTGGTTCTCTCTTTTGCCACAAGACACCATCGTACAACAACATGTAAAATAGGACACCACCCTCAGCGACCTGTTTACATCCATCAAATATATATGGGTCTGAAGCAGAAAAGTGATGAAATATTAACTGTTTATCTGGAGTCATTTCCTACCATTAGTAATTCCCACAATCCTTCTGTAAACACAGTAATGTAAACAATAACAATGGGAGGCCACATGCTTATTAGCCAATGGTGGACAACGTTCTCAGCCACAGTACTTGAGTCATATATATACAGTATACTTCTGTTCAAAGACAACTCAACTACATACAGTCTACTCCTGGTCAAAGACTACTCAACTACATACAGTCTACTCCTGGTCAAAGACTAATCAACTACATACAGTCTACTCCTGGTCAAAGACTACTCAACTACATACAGTCTACTCCTGGTCAAAGACTACTCAACTACATACAGTCTACTCCTGGTCAAAGACTACTCAACTACATCCAGTCTACTCCTGGTCAAAGACTACTCAACTACATACAGTCTACTCCTGGTCAAAGACTACTCAACTACATACAGTCTACTCCTGGTCAAAGACTACTCAACTACATACAGTCTACTCCTGGTCAAAGACTACTCAACTACATACAGTCTACTCCTGGTCAAAGACTACTCAACTACATACAGTCTACTCCTGGTCAAAGACTACTCAACTACATACAGTATACTCCTGGTCAAAGACTACTCAACTACATACAGTATACTCCTGGTCAAAGACTACTCAACTACATACAGTCTACTCCTGGTCAAAGACTACTCAACTACATACAGTCTACTCCTGGTCAAAGACTACTCAACTACATACAGTATACTCCTGGTCAAAGACTACTCAACTACATACAGTCTACTCCTGGTCAAAGACTACTCAACTACATACAGTATACTCCTGGTCAAAGACTACTCAACTACATACAGTCTACTCCTGGTCAAAGACTACTCAACTACATACAGTCTACTCCTGGTCAAAGACTACTCAACTACATACAGTATACTCCTGGTCAAAGACTACTCAACTACATACAGTCTACTCCTGGTCAAAGACTACTCAACTACATACAGTCTACTCCTGGTCAAAGACTACTCAACTACATACAGTATACTCCTGGTCAAAGACTACTCAACTACAAGTGAAAGTTGCTCAGTCAAATGTGTACTTATTGTTGTGCTATAAAGTACATTTTCTTTCTTTGTTGAAAATGTAGACATTTTCAAAAAGAACATTCAAACAGTGAAAATAGCCGATCTCACATGGAAAACAAGTCCCCAGGACCTTTTTTTGGGTCATCCGGCCTAAATGTCTGACTGTACCTCGTGTTGTTTGCATCTCTGACTACTAGTATGACTACTGACTACTAAGTATTCAGTCACTCAATCAATCAATCAATCAATCAATCAAAAACAACGCATCTCAGCTTCTAGATCTGCCATTCCCACCATTTCTTAATCAGAGCTTAAGGGGTTAATTCATGATGTTCTTTTATATGTTTGGGTCCCCGGGCCCCTTCCTAGTTTGTTTTTGAAAAGTAGCGAGTCATACGTTTCCCAAACAACAAACACTCAGTGATGTACAGATTGAGCACAGATACTCAAATCTGGTTGTCCTCTACCCCTCCTCCTCCTCCTCCTCCATCTTTATCCAAGCGGGAGCCCTGCTCTGCTGTACTTCTGATCCATGAATGGATAAGAACCAGCTCAAGCTGGCAGTGATTTTCAGCCATACGTTCTAGGGGGGTGGGCTGGTTTTTGGGGGTCCTCCTCCCCCCTTCTTCTCAACACATCCAGAAGAAGGGCCAGAGCGCGGGGGCCCCTCTAGCCCGGGCCTCAACCCCATTCCATCAGCTGGACCTGGGGGAGAAACATTCCTCCATCCCGGAAAAGAGGAGTCACATCTACAGCAGTTCTGGGAATAGAGGGGCTGCTAATGAAGTGCAGGCCAAAGCCAGGCAGAGAGAGAGAGAGAGCGAGGCAGAGAACTAGCTAGCCTAAGTACCTCCCAAGTAAACGCACAGAAGAGAAGTTTTTACGGCCGTGAGTCTCAGTCGCTTTCGACCCACAGTTTGATATGCGGTAGTCCACGGGCACGGACCCCCATTTATTTTCATCTCTGGGACACCACGCTTGAGAAACTGCGGTGTTACTGCACACACACACACACACACACACACACACACACACACACACACACACACACACACACACACACACACACACACACACACACACACACACACACACACACACACACACACACACACACACACACACACACACACACACACACACACATGTTTTTCTCATCAACTATATAAAAGGACCGCTCAACTTCAAGAATTGTGCTTTGAGTTGTGCGTCATCTTTTTTTCTTTGCCCCCCTTTCAAAGGAAACAGAAAGAAAGCAGAACAGAATCATTCATTCATTGGGTGAACTCTGGAAGCCAGTCGCAGCGAGCAGCGCGGTAAACATTTCTAACCGCGTCTTTCAGCAATGAACTGACCTTATCAATCAAACTGCCATGGGGCCGTACCCCCATTTCTCACCCCCAACATGAGCCCACCACAGCACGGCACACACACACACACACACACACAAACACATGTGCCCCCCCTCATCATGGCAGATGTTTACTGTGTCCTCTGAGAGCGCTCGTAAATACAGAGGCAAGGCACAGGTCCACAACACAACGACACACGTGAAGGAATGTCTCCCCGGGGTCAAAGTGGAGGAGAAGACCACACAGTGATGAGCCGACCAAGTACGAGTGAACACTAGAAGCACATAAACCTTGATTAATTGAATACATAAGACTACAATGGAAACAAGCCCTCGGGGCTTTTTGTGTCCTTTTAGCGTCACTGTGTATACAGTATAACTGACTGTACAGCTGTACCTTTTGCAAACTGTTAATAAAGTATTCAATCAATCAAAACCCTAGTGGCCCTATTTCTGGGCTTCTTAATAGGCAAGCGGGGGGGGGGGGGAGAAGCAATCCATTATTAGCTATTTTTGGTGAAGAGATTTTGGTGTAGAGCAGGGGTCTTCAACAGGGAGTCCTCAGAGTTAACTTCTTTGTGTGAAGGGAACTTCTATTGTTTCGTTTACCCTAGCATCCCTATTCTGAGGGGAACATTAGCGGGAGGTGTTGGTTGTGAGCTTGTAGATCGAAACCAAATCTGAAACCAAATTTTATTCAATATGTAGTGGGGGGTCCCTGCTGTACCTCTCTCAGCGAAGGTCCTTTATCTGAAAAGACCCCACACTCAAGACCCCTGGTGTAGAGGGAAAAGGGTATGGGGACCGAGTATAGCGCATTAATGATAATGCGCTACCGAGTATAAGTGGTTAAGTAAAAAGAAAAAGTGTCTATAAACATGCACAATGCACAACGATGACTAAGGCGGTTTGCATCGTGATCCATACTAATGTGATGTTTTTTTATTATTGAAAGCACAGGACGAGGTTGAACTTTACACAGTGACTCAGCTTGCAAGCTGCGCCTGGCCAGTTGGCAGAAGATTTTTTCCAGCAGACAGTTGACTGTATATATAATCCACAGGATCCTAGACACGTTTTGACTCCAAACTCCTGAAACGTCTGGTTGGTTAAATGGTTGTAAATGTTTTAAACTCAATTTATACTCCATCTGCACCCGGATGTGTCCCTTCACTTGCAGACAAGGAAATGATCTTCGAGCTAAGTGTAATGTGCTCCCTCTCATCCTTTGCAATAGTTAGAGTGGTTACTAACCAACCGAAAGCAAGTACTGTACACTATACAGCACATCCATCTATTCTACACCTTTAAAGACAGCCATACTGTGATAATGTTACACCGCAAGACTTTAACACCAACTTTAACAAACTAAACATCATTCATCTTGCAGACAGTTGAATAACTTCCATCTGTTGAGTAAAAAACCTCAAACTTCTGTTAGGGATTGCTACAGTACGCTACAAATGACAGAGTACGCATATGAGGTGTAATACTTCTGTTAGGGATTGCTACAGTACGCTACAAATGACAGAGTACGCATATGAGGAGGTGTAATTGCTTTGAGTTTGGATTGAAGGCTCCAGTCAGTCACGGCTTACTTGACACTAATTAGTTGCAGAGGAATTTGACTTGATCAATGAACGAGCTTCACGGCATATTGCATGTTACATTAAAACAGTCATTACATTGCCATACGCCATCAACGAAACCAAACACCTGAGAAATATCACTAATTATGCTTCTGTCCGTTTCAGTCACCCTCCCACACGGCAGCAACAAGCCAAACAGAATCGACTGACTGTCATGTTCTCCCCGGTTGTTAATAATTTAATCACACAGAAGATAATTCTGCACCTGCCCTTGAAGGCCCGTGCCATTAGGAAGCCCACCACCAGCAGCACCGTCACAGCCGGTAAGCAGCACAAAGCCACAGACACAACACGCCACAGGAATGCCCTTCAACGCAGAGAGGTGGGACGGCGGGGTCAATCCAACTCACAGATGGTGTCTGTAGAGCGGAGTGAGTCGTACAGTACTTGAGACAGACGTAATCCCGTGTTTTTATACTTTTGCCGTGCGACTGTGTCGCGTGCCCGAAAATAGCTGATCTGCAAGCTCACAATGCGTCGCATCCGCAACGCATTGCGAGCTTGTAGATCTGATATTTCCGTGTAGCGGTACAGTGACCCACTAGGGGAGACATGATCTGTTTTCCATAGAAGGTGAGTCAACTTTGGGAAAAAAAGGCAAGACGGCACGGTTTCAATTCCCCTGGACTCTCTCGGACAATTACTTTGCACCATTAAGTCTCATTTACATTTAAAGTGGGATGCCGACAGGCTCCAAAAAAGAAGCGTTTTGTGCATTTGTCATACAAGACAAAACCAACTCAGTCTCTATACAATTTATGAAACACTTGTTTTGTGATCTTCAAAATCCCCAGTGTCACCTTATCCAATGACAAAACTCATGCACAAGAACACAGACACGCACGACAGGCACGCACGCACGCGCACAGCCTCACACACACACACACACACACACACACACACACACACACACACACACACACACACACACACACACACACACACACACACACACACACACACACACACACACACACACACACACACACACACACACACACACACAATACTCTTACCATCCATCCAGCTCCAGTTCGAGCAGAGACTGGGTCTTCTCAGAGTTACACTGCAAACACCACATGCTGGCCAGCAGTGAGTCAGTCAGTCAGTCGGCTGGTCAGTCAGTCAGTCAGTCGCCAGGCAGACTGGGACATTACATTACAAACACTACCAGTCAGTCCTCCCCATGAACGCCTGCCTGTAGGCTCCTTCAGCAGCAGAGAGGCACAGCAGAGTCTCCCGGCAGCAGCAGCGCACCGTCCGTGTCCGTAGCTCTCTGGGTGTTCGCTGCTGCTGTGCTGCGCTTCCAGCAGACGTTCCCATGGCTCTAGCCTTGAGGCAAGCAAGCAGCTCCCAGTGGACTGGAGAGAAACTCGCACACTCCAGTCACTGCTGCATTAAAGTGGAGCTCTATAGAGTCTTTGACAGACAAATGGAGGTCTCCCTTTTTTCCTCTCCCTCTCTCTCTCTCTCTCGTCGGCACGCCCCGGCTGGTAGGAGTGTGAGGGAGGGGTGGCAGGGTGGAAGAGTCCGGGCTCTTGCCTTGCCAGGTTGCTAGCTAGCAGTATGGAAAAGGGGCGGGGTGCAGAGAGGGGAAGGGGGTGTGGTGGCTCTCTGTAGTGTGTGTGTGTGTGTGTGTGTGTGTGTGTGTGTGTGTGTGTGTGAGTGCATGCGTGTGTGCATGCATGCATGCGTGCATGTGTGTCTGGGCCTGGGGTGCCTTCTGCATGGCGCTGATTGCAGGAGCAGGGAATACAAATGACCCTAGACAGAGGAGAAGGAAAGGGAAATCTTTTTTCTTTTCCTTTTTCAGTCATGATATCAGAGAATGGGGGGGGGGGGGGGGGGGGGGGGGGTGGTGGGGGGGTGGCGGGACTGGAGGGATAGAGGAAGACAGTGAGTGAGAGATGAAAGGGGCCACATGGCCCCCCCATGCAGAGCAGAGTTTTAGAGGTTGAGAGAGGAAAGCAGGGAGGTTAACCACTAGGAGAGAAGAAGAGAGGGAAGATGGACATGTTGAAAAAGACAAGGGGGGGGGAGAGGAGGATCCTCGAAGAAGCCGAGTGTATGAAACAGCCGGAACATAGCAGGGCCACGGCGAAAAGGAGAGCAGCAATGTCAGTGGTAGACAGAGGGAGGGGAGGAGGCTGGCGGAGAGAGAGAGAATGGGGTTGGGCGTGAGCGATCATCTCTGCTGCTAGTACCTTTATGCAAGTCTCCCACCTGCACCCGGGAGTAAGCAGGTAGAGAGAGAGAGAGAGAGAGAGAGACGGCAAATGTGCTGCTAGCAGCTACAGAAGCACCTCTATTAATAGCTCCTTTCAGGAGGTGTAGAGAGGTCTACATGCTGAGAGGAGGCCTTTCAAACTCTCCTGCAACCTTCGCTTTATTCCACCACAAGACGTTATCTGCTTATCTCCCATCGCGTTGCCCGTCAACTGTGGTGGAAGAAGTAATGCCACAATTTCACAACGACTCTGTAGACATTTTTAAAGCACAGCTCAATACCTACTTTTTCTACACTCTTGCTTTTAAATTCATGTCTTCACTGTATTGCATTACTGCTATTATTTTAATGTTTTATGCCTTGCTTTTAATTTTTTTTTCTCCATTTCTCTGTAAAGCACTGAGCTGCATTTCATGTCATGAAAGGTGCTATACCTGCCCACTCTTTCTTCTTTTTCTCCTTCTGAAATGTACACTCTGAAGCGATATTGCCCTTTGCCCCTGTTAAGTGTTGACCTGATGCCATATGTAGTCCTGAAGAAAGCAAGGATGTTACAGAGACACTGGAGATGGAGTCACTTGGAGGGGGGAGGGAGGGAAGAGGGGTGGAAAAAAAAATCCTGGGAACTGCACTTGTGTCCTATGTATGCATAGAAATGATGTTATTGTACTGCTTTTTCCAAATAAAATAAATATTATTATAAAAAAAAATAAAAAAAAAGTGCTATACAAATACATTTTTATTATTATTATTATTATGATTAAAGTAATGCAAAGTAACATGCATTACTTGCACCTTGTGTTTACCTCGCTCTGGATTAGGAGTGTCAACTAAATGCCTTCTCTATAGTAAAAGTACTCCAAAAAGTACAGTACTTGAGTAAACTTACTTAGTTATCACCCCCCACCGGTACTGTTACACAGCAACGGCCTCTCATCTGTGGGGTTCCACCGGTTGTTGACATGACCGGTCCAGAGGCTAATCACTCCTTTGAGAGATGCAGAGATGAGGGGGGAGTGTGTCTGGAGGAGGCTAACTGCCCCCTTGTCAGAGGTATTTTCTATCTAATGACACCAGGGCACAGGAAACAAGAGGAGAGAATAGTTCCCAGATGGATGTCGTTTTTCTTTTTTTTACAGGGACACCAATCACTGACGCACACGTCTCTCAGAAGGGAGGCGCTGATGTTGTCCTAATTACTAGGCATGGACCCTAAAATGATTGCTTCCTCTGGCCATTTTTCTTTTTTTCTCTTCTCATCTGGGACTTCAAACGACAGATTTGAGAATGAGGAGCGAGCGAGTGGAAGAAAGAATCACTTTAAAGGAGGAAACAAATTGTCATCATATATATTTACAAAACTGTTACTTTTCAGGATTAAAATTCTAAAGTATCAAAAGCAGCAGATCTACAAGCTCAAAACGTGTCACTTCGCACGAGGTTTCGAGCGTGTGGATCTGCTACTTTTGTGTGATGCTGTATAGACTGTAGAGTGATCCAGTAGGGCGTTAATTTACCAAAAACATGGAGATAAGAGGTTTCTGCCCACCCAGATGTGCTTAAACGCAGGTGCGTAGGCAAAAAACAGTGGACAAAATCAAAAATAAAAGACATACCCACATACTGCCACTTGCACGTTCAAGGGAAGGTATTTAATGTACTGTAGGAGCAACGTTTCACAGGCATGTCCATTGTAGTTATTCATTTGTCATAAGCTCCTGTTAATATTTTGTATTGGTTTCATATTTACGAAACTCACAAGACAGACTTAATCACTTTCATTTTCCTAAATGTTAATCACGATAAATGATAATAGTAACGATTGTCGTCCCATCCCTATGCATGACCCGACACTGAAATGCTCTTAGTTGAGCAGACGTTCATACTGAAACTGACCTACTGGGCTATTTCAGTGTAGGAGAGACCTTGGCTCTCTAGCGGCTCCAGTGACTGCAGCTGTTGATGCATTGTGGACAGAGAGAGGCCACAAACACTCCAATCAACTGACAGCCTTCACCTGTCACACCGCTACTGAAATCCATTTATTCTCAGACTGGCGGTAAACAAAACACTCGAAAGAAACATGGAGCAAATAAAAAGAAAACATCTAACACACTTCTAGCAGCAAATTGACATTTAGCCCTTTCTGTAGAAAGCCTGAGAGGAACAAGTACAACGGTCACATACACACACACGCGTGCAACACACATACATGAGTTCAGTATTATTAAATGATCCTTGAGGCGGTGTTTGTTTTGCTGCTGGACAGGGAACGGCTAAATAGAGACTCGGCATGTTTGTGGGAATGAGATATGAAGTAATAAGTATCACAAGTTCCTCATATTATCACTGTCTCATTTGAATCCCCCCCCCCCCCCCCCCCCCCCAGGCCTGTCATGGCTGTGTCCACGGTGGCTCTCCAAACATCCAAAATATGATTGACTAATTATATGAATACCAGGTTAAGCTAGGCAGCAGCCGGATACATTTTCCTTTGCACAAAATTTCCACAAGTATTAATTTCCTCAACTGCCGTCTCTCTGTCTCTCTCTCTCTGTCTCTCTCTCTCTATCTCTCTCTCTCTCTCTCTCGGGATCTATCTTTATTTTATTCAACCTTTATTTAACCTCTTTCAACTTGCCATGCCTGTTTTGGCCACCCTCTTCTGTTCACAACAGACATTTGTCTAAAACATAGAACATAGCTGATACAAGCTCACCAGCTATTCATCATACAACTAAGTATAGGACTGAAGTGGTTAGCTCAAAGGGCCACTCTTACTATTTTCAATATGATCAATATAATATATTGATCAGTTAAAAATCTGTCAAAACACTGAACATTCTGTCATGTCTTCGCAACGCTGCCAAGTTCACCCCATGACATCACTGGGGTAGAATCACCCCATGACATCACTGGGGTAGAATCACCCCATGACATCACTGCCAAGTTCACCCCATGACATCACTGGGGTAGAATCACCCCATGACATCACTGCCAAGTTCACCCCATGACATCACTGGGGTAGAATAGAATCCAAGTGTGGAAAAACTATACCACCTACTTCCAGGTGTTTTTATCAGATACCCTCGGTGACTGTAAGCCTGTGTCATTGCCCTTTGTTCTCCATGTTTACAGCAGGACAGTCTAAGACCAACTGGGGGCCTGCCACTGGTTGATGCCAAGTGGGAAGCCTCTGGTCTGAAGCATGAAGCCAATGGGTTCTGTGTGTAACTGTAATTGTAGTCCCCAGGTTTCCAGAAAGAGCCATAGCTTTGTTTGATTGAGCCAATCAAACGAAGCTACATGGGACACTGAACGGAACAGGAAATGGGTATACCACCACTTGATGGCGCACCACCATCACTCCAAGATGGCTGCAACGCTTTGTCTATGTAACACCTCAAACATGCTTGTAAACATGCACGGTCGCGTGCGCATACATGTATGTGCACACATGCACCCTGACATTCTGAATGAATATGTTACTAATTTCTGCTTTGATCCATTCATAAATATGATTAAAAAATGAGTAAATCAATATATGAGAGTAGAATAGGATAAAAACAAGTTTTTGTTTTGTACAGCATTACTTTTTTATGTTTTTTTTTTAAAAAGTAACCGGAAGTTACGTCATCACTCAAATATGGCGGAGGCACTGGGCGCTGGTTGTTACTACGGGACTTAATGGGAGTATATAGAATCTCTTTGCCTATACCACCTTCTGGAAAAGGCGGAGCAACGCATCACACCGGCTCCACCCTCTCAATCCAAATATGTTCACTTCTGGCTGGCTGCAAAGCTCCATGATGGCAGTGTAGTGCGTACTACAGCTAACATGGTGACGGTCAATGTGCCAGACTAAAAGTTTCAAAACGGGAATCCACACAAACCAGTGGCTCTGTCTGTTCTCTTTTACAAGTGGCCAAGTGGAAGTGTACCATGGGAACAGTATGAAGACTGAGAACAGACCAAACAGACAGTGGAAGTGTACCATGGGAACAGTATGAAGACCAAGTGGAAGTGTACCATGGGAACAGTATGAAGACTGAGAACAGACCAAGTGGAAGTGTACCATGGGAACAGTATGAAGACTGAGAACAGACCAAGTGGAAGTGTACCATGGGAACAGTATGAAGACTGAGAACAGACCAGTGGAAGTGTACCATGGGAACAGTATGAAGACTGAGAACAGACCAGTGGAAGTGTACCATGGGAACAGTATGAAGACTGAGAACAGACCAGTGGAAGTGTACCATGGGAACAGTATGAAGACTGAGAACAGACCAGTGGAAGTGTACCATGGGAACAGTATGAAGACTGAGTGTACCATGGGAACAGTATGAAGACTGAGAACAGACCAAGTGGAAGTGTACCATGGGAACAGTATGAAGACTGAGTGTACCATGGGAACAGTATGAAGACTGAGAACAGACCAAGTGGAAGTGTACCATGGGAACAGTATGAAGACTGAGAACAGACCAAGTGGAAGTGTACCATGGGAACAGTATGAAGACTGAGAACAGACCAGTGGAAGTGTACCATGGGAACAGTATGAAGACTGAGAACAGACCAGTGGAAGTGTACCATGGGAACAGTATGAAGACTGAGAACAGACCAAGTGGAAGTGTACCATGGGAACAGTATGAAGACTGAGAACAGACCAAGTGGAAGTGTACCATGGGAACAGTATGAAGACTGAGAACAGACCAAGTGGAAGTGTACCATGGGAACAGTATGAAGACTGAGAACAGACCAGTGGAAGTGTACCATGGGAACAGTATGAAGACTGAGAACAGACCAAGTGGAAGTGTACCATGGGAACAGTATGAAGACTGAGAACAGACCAAGTGGAAGTGTACCATGGGAACAGTATGAAGACTGAGAACAGACCAAGTGGAAGTGTACCATGGGAACAGTATGAAGACTGAGAACAGACCAGTGGAAGTGTACCATGGGAACAGTATGAAGACTGAGAACAGACCAAGTGGAAGTGTACCATGGGAACAGTATGAAGACTGAGAACAGACCAAGTGGAAGTGTACCATGGGAACAGTATGAAGACTGAGAACAGACCAAGTGGAAGTGTACCATGGGAACAGTATGAAGACTGAGAACAGACCAGTGGAAGTGTACCATGGGAACAGTATGAAGACTGAGAACAGACCAAGTGGAAGTGTACCATGGGAACAGTATGAAGACTGAGAACAGACCAAGTGGAAGTGTACCATGGGAACAGTATGAAGACTGAGAACAGACCAAGTGGAAGTGTACCATGGGAACAGTATGAAGACTGAGAACAGACCAAGTGGAAGTGTACCATGGGAACAGTATGAAGACTGAGAACAGACCAGTGGAAGTGTACCATGGGAACAGTATGAAGACTGAGAACAGACCAAGTGGAAGTGTACCATGGGAACAGTATGAAGACTGAGAACAGACCAAACAGACAAAGGGATATTTTCTCTGTCAATGTGGATATCATCACAAAGATCACTTGTTTCCCATGAACCTATAATAACCATTAATTGTATGAAATGCACATCAAAAGCGTTCATAGTGTACCTTTGTCTCTCCCTCTGTCATTCTCTCTCTCTCTCTCTCTCTCTCTGGGTTAGGACCAGTCCTGCAGTGCACAGCTCTGTGCTGTGTGGAATGATGTCATATCTGGGAATTCCAAGCAGAGAGGCCCCACTCTGGTGCTCATAAACCCAGTTCTCTCTCTCTCTCTCTCTCTCTCTCTCTCTCTCTCTCTCTCTCTCTGACTTCGACTCAGTACATATGGTCTTTCTATGTTTTCAGCTCCTACTTCCAACATTCTCCATGACCTTTTCCACACACCCACCCAGAAACATTAAAGCTGGGACAAGGCCAAAGAGACATCCATGGGTGGCTTCAAACACGATGCCTTTATCAGGTGCATTTCCATTTCCAGATCCACTATATCGGTACAACACTGTCCAATTGTGTTAGTTTAACAACTTGAACTCTATAGACCCCATTTTGGGGGGGAAACATTTGGCGAAAAATAGCTAATCTACAAGCTCATAGCTAGTCTATTGGCTATTTCAGCAAACATATTAAAACACTTGAACCTAATTTGCATTCCTATTCTGGGATTGTGTTTCTACTAACAGGCTCATGATGTGTAGATTGGCTATTTTTTGGGGAAGCGATTTGGTACGGAGTAAAAAAAAGTGCATCAAGCAATTAAAGTCCATTTGACTTTAATTTGAAGAATAGAGGGTTAGAGTAGAGCGGGGGAAAAGGAGGGGTCCCTATAGACCCCTGAGGGATTCCAGTCAACTTAGTTAGTATATAGAGTATAGGTGGTTATATAGAGTATAGGTGGTGTACACATGGAACCAAATGGACCCTTCTGGAGCCACTGATGATTTATTTTTTATTTTTTAATGTTTTTACCACATAGCAGTAACATTATCAGACTGTTTAAATGTCCTGGGACTCTCTTAGGGCAGACAAAAAAAAAGAAAGCAAGGACGAGGAACAGAGAGAAAAAGGAATTTGGAGGAACGTGAGCGAGGGTTTCTTCTCTCCTTCCCAGAGCACTTTAGTGTTTGTGTATATCGTCGCTGTCGACCAGAAACCACTTATCTCCATATTCTAACTTTTTGTGTTTTCTCCTAAATAAATGTCCTACTTGATTATACAACAGTGTCGCACAACAGCATCATAAGTAGCAGATTTGCAAGCTCGAAACGCTATGTGACGCGTGTGAGCACGTAGATCTGCTACTTTCGCCATTTTAATATTTTATTTTTAATCCTGAAAAGTCACAGTTTTGGACATATGAGATTTCTACCCAACAGAGAGAGAGACGATACTGTGCGTCCGTGTCTACATGATGTCATGCATCATTTCTCATCATCTTGTGCTGCATGTCGCTGGACGCAGCCGAAGCAGCCGCTGAGTGCTGCTGCAAAAAACAAATGGACAAATGGAAAAATAAAAACGAAAACTCGGACCCCTCTAGCCCCTGGGTCTGGAAGCAATTAGAATGGAGGGGGTGATGTCATCGTTTGATACTACGGCGATATTCTGAAAGAGATGTGGAGGGGTGTGTGTGTGTGTGTGTGGGGGGGGGGGGGGGGGGGGGGGCAACGACAGCTTGGCTCACACTTTGGAGAAGTTGGAGAGAGAGAGAGAGAGAGCGCACACACACACACACACACACACACACACACACACACACACACACACACACACACACACACACACACACACACACACACACACACACACACACACACACACACACACACACACACACACACAACTATACTTGTGAGGACAATTTAGTACACAGAAATCGCCGTAAATCGTTGTTGTGATGCGTTGTGAGGCTATTTTCGGTTGCGCGATACCAGTGTGCAACTATATGAGTGGCCATAACTCCAACACCAATCTGGGAACATATTCTGTAAAACGAATCCTCTGTTTTTGCCTCTGGGGGACAACCTCTTTTTGTGTAAAACAGGAACTCGGGTTAGGCTCTTCCCCTTTCTTAGTCCGCTTCCTGCCGGGTGCTTCTGTGTTTATTCCTACTATACAACACTATACATGTTTAAAGCAGTGGGGTTGACAGATTATGCCTGAGAGATTACCAACAGTTTAACCTAACCTCTGAATGCCTAATCCTTAAACCCCAACTCTACACCCTTTTATTATCATAAAACAACTAGTGAGGACCAAGGGAAATTGTCCTCACAATGTACATCTATACTTGTGGGGGACATATGGCCCTCACAAGTACAGTAATACAAGTACACACGCGAGCATGCGCGCGCGCACACACACACACACACACACACACACACACACACACACACACACACACACACACACACACACACACACACACACACACACACACACACACACACACACACACACACACACACACACACACACACACACACACACACACTTTCCCCGTTAAATGTTTGGGAGTAAAGGATTCCTGTTGATAATAAGAAGTTGGCAGTAAGATGTATAAATAGGCGCTGTAGTGACAGTAATGAAAGGATATGCTGTGTCTGCTCTACACATCCCGGGCTCTCTGGCAGCGACGCTGCAGCAGATGTGTTGCCTCTGGGATCCTTGGGGACTGATGATCAAAGCTCATCATGTCTGAAGAGCTGCTCTTAAAACCTGTCCCATTCATCACACGCTAAAGCACTCGCTTTCTCACTCTCGGGACATTTCACGTCAAGGACCACCAAATTGATATGTATTTAGGGGCGCAGGGCCACGGACCTGTGCCGATTTGAAAGGATTTATTTTTCCAGGTAGGACCCCCCCCCCCCCATACGAGAAGATTTGTATTCATAAAGAATTCTATACGTTATTTCTATTTTATTCATTTTTTTTTCAAGACTTTTCAAAATGTTTCGAAAATAGCGGATCTACCAGCTCACACCTGTTTTTGAATAGCCAAAGTATAAAACAAGATACTGTATACTAGAAGTAAAATCGGAATCACAATCTACTAACTTAAACCCAGGATAGGACATAAAGGCATGTGGTTCTGGGTTAAAGGGGTTACACAGATTTTGATGCAATATTGTATATTAAAGGGATTGTGACAGTTTTCTGAGCTCAATTGCACCCAAAAACCTTGAACTTTTAACATTCAGTAGATCTGTGGTCTGGGGTTTTCTGGCTCAAACAAGTGCTCTGATTTTCCTGTGGACTGTGAGGTAAGAGTCCACAAATCCCATATGACATAAGGATTTGCCAGCAGATATCACTGTTGAGGGATTTTTCCTGTTTTCGTTGCAGCTCAAAAGGCTTCAGAACACACAGAGAAAACCCCAAACCACAGAAAATCCACTGAATGTTCAAAGTTCAGGTTGTGTGGGTGTAATTGAGGTCCTAAAACCTAAAAATAAAACGCTCCTGTAACCCCATCAAGGAACCCCAGACGGTCCCTGGACCCCACTTTGAGCACCACTCATTCTCATCCAGATAGACAGGAACTATAAATGTGTCCATGATGAGGCCTGTGGGCTGGCCAAACTCAAAATGGAGGCACCGGCCAGATTGTTGATGTTGTTGTTTTTCCGTTGTGTTATAAAATAAAGACATGTTTCAATTAGTCAGCAGCAGCGACACATTCGTACTCGTTCCCTGTGTGTGTGTCTGTATGCGCACGTGTGTGTGTTCACTTAAGTAGAAATTGTTCACAAAAACACACACACACTTCAAAGATGGAGATCTGCCTTCAGTAGTTTGACTTTTACAACGGACAGCGATGGAAACACAGCACTGTTTTTAGCATAAATCCCAGGTTTAGTTTTTTCTTCCCATTATACAATGTTTCCCATTCAGTTCAGTCCATTTACCAGAGCCCATATTTCAGCGGTAGCTTTTCATGAAGGCTCCTCCCCCCGCCTGTACAGAAGCACAATGATGTCCTGCTAAAAATAGAGCCATGTGAGGTGACACACTCTGGTAAACACACCGCCAGGCCAGCCTGGGAGACGGATAATACTGTCTGCTACGCACAAGACACGTCTTCACAGGCCCAACGAACCAACGGGCAGAACATTCAGACCAAACGACTGCGTCAGCCTCAGCAATCCGCAACACTGATTTAATCTCCGGTTGTCTAAAAAAATAAGCCGTGAAAGGGTTTTTCCCCCCAATGACATTGAGAAATGTGGAGGTCAGTCAGTGAAGAAAAGAAGAACAAGAACAAAACCGTGAAAAATATAAATGCTGAGAAGAACTGAAGGCTCCACATGTACGGTATATGGTGGTGTCTCTAGCAGAATGGCTCTGTGCATGGCTCTCTGAAACGTGACAGAAGCCGCATGGGGTATAAATACGCACCATGGTCACAAGAGTATGACACTGCAGCCACACAGTCAAAATTAAGATCTATTACATTATGCTTCCCATTTGTACACTCTCAGAGTGAAGTAAAACACTGAGTGTATAGTGTAGATTTAATAAAGAATCGTATCAAATGGGGGTGGAGGGTCCGTGGATTAACGTCTATCAAACTGGGGGGTTCTTGAAATTCAAAAGGTAGAGAATAACTGCTCTATTACATTATTAAGGGAACAGAGCAATGCGCCCCAGTGTGCTTTCAGACCGACAGTGCCACCCACTGGTCTTAAGAGACACTGCACGCTCCCTGTAAAAGCCACAAGCTTGCTGAGATTGGACTGTGATGTCATCATGGAGGAGGAGAAGGTCAGACATGGCTGTCATGGCCGGTGGGGGGGGGGAGTGTATTCAAAGGCTCAGCCATGAAAAAGACAGTTGACCTGCTTTCGCTTGACGAGTCACGCCACGTTCTATTTTGAGGAAGAGGCAGAGACACACCTGTCACAAGCCACAGTGGATAAATCCTGTGGTCTCACTTCACTCGGGGGTCTGGAGGGGGGGGGGCAAGGGTTTGGACTGTAACAAAGTAGGCTACATTTTGTAGCTGTCGGGCAGAAACCTCTTATTACCGTATCTCCATATTATATTATTAATGTGACCCTTGATAACACTACAGCGTCGCACAAAAGCATCAAAAGTAGCAGATCTACAAGCTCGAACAGTGGCACAAAGTGACGCAATTTCAATTTGTTGATCTGTCTATGGGTGTCTAATGGCAGGAACCAGTTTGGACATACCCCATGCTGTTGCTCTGCCTTGTGCTCGCTCTGTAACACAGAATGATCTTAAGCAGGAACACATGCATGCCTCTGTTCAAACAGTCAATGATTACGATGCATTCATTCCTGACGCCGGACCAGCTGCCCACTCCTGCATGGGTCCAACTCTAATGGCCCCACAGTGACTGAACTATCCATCATCTGAATGATACCATCTTCACTACACTATGTGTTTGTTCAGCTCACTGATAGAAACTACTGTGCGTGCACAGTACACGCACGCACGCACGCACGCACGCACGCACGCACGCACGCACGCACGCACGCACGCACGCACGCACGCACGCACGCACGCACGCACGCACGCACGCACGCACGCACGCACGCACGCACGCACGCACGCACGCACGCACGCACGCACGCACGCACACACACACACACACACACACACACACACACACACACACACACACACACACACACACACACACACACACACACACACACACACACACACACACACACACACACACACACACACGTAGATTGGCTGATTTCACTACTTTTGTGCAATGCTCTTGTATGATTAAGTACTAGGAGAACATAAAAAAGTGATAGCGAGAGATAAATAGAGAGTACTTGTGGAAATGCAATCAAATCAGAGCCGTGAGCTAAATTATGCTATTGAACTGGGCAAATTGACTGGAAGGTTTAGTTACAACAACAAGGGATTGTTGTTTCAATTGGATTTACCACGCCAGTGATTAGATACCAAATTAATGATCTTGAGCATTTGTTGCTGTGTTGTTTGATCTTTGAACAGATTGAATTAGTGCAGCTCGGGCCCTCGGCCTCTTCCCAAAAAGCAGCAGCGTTTGGAAGTAATCAATCCTAAATTAGTTTGTTGTTGCTGTAGACGGAAACAGCGAGGTTCTCACAAATTATGGAAGAAGTGGCACAATTTAAAATAGCACTATATTGTGTGGCTGTAATATGACTTCTCCTTATATTTACAGTTAATAGAGGGCTTGCACAATTGCACATACATAAAGTGAGTGGCAAATCGAGTGGCAAAGTGAGTTTAACATAGTTTAATGCAATCGGATAGGACATTTCTGTTTGAATGTATGGCCAGAAAGTAAGTTTTGCCACTCAGTAGGCGTTCCGGGTATGATGATGATGTCACGCGCATACCTTCTATAGTCATTTTGCGATATAAGTACAGTATGAGTATGTTTATGTATAACTTGGGGATATGAGATGTCATTATGTATATCGTTGCTGTCAGGCAGGAAACCGCTTATCTTCACATTTTCACTTTTTGTGTTTTTTCGTAAATGAATGCCCTACTTGATCATAGTAGAGACAGAGGGTTGTTTTTTATGAAAAACAACAGAGGGAACAATAAATTCATGCCTCTCCATCTTCTCTAGATCCAGACCCATATACAGTACATTTCATCAAAAACTCTCTAATCATGTTTTTCCTTCAGCTCTGGACTAACTAACAGTCAGTGCCTCAGTTCCTACTGAGGCTGTGCTCCTGCTGCCCTTCCCTTCCCTGGCAGTGCCAACTGTATATAGCCTCCAGCATGGCATCCCAGAGCCCCGGCGGGCACAGACACTGGGGCTATTGAGTGGCGAGGAGTACCTCCCAGCCCGGCCGTGTGCTCTCTGGCGCAGCGCGCTGTTTATGTTGGCAGGCCGCATAAAGGCTGCCTTTCTGGTGTGACTGTGTTCCATCACACTGTACACTTTCCATCTTTGATTACGAGAACGCACGCACGCACGCACGCACACACGCACACACGCACACACACACACACACACACACACACACACACACACACACACTCTTTTCACTCAAGTAAAAGTAGCAACAGCACAGTGTTACATTTCTGTAATGAATTCCTAATATATTTATTACATTTCTGTGGCATAATTGAAACCAACTGACAAGCCACGTTTCATTATAATGGCCCTTTCATTTGGCTGCTGACAGTGGTATACACAAAACATAATGTTATGCATTTCTTGTAAGAAGAAAGTGCCTGAAACTTAAGGATTGAATACAGATGTGACTGCTGCTGCTGCAGGCTCTGGAAGACAAGGATCTAGTTTACAATTGCTGAGTGGCATAACTTGAAAATACAATATTCATCTATAATTATAGCATATGGATCTACAGTAGAAGTAGAAGTCACACGTGAGTGGAATAGCTACCCAACATACCGTATTAGGAACATACTATAACTGCTTTATTCACCAAGTACAGTAACAACACAATTGATTTCCTGATTTTGGCTTTTCTTTTCTGCCGTAACAGCAACCATTTCTGACCAATAAAGACTCTAGTCTGTAGATAAAACTGCTGTGTCAGGTTCTCAAGCGTTCGTCAAAGGAAATCCTGCCTCTTTATCCCAAAACTCAGCACATCTAAGTGGAAAACAACAGGCCGGTCCAGGGCAAAGCTCTGCCTCCAAAATGAATGTGGCTCACAAAAACTGACTGAGGATCAGTTTACTGGTAACGAGAACCCGGTACTGTTATGCTTCTCCTAATAGCAATGGAACCTAGATCATTAGTATTTAAATATTAATTGAAAGCCATGGTCGAGAGCATCTTAACAATGATGGGGGAAATTAGAAAGCAAATTATTCATGACTGTAGCCTCATGATACAGTCATATGCCAAGACTTTGGTTTGCTGTCGACAATGAACATGTAAAGCCAAGTACACGGCTCCCAGTACCTCCGCACATTTTAAAGCAACATTCCTCTCAGAAAACCTCAATGCCTGACAGAGTATCAATCAAGGAACAGTCCCAAGTGTTGAGAGGAAGTCATAATTTTCACTTCGACATTCTTTTTCCTCTGAGAAAACATGCCAAAGGCTACGTTTTCTGCAGGTCACCCGGGCGCAGAGAAAATGTATTCACGTCGACACATTCCAGCGGAACGAGATATCTGAGTGTGCAAATTCCATTCATATTTCATTTGCAGCAAGACCTGCAAGGAGTTCCAGTCAGCATATCTTATATATATAAACATAAAAACCCATCGGAGGAGGCGAGGCATGGCATGCCGCCGTCGCTTCCGCACTGATAGAAACGTTTTAAGTAAATCAAGGAGATCTAAAATTCACGACCGGAGCCCCTCGAGAAGGCAGGATATACTCCCCAAATGGATTACACAGCATCATGTTTATTGTCTCAATTCTCTCAATGACTTTCATAAAGCTCCGCTTGAAACAGCACCCAGGGCATTTACAAGAGAAAGAGGGGAGCTTTTTATGGTGGTGTAGAGATCAATTCACATTTCATTTCTTATGACAAACTACCTGACAGAGGCTAACGTCGTTTGCAGTCCATTTAAATCACACGCAACCCGAGGAGGCCCTAGTCTCTCTTGGATCTATTCCAGGACGGACGCATTGGAACTCAATGAGGAAGGCGATGTCTTGAGGGAGACGACTAGAGAAGAAAGAGCTAAGCTTATCCCGCGTCAATATCAACACAAAGCTCCCCCTATATTATACCTAATTAGGGGACTCTCAGAAAAAGGAAGAATGCCATATTACTGAGAAATGGTTTCCCAACAAATGGGAGAGTGGTGCTTGTCTGCTACCTTGGCCATGTCCTCTGAGGTTTCGACAAAGCTTACCTCTATATTGATTGGATATATAGGCCGTGTCTCTGCGGGCTGCAGGACTCATTGATCTGAAGCCCCCTTGAATGAATTATTATCCCCCCCAGCCCAATTGTCTCAGGTGCAGGAAAACACATTTCAATAGCACCCCTCGATCACAGGCTATAGTGTAGTCTGTTGATCACATAATGACTGAACACACGAATATGTCACCGCTTGGTAAACCCATGATTCTGTGTGAAATATCCAGTATACGGTTTCCAACTGATCAGATCAGTGGACAGTTTAGAAATCAATTTAATGTATTGTAGACTAAGGGTGCAAGTGTGCAACCGTTAAGTTAAGATAAGATAAAAAAAGATAATCAATTCGAATAAAAAATAATCGATTGGGGGAGGGGTAAAATGTTTTTATAGTGAATTGTCGATCTAAAAATCTCACTGTGTGACACTGTTTTATGAAAAGTATAAAATAGGGCTTAGCTGGTAAATCATACTGTACAGTACATACTAGTAATAAAACATAAATTAGAATTTGTATGGTGTCGATTCGTTGACATATACAATAAAATCACACCCGTGTGAAGTGAGAGGCACTCTTATAATCGTACTGTACATCATCATACATCATCTCATTCCATCCAATCAGAATTTGCGTCCTCACCTTCGTCTTCAACACAAACAGCTGGCCATTCATTATCAATGGCATTTAATGTTTGTGTTGGGACAATGTTTGTGTTTACACGCACACTCAAAGCTGGACATCAAAAATGACCAAATAACATGGCTCCCTCCATTATTGAATTAATCACAAAAGTAATCGCCAAGAAAACAATCAATATTTACGGCACTAAAGTAGACACTTTCCTTTTGCTTTTAGCGTGACATCAATTCTGCACCACGTTCCATTCTACAAGGAGGGCTCTAAATGGCAGGGTCTGGGATTAGTGTGTGGAAACACCAGCGTAGTGAGGAGGATTCTCCACCTCATACTCCCTAAGCTGTCGAATCACCAGGGAACGTGCAGGCCTCCAAGGCCAGGGTGAGGTAAAGACACTAATGTGATTTGACGTGTCTTTTTTCACTGAACGATGGCCGGCCTCTCTCTGTCATTGTAAGCCACTAAATGTCCTCACAGCCCCGGGTGTAAAGCAAAGCAAAGCAAAGTTACTATATTTACCCAGGGTAACTGGACTAAGCATCAGATACTTGTTTACAGCCAGGCCCTGCTCATAGAACATTTCATGGTAGTGGTTCAATGCCTTGCTCAAGGGCACTTCAGCGGTGGTCAGTCAAGTGGTTCTCAAAGTGGGGTTCATGGGACCCACATGTCCTTGAGGGGGTCCCCAGCAAAAAGACCGTTTCACACCACCTATTTTTATTAAGCTATTCCAAAAAAGCTAGCGACCACGTGTTGTGAGCTTGTATACATTACATTTTGAAACATTTGGAATAGTGGAGAAAGAAAAAACTGAAAATGTTCTAACACCGTAAATCTTCGCTTAGGAATTGGAGGTTCCGAGCTGAGGGTCGAATGCATAAAATAACACCAGAAAGAAACAGAGTTGAGTCAACACTTGACTGGTGTTGAGAAACGCTAGTCAAGAGAATGAGGTTGTATCTGCGTATCTGCAAAGAAGGATTCTACACACCCAGAGAGTAATCTGTGTCCGACATAGATCAACAAGGGTCATCCGAGAATGTTTTCTCTGTTGGTGGAGTCGGTTTCCTAATACTGAATCGACAGTATCACACTGTGAGATTATACAAATGTACTTAGCCCGGGGACCCTCTAGTTCTTAGCAAAAAATATTGTTTTTTCTTATCTTAGATTTCAACCACTCTTGATGCGCAGGGTGGACAGGTCTGGGCTGTGTGGGGACTGAGAGATGCCCTTTTCTGCGGAAAGTGGATGTTTGGAACTATGGGAAAGGGCGGTCCGAACCGGTTCCACATCTGGTGAGTGCGCACTGTTTTTTTAAATGGTCATGTAAACAGGAAGACTGACTGTGAACGGTGGCCCACAGGTGATTGTACATTACACACCCCCATTGCTTGTGAGACAGGGAGGGAATGTGTTACACAAATATAGATGGAGAGCCCTGACCCACAAGAACTTCAACACTGACAATTTAACAATTACAATTTAGGCATTACATTTGTCAGACGCTCTTATCCAGAGTGACTTAAAAATACAACATTGGAATAAGAAGAGTAAGCATGAATGAACTCTAGTCAATAAACAACGAGGTAAAGTAGTCACATAAGTAGAGTGCAAAGAGCTGTCTATAGTGCCTCGATGAAACTTGAATACCATGGCAAAGATCAAACCTAACATCTGTCTAAACAACATATTTATTTCTAAATAACATTCATATCATTTATGGTGAAGGAAAAACAAAACACGAGGAAAAAGTGACCAAGATGCACTATACTCGTATCTGCAAGTACACTCTAGCATCAAACAAGGGACATTATATACTAGTCACGAGTCTAGCATCAAGAAGGGATATCGCCGCTGCTGGGTCAAAACCTTGTCTATTAAAAATCATTACTTTTAATGAGATGGGGGAAAAGATTACCTGTGTTCCAATACATCCAATGTAGTTAGTCACAAGCTCTTCCTGATAATACAAGAAACTGTCATATTACATGCTTTCATTTATGAAAAAAGAAATATGGAGATACTATGTTTCTGCCCGACAGTGACGACGATATGAGTTTCTGAGGAGGCTAAAAGATGGCCCTCTGTAAGTGTGG